>NC_139994.1:26600798-27200798 GCF_964263955.1 Coregonus lavaretus
CACACACAAGCATGTATGCATGTGTGTCTGATATGGAAATAGGGGTGATCGTGCCCTCAGGGTAGCATGGATTTAACGACGCCCAATTTCCGGAGCGGGACTGAACACACTTCTGACCAGCTGGCTTCTGGATCCCTGGCTAGCCACGAAAGCAAAACGCATACTAAACAAACCAGCCATGAATTCATCATATCAGACCAGAGAGAGAGAGAGAGAGAGGGGTGTTTCTATTCAAGTGCTTTTATGTCTATTAAGATAATTGGGCCCCAGCCAAAGTGTGTGTGGTCTGCATGGTTGAAGCCTGTTGAGGCCATGCTCTATAACGCTTTCATAAACATTAGTAGATAAAACTTGGAAATTAGGAACATTGGGAGTGTGATCGGGAGGCAAAGAGCAACATCTACGCCCTGATAGGCACGGCTACTCCCAGGATCAAAGTCACATCAAATAAGAAAACTAAATGCATACAAAGTTACTCAACTGATTTTCTGAATTCCCAGTAACCAGAGAAAGCACCCAGAATGTGCACACAAACACGCAAAACTGTCTGGGAGGCCTGTGTTTACACTGTGATTCATATTACCGTTCCATCATGTTTACCTGCTTCGGGCACCGCACCACTCTCTGTTTGGGCCTCCGCTGCCAAACCTATGGCTTTGATCTGCCGATAGCATCTAGTATAGCTATCTACAGTGGCTTGCGAAAGTATTCACCCCCCTTGGCATTTTCCCTATTTTGTTGCCTTACAACCTGGAATTAAAATTGATTTTTTGGGGGTTTGTATCATTTGATTTATACAACATGCCTACCGCTTTGAAGATGCAATTTTTTATTTATTGTGAAACAAACAAGAAATAAGACAAAAAACAGAAAACTTGACCGTGCATAACTATTCACCCCCCCAAAGTCAATACTTTATAGAGCCACCTTTTGCAGCAATTACAGCTGCAAGTCTCTTGGGGTATGTCTCTATAAGCTTGGCACATCCATACGCTGGGAATTTTGCCCATTCTTCAAGGCAAAACTGCTCCAGCTCCTTCAAGTTGGATGGGTTCCGCTGGTGTACTGCAATCTTTAAGTCATACCACAGATTCTCAACTGGATTGAGGTCTGGGCTTTGACTAGGCCATTCCAAGACATTCAAAATGTTTCCCCTTAAACCACTCGAGTGTTGCTTAAGCAGTATGCTTAGGGTCATTGTCCTGCTGGAAGGTGAACCTCCGTCCCAGTCTCAAATCTCTGGAAGACTGAAACAGGTTTCCTTCAAGAATTTCCCTGTATTTAGAGCCATCCATCATTCTTTCAATTCTGACCAGTTCCCCAGTCCCTGCCAATGAAAAACATCCCCACAGCATGATGCTGCCACCATCATGCTTCACTGTGGGGATGGTGTTCTCGGAGTGATGAGAGGTGTTGGGTTTGCGCCAGACATAGCGTTTTCCTTGATGGCCAAAAAGCTCAATTTTAGTCTCATCTGACCAGAGTACTTTCTTCCATATGTTTGGGGAGTCTCCCACATGCCTTTTGGCGAACACCAAACATATTTGCTTATTTTTTTCTTTAAGCAATGGCTTTTTTCTGGCCACTCTTCCGTAAAGCTCAGCTCTGTGGAGTGTATGGCTTAAAGTTGCCCTACGGACAGATACTCCAATCTCAACTGTGGAGCTTTGCAGCTCCTTCAGGGTTATCTTTGGTCTCTTTGTTGCCTCTCTGATTAATGCCCTCCTTGCCTGTTCCGTGAGTTTTGGTGGGCGGCCCTCTCTTGGCAGGTTTGTTGTGGTGCCATATTCTTTCAATTTTTTAATAATTGATTTAATGGTGCGCCGTGGGATGTTCAAAGTTTCTGATATTTTTTAAAAACCCAACCCTGATCTGTACTTCTCCACAACTTTGTCTCTGACCTGTTTGGAGAGCTCCTTGGTCTTCATGGTGCCGCTTGCTTGGTGGTGCCCCTTGCTTAGTGGTGTTGCAGACTCTGGGGCCTTTCAGAACAGGTGTATATATACTGAGATCATGTGACAGATCATGTGACACTTAGATTGCACACAGGTGGACTTTATTTAACTAATTATGTGACTTCTGAAGGTAATTGGTTGCACCAGATCTTATTTAGGGTCTTCATAGCAAAGGGGGTGAACATACAGTGGGGAGAACAAGTATTTGATACACTGCTGATTTTGCAGGTTTTCCTACTTACAAAGCATGTAGAGGTCTGTAATTTTTATCATAGGTACACTTCAACTGTGAGAGACGGAATCTAAAACAAAAATCCAGAAAATCACATTGTATGATTTTTAAGTAATTAATTTGCATTTTATTGCATGACATAAGTATTTGATCACCTACCAACCAGTAAGAATTCCGGCTCTCACAGACCTGTTTGTTTTTCTTTAAGAAGCCCTCCTGTTCTCCACTTCTTACCTGTATTAACTGCACCTGTTTGAACTCGTTACCTGTATAAAAGACACCTGTCCACACACTCAATCAAACAGACTCCAACCTCTCCACAATGGCCAAGACCAGAGAGCAGTGTAAGGACATCAGGGATAAAATTGTAGACCTGCACAAGGCTGGGATGGGCTACAGGACAATAGGCAAGCAGCTTGGTGAGAAGGCAACAACTGTTGGCGCAATTATTAGAAAATGGAAGAAGTTCAAGATGACGGTCAATCACCCTCGGTCTGGGGCTCCATGCAAGATCTCACCTCGTGGGGCATCAATGATCATGAGGAAGGTGAGGTATCAGCCCAGAACTACACGGCAGGACCTGGTCAATGACCTGAAGAGAGCTGGGACCACAGTCTCAAAGAAAACCATTAGTAACACATTACGCCGTCATGGATTAAAATCCTGCAGCGCACGCAAGGTCCCCCTGCTCAAGCCAGCGCATGTCCAGGCCCGTCTGAAGTTTGCCAATGACCATCTGGATGTTCCAGAGGAGGAATGGGAGAAGGTCATGTGGTCTGATGAGACAAAAATATAGCTTTTTGGTCTAAACTCCTCTCGCCGTGTTTGGAGGAAGAAGAAGGATGAGTACAACCCCAAGAACACCATCCCAACCGTGAAGCATGGAGGTGGAAACATCATTCTTTGGGGATGCTTTTCTGCAAAGGGGACAGGACGACTGCACCGTATTGAGGGGAGGATGGATGGGGCCATGTATCGCGAGATCTTGGCCAACAACCTCCTTCCCTTAGTAAGAGCATTGAAGATGGGTCGTGGCTGGGTCTTCCAGCATGACAACGACCCGAAACACACAGCCAGGGCAACTAAGGAGTGGCTCCGTAAGAAGCATCTCAAGGTCCTGGAGTGGCCTAGCCAGTCTCCAGACCTGAACCCAATAGAACATCTTTGGAGGGAGCTGAAAGTCCGTATTGCCCAGCGACAGCCCCGAAACCTGAAGGATCTGGAGAAGGTCTGTATGGAGGAGTGGGCCAAAATCCCTGCTGCAGTGTGTGCAAACCTGGTCAAGATCTACAGGAAACATATGATCTCTGTAATTGCAAACAAAGGTTTCTGTACCAAATATTAAGTTCTGCTTTTCTGATGTATCAAATACTTATGTCATGCAATAAAATGCAAATGAATTACTTAAAAATCATAAAATGTGATTTTCTGGATTTTTGTTTTAGATTCCGTCTCTCACAGTTGAAGTGTACCTATGATAAAAATTACAGACCTCTACATGCTTTGTAAGTAGGAAAACCTGCAAAATCGGCAGTGTATCAAATACTTGTTCTCCCCACTGTATATGCACGCACCACTTTTCCGTTATTTATGTATTAGATTTTTTTTAAACAAGTTATTTTATTCATTTCACTTCACCAATTTTGACTATTTTGTGTATGTCCATTACATGAAATCCAAATAAAAATCAATTTAAATTACAGGTTGTAATGCAACAAAATAGGAAAAACGCCAAGGGGGGGGTGAATACTTTTGCAAGGCACTGTATCTAGTATATCTTGGATCTAAGGCAATTTACAGTATCTATAGAATCATGCTCTCTCTAGCTAGCTACCTGAAGGCTTGCCAACATGTGAGTGGTGCTGTTTGTGGAAATTGTGTCGGACGAGGTGTGTGTTGTTTGTGCACCAAGTACTACAAAAGCAGTAATGGATTTATTATGATGTACTGTGCTGTGCAACAAAGCACTGAGAAACGGTTGTCAGACAACCCTACTCCATTACATACAGTAACTGTGTCCCTCCCTGAGGTACTCTCATTTTAAAATGCTATGCTGCAGTGTTCTAGGAACATTGTTTATTTTGGCTAATGTGAGACAACAACAGTGCATTCAAGGAAATGGTACACCGTGAAAGTTAACACAAACACTGTACTGAGTTTACTGTAAACTGTCCCAATGCGGGATTCGAATATTATAAATGGAACATAATGTTTCTGAGGTAGAAGAGGGTAGCCTTTCTCTTATACACTCCACCCAAGCACTATGTTCTGCTGCTACCAGCATTGGATAGCAGAGCATCCGGTTCACGTTCAATGATGTCACACCCTGGCTCTGGGACTCATTATGTTGAGCCAGGGTGTGTTCATTTCTATGTGTGTATTTCTATGTTGGTGTTCATTCTAGTTTGTTGTATTCTATGTTTGCCTGAGTGACTCCCAATCAGAGGCAACGAGTGTCAGCTGTTGGCTGGTTGTCTCTGATTGGGAGCCATATTTAAACTGTATGTTTTCCCTTTGTGGTTGTGGGTTTTTGTTCCGTGTTCGGTCCTTGATACCATGGACGTCACGAGTCGTGTTTTGTTTTGTATTTTGATGCTTTAACTAATTAAAGTATGTTTGTTCATCACGCTGCGCCTTGGTCTACTCCTTACCTCGACCTTGACAGAAAAACCCACCATGCAACGACCAAGCAGCGTGTCCAGGGGCAGCTCCTGGGCTGGACATGGGAGGAAGCGCCGGGAGAAGAGACGGTGGAGGCGCGCCGTAGAGAGGAGCTACGGCGTGATCAGGGTCGTCGTCGGACGGTCGTGAGGCAACCCCAGAAATTTTTTAGGGGGGGGCACACGGCATGGACGACGGGGCTGACGGAGGAGAAAAGGGGGCGGATCCAGAAGGCCACCAGGCGGCCACCGTACCGCCCTGTACGTCCTGTGCGGATGCCTCACACAGAGTGTGTGAGGGTAGGCATTCAGCCAGGACGGGTGGTGGCCGCTCTTCACTCCAGGCCTCCTATCCATCTCCACAGCCCGGTTCGGCCTGTCCCTGCTCCACGCACCAAGCCTACGGTGTGCGTCGCCAGCCCAGTCCGGCCTGTCCCTGCTCCACGCACCAAGCCTACGGTGTGCGTCGCCAGCCCAGCCCGGCCTGTCCCTGCTCCACGCACCAAGCCTACGGTGTGCGTCGCCAGCCCAGCCCGGCCTGTCCCTGCTCCACGCACCAAGCCTACGGTGTGCGTCGACAGCCCAGCCCGGCCTGTTCCTGCTCCACGCACCAAGCCTACGGTGTGCGTCGCGAGCCCAGTCCGGCCTGTCCCTGCTCCACGCACCAAGCCTACGGTGTGCGTCGCCAGCCCAGTCCGGCCTGTCCCTGCTCCACGCACCAAGCCTACGGTGTGCGTCGCCAGCCCAGTCCGGCCTGTCCCTGCTCCACGCACCAAGCCTACGGTGTGCGTCGACAGCCCAGCCCGGCCTGTTCCTGCTCCACGCACCAAGCCTACGGTGTGCGTCGCCAGCCCAGTCCGGCCTGTCCCTGCTCCACGCACCAAGCCTACGGTGTGCGTCGACAGCCCAGCCCGGCCTGTTCCTGCTCCACGCACCAAGCCTACGGTGTGCGTCGCCAGCCCAGTCCGGCCTGTCCCTGCTCCACGCACCAAGCCTACGGTGTGCGTCGCCAGCCCAGTCCGGCCTGTCCCTGCTCCACGCACCAAGCCTACGGTGTGCGTCGCCAGCCCAGTCCGGCCTGTCCCTGCTCCACGCACCAAGCCTACGGTGTGCGTCGCCAGCCCAGTCCGGCCTGTCCCTGCTCCACGCACCAAGCCTACGGTGTGCGTCGCCAGCCCAGTCCGGCCTGTCCCTGCTCCACGCACCAAGCCTACGGTGTGCGTCGACAGCCCGGTCCGGCCTGTTCCTGCCACCCGCACCAAGTCTACGGTGCGCGTCGCCAGCCCGACCCGGCCTGTTCCTGCCACCCGCACCAAGTCTACGGTGCGCGTCGCCAGCCCGACCTGGCCTGTTCCTGCCACTCGCACCAAACCTACGGTGCGCGTCGCCAGCCCGGTCCGGCCTGTTCCTGCCACTCGCACTAAGCCAGGGGTGCGAGAAGTCAGCCTGGTAAGGCCCGTTCCTTCTCCACGCACCAAGCCAGGGGTGCGAGTCGTCAGCCTGGTAAGGCCCGTTCCTCCTCCACGCATCAAGCCAGGGGTGCGCGTCGTCAGCCTGGTAAGGCCCGTTCCTCCTCCACGCACCAAGCCAGGGGTGCGAGTCGACAGCCTGGTAAGGATCGCTCCTGTTAAGTCCAGTCCTGCTCCAGCCGGCGGGGCCAGACTGGACCAGGGGTACTATGGGGGGTGTATTGGAGGGTGGTGGTCAAGGCCGGAGCCAGAACCGCCGCCGAGGAGGTATGCCCGCCCAGCCCTCCCCTGGTTTGTTTAGTTGAGGCGCGGTCGCAGTCCGCGCCTTTAGGGGGGGGTACTGTCACACCCTGGCTCTGGGACTCATTATGTTGAGCCAGGGTGTGTTCATTTCTATGTGTGTATTTCTATGTTGGTGTTCATTCTAGTTTGTTGTATTCTATGTTTGCCTGAGTGACTCCCAATCAGAGGCAACGAGTGTCAGCTGTTGGCTGGTTGTCTCTGATTGGGAGCCATATTTAAACTGTATGTTTTCCCTTTGTGGTTGTGGGTTTTTGTTCCGTGTTCGGTCATTGATACCGTGGACGTCACGAGTCGTGTTTTGTTTTGTATTTTGATGCTTTAACTAATTAAAGTATGTTTGTTCATCACGCTGCGCCTTGGTCTACTCCTTACCTCGACCTTGACAAATGACAACATGTTATAGCAAAAAGATTGGTGAAACTGGGAGTCAATCAAGAGATCAGTGACATACTATCAACTTTGTTTTGACTTAAATTCAACATAATTTTGTATTTGTAATCTGCAACTCAAAAGTCACAAACCAGTGAAACAAGAAGGCCAACAAGTCCACTTGTGCTTTATGAGTCTTTGTGAGTCAGTCTTGCAGCGTGTGAATTATTGAAGACCTGTTCAACCTTCACAAAATGCTCTGCTCCCCTGGTGACCACTACTCTCCCTTAGGATCCCCTGGCATCTCTCCCTGTAGGCTTTCACGATAGGATTCCACCAGTAGACTGCTAATTTGTGTGATGACATGCTTCAGACAATGAATAATAGTGTATAAACAAGTAGTAGTATCTCATAATGTGGGCTTCACATTTCATGACAAGTGCCATTGGCGATTGTAAGATCTTGTAGAGGATGGCATGTTACCATGATATGGAGCTCCTCATACATCTATACCTCTAACCACAGATCAAGGATCAGATTCCCCTACACCAACCTTTACCTCAACCATTAGGAACCAAAATACAATATCTGACCTTAGACCAGTTCTATTACAAACTTCTACCATCTACTCCATTGTGGCTACAACTACCGGGCTATACTGGGCCTTGGTAACAGACCAACATCTTTACATTTCCATTTTAGTCATTTAGCAGATGCTCTTATTCAGAGCAACTTACAGTTACTTAATTCATCTTAAGATAGCTAGGTGAGACAACCACATCACAGTCATAGCAAGTACATTTTTTCCTCAATAAAGTAGATATCAACAGACGCAAGTTCGGCAAATTATTCTGTTTGATTCACACTAACGAGCAGAGATGAGCAGGGCTTCATAACTAATTAAACGTGGGGTGATGTGAAGCACATGAAAGAACACAGAGACTCACCTGCTGGGTGATCCTACTCAATAATTCAAACATGTACTCTGGCTGTACAGTCAGCTGGGGGAAAACATAGCCAAACATGCTACAGGAGAAAGGGCAACGTGGATAGTTGGATACAGGTGTTCAGCTATTTTCATTATCGGCTTGGTTACAAAGAATTACAGTCGCTGTTCTATTGCATAGATGGAGTGTGCTTCGCCAGCTATCCAAATCACACTGCTTGCAAGGGAATTAGATAGCAAAATGTTTGGAGATGTCACAATTTAGGGTATTGAATGATAACAACTGGATTGGACTAAATGCATGCATGGATGAGAGAGAGAGAGAGTGTGTGTGTGAGAGCGAGAGAGAGAGAGAGAGAGAGTGTGAGAGAAAGAGAGAGAGAGTGCGACAGGAGTTGTTATACCACCCTCTTACAGTATATCATATGGTGCCATAAGCTATGGGTTTCTGTCAACACTCCTATCCTTCATATTGGCTACTGTACCACTGACCACATCACAGGCAGTCTGAGAATACTTGTCCTTTATGCCTCAGATCTCCACTACCATCACTCCTTCTACTAGCCTAGCCAACCATGTAGATTGCATCATACACATAGCACTGAATCTGCGGGAGGCATTTCATGTATGCATCTAGAGAAGCAGAGCACATTCCCTCCACTCCAAACATACTGACAGTTGATCAAGTGCACAGTGACGTCAGGAACTCCGCCGGCTGTTGCTATGCTACATACCATGACAGCCCGCTTGTAATTATATTATTACACTCTCTCAATTAATGCCAGTATAATCTATATACAGAGGGACAGGTGGGGCTTGTTGACCTATCAACTCTGCCAGACCATACACATTGGAACACATTCGACTTTCCTTTCCTCATCTCCTTTCCTTTGTGGCCTCTGACATGTGAATGCATGGAATATTGATTTTGCCTTGATACTTTCACCTATCAAGTCCTTTCAGATCAGTAGGTGTGAAGGATGGGAGATGACGGAATGAGGATATTTGAGACTGTTTGGAACAAGTCCTTTCAGATCAGTGGCACTGAAGGAGAGGAGACGAGGTTAGGAGGATATGAGATTGTTGGAACGTGGCCACTGAGTTGAGAGTAGAGTATACACATAGCGGTCTCGTGTTTCCCAGAGTACCTTATGGGAAATGGGTTCAGGGGGGAACGAGCCAGCCATGACACTATAGGGCAGTTTGTGCATGCAACAGGAAGAGACCTGGCCACACCACTGCCACAAACCGACTTTTCAGTGAACTGCAGGGAGAATACACTTGTAGGTCGAGTGCAACGCCTAGGATTTATCCCTCAACCCTGACTTAATTATCTAATAGAATCTACTGAGGTTTCTCTTACTGAATAATTGATGACCTTGTGGTAAACAACTAATGTAAAATTATTCAGAAGAAATAATCCCTTTGCTGTAGATTTCACCCACGGGGTAGTGGTGGGTGGGTCGGGAGTAGAGCTTCGTAGAGCTACAAAGGTTTGAGGCAAAGTTGTGGGCTTAGAAAAAGAGACTGCGGGGACTACAGGGAGGTTTACTTTGAGGGTGAGCTGCTAGGTTCATTGGCATTGACAGTTGTTGAAATTGGACAGTGGCCAAAACTGCCAGGTAAATCTCTGTCTAACAGGCTTAGCTACTAAGGAAAGTGGATTCAGCAAAAGCAACCCCAAAATTTAATTAATCTACAAAATGTAATTTACTAGTATGTGATTTACCAGTGCAAAATTTGCACTGATATTTTCAATAGGGCCTAAAAAACAAAAACAAAGCTAGGACATGAAGTTGCCTCGACTTACATTTGACCTTTAGGTCTCAGGCATTCCCTTAGTAAGCCTTTGATATTACAGTAAACCTTTTGATCAACCCTATTTGTTATATTTCCTTTGTTAAATAATTGGTTCTACCTTTACACTAGCACAAACAATTCAACAAATCTACCCCTTTACAGTGAAAATTTGCACTGAAAATCTCTTGAGATTATAAAAATGCCCTGTTTTGCGCGATGCAGTAAATATTATTTCTCTCTTTTGCAGAGGTGAGATCATAAAAGCTGGCAAAGGAATCCATCTGTACAGTTGATGGCACTGAGGCCTTTCCCCCTGACTGGCACACCTGTCCTTCTGTCTGTGTGGGGACCACTCACTGTGCATCCCCACTCCATTCACTCCAAATGTAACCACTGCATGTGACGTTAATGCAAGTCCTGCTGCAACAGTAATTTCTCCACACCCCTTGATCTTACAGTATATCTTAGTGAATCATCAAACCCTTTCACCTCTGTCACCTACATCCAGACACTTTCTTATCCTGGATTTGTTTGTGCAATGGCGTAGCACACACCCCTGCAGCCCCCGCAAGGTGAGGGTCAACAAGCTTTGGGGACCCCCAACCTACCTGAGGTCGGGCCCCCCAGATAGCATGAAATATTTTTGGGGAATGACAGGAAATTAGCTTTCAAAGTGCAACATTTTATCTCAGCCTCATGACAAAATGTGCAGAATATTAGAAAATTAGCTCAGAGATTCTTGAAAGTGTGGACAATCCTTTGGCAGGAACACTTTTTTTTTTTTTTAATAGTTAAACAGAATGGATTTTGTTGCATTATATGAGCTTAATGTTTACATTTAGGGGAATTTTATAAGGGAAAAGATTTGTTTTGGAAATTTTCAAAATACTTTCAATGTTATGAATTTCCATGTCGGCTCTATGCCTGGAAATGCCCTTGTCCGGAGCAAAGGATCCCAATTTCAAACTCCAAAAAAGTGTTAACAATTCTAAAAAGTGTCAATAATGGATATTAACTGAATAATGATATTTTGTAGTTTCTTGCAATAGCCCCCTGTGACTATTTATCTCATAACTGTGATTCCTAAAAGATGTGTGCGGAGATTTTGTCAACTGGCAGATTTGTCTAAAATCCTAAATGAATCAGGAATGAGCAGGGTCAGCTATACCATAAGGACCCTTATTCATGTCATCATTACATGTAGTGCAACAAGACCACTCACGGTCTCTAAAGTTCTCTACTTTTGATAGATTTAAACAAACAATTTTGAATTCAACATGGTCACAATCATAAACTTTCAACTCCATCTGCCTGATAGAATATGCATTTTGGTTCAAATATGTTACATTTCATTAGGTTTTAGAGCCACAAAGCAACTGTCCGATTTTTGTCTAACGTCAACAATTAAACAATCAAGGCCTTTAAACACTTATTGGACAATAATTGTACAAATGAAATGCCTTTCATGGTGTCTGCCGGAGTTGCATTTTATGAAAAAATAACAATAATTAGGAGGTTGTTCCTTTACATGGTGTGATAGCTTATACTTTGGTCTATCAAAAGTGGTTATCGTACTCCTGAGTGGCGCAGTGGTCTAAGGCACTGCATCGCAGTGCAAACTGTGCCACTAGAGATCCTGGTTCGAATCCAGGCTCTGTCGCAGCCGGCCGCGACCTGGAGACCCATGGGGCGGCGCACAATTGGCCCAGCGTCGTCCAGGGTAGGGGAGGGAATGGCCGGCAGGGATGTAGCTCAGTTGATAGAGCATGGCGTTTGCAACGCCAGGGTTGTGGGTTCAATTCCCGACTGTAAGTCGCTCTGGATAAGAGCGTCTGCTAAATGACTAAAATGTAATGTAAATGTAATATATTTTACATTTTGATAATATTAAGAAAATATGTGGAAAAAAAGTTGATGTTGTCCCGTCTTTCAAGAATCCCTAAACTCTAAAAACAGCAACGTTTTCTCACAGCCTCAGGGCATGAGATAAGCTATAATACTGCAAATTTTTCTCTCTGCCCCATGGGGGGCCCCGCGAAACTGCGCTACGCCACTGTGTTTATGCTGTCTTGACCACACCTATAGTCATTGTCACGTGAATGAGCTGGCAAGGCAGCACAAACAGATCTGGGACCAGGCTAGCCCTTTTTACCTGCATGATCTAAATCTCTCAAAGGCAACACAGAAGGGTTGCTGACATCTGGCGCGGCTGCTGCCACAACACCCCGGAATAAAGGAATCCTTCCTGGCAGTGGGGCGTCATGGCAACCACACCCACACAATACATAGCAAATAGGTGGATGTAGAAATAGAGCAGGCAGAATGACTACGTCTACAGGTTTTCATATAAAGACAGAGGAAGTAGGATGGATTTAGCTGTTGAATGCTTGTTGCATACAAACTGAAATTTCAATGTGAGTGTGCTAGAGTAGCAAACGTGTTTAACACTTGCTTTTGGAAGTGATGAATGCTCTGTAACTTCTAGTTCTATGGTGCACTTAGCATTAGATTTGAGTGCCAAATACCATTAAATAACACAAAGGGCTTATCACATGATCTGGCGCAAGCAATCATCACCTTCACAAACCTCTGTGTTCAGATCCATTGGAAATTGAAATCACATTTCCATCACACTGAACAAGGGCTCATCAACATTAACAAAGTCCTATGTCAGGTGTCATAACACACTTATGTCATGCACTGCTCTTCATAATGGTCTACTCCTATTGTGTATGCTGCCTCCCACTGCTGAGCTGCTAAGGACTCCTGCAGCATGGCTCCAGAGGTGGGACCAGCCCTCCTGATTTCCATACTTGTTGCCATGAGCACCGGTCTGGCTGTGACTAGCTGCTGTGTGGATGGACAGGACAGGAGCCAATCACATATGGCCACCCGCTCGTGACGGCCTCTTTGAGACGCAGATAAATATGAAAATGAGGTGGGGGCATAGCGTAGCTTACTAAAGGAGTGTTTATCCTGGATTAAGGATAAAGGATAGAGGTGTGGACTCGAGTAGTGTGACTGTTTTAGGTGCTAGTTTAGACAATCTGGGCTGGGCACTGACAATTGTAGGCCTATCCTTTAGGAACCTTCTAGTTACTCAAAGGCTGGTGGACTGCGTAAGTGGATAATATGTAACACGCATTGGAACAAATTACCCTGTAAGACCCACAAGGCACAAACAAAGGGCACAAAAGAGACCAACATTAGTGGCCCTGTGTGTCGCATAAACAAAGCCGTGACTGGACGTTGTGTTGTGCCCTGACCGTGGTCACCACCCTGACCGTAAGTGGTTATCATACGGCCTGTCTCACACCACACCCAGGCAGTCAGACCGAGTAATGAAAGAGACGAATAAAAAGGAGGGCAAAGCTCTGCTATTTTAGGTGTCCTCCACTTTAGATTGAAAAATGGCCCTCCCTACACTCAGTCAATCTAGGGACTCGCACACAAAGACAGCAAATGGCTAATCACGGTGCAGTGTGACTAACTATGGAACCTCCCATAATGACGTTTTCATGTTTATATGACAATGTATGTTGACATGGAGCAAAGACGGACCTATCGTACAACAAAGATATCTGTAAACATACGCATGCTGATTACACATTAGGACTACGCTGTGGCAGACAATCTCATTCTTCAACCTACTCTCCTAGGCCAGTGGTTCTCAACTGGTTTTGCCTCGGGACCCAAATTGAACCAGGTTGTCTCAGTCACGACCCAATATTTGCATCGCGAAAAAGATTAGGCAAAATACAATTTGCAAAACAATTTTTATGCTATATTGATATTATATGACAAGGGAACAACATTATAAGTTCATTATAATTTCTACACACTTTCTACCTAGTTTAAGTCGTTTTTTTACTCAGACAATCGCGACACATTCAAAACCTTTTTGAACCACCAGTTGAGAATCGCTCTCCTAGGCAATACTATATAACAGATTTACAATAGCCTATTATAAAACTGGTGTTGAAAGAAATCACATAGACAAACTGGATTGAGGTGCTCAGTATAAGAACATGCTTTTATTTATTACTGGTGGCTATTTCCACTGTGACTCCTCCCTGTGTTGGGTTGATATTCCCATACACCTACCCAGTTGAAAGGTATTGTCAGATGTTGAGCTTTCATCCTTTATGTTGAAAGGCCTCCCACTGTGGCCTTGGACTTGTGAGCGTCTTACTGTCTGGCTGTGATAATATACAGCAGAGGATATAAATACGTGGAAATGTAGAAATAGGGTTATGTAGCTTACGTAAGATTGAACTAAATCTATGGCAGCCAGATTCAATAGCCATTATAGAACTGAATAAAAGCATGTGGCATTACAATATGTCATTACTGAGGTATTGAAAAGCATGTATTTGGATTGGAAGGGATGAGATCATATTAGTGAAGAATCAGAGGGGTTTTATAATGAAAGCCAAGGGAGATTAAAAAAACATTTTTTTTTACTTACATTTTACATGTTGATAATAAAGGCCTATGTGTTTCCTTTGTTATGTCCTAAAACCTTGGAAATCACTGTGGGTAGGAGCATGTTATTAACATGTTATTGAAAAGGAGGTCACCGTTCTCACTTTACTCTGTCCACTGCCGTGTATCACACCTTACCACTAAAAGTGACAAAAGTCTCCAAAGGAAGTGCATTCTATTCAGGACATGCACTCTCTGTCAACTTCAACTGTAAACCCTCTGAGGTGCTCAGTCTCACCACATAAAAGCGATCACAAAACAAACCTGCACCGTCACAGAAGCGACCACAACCACAGTTCACAGTTCAACCGCCCAGGAAGGTGCGGTCGTGTTTTTGAACCATCTTCTCATGTTTACACTTGAAACACTTCAAGTGTTTGAGGGAACATGAAAGTTCTAGGAACCAATTTAAGATGTGACACCCTTCACATTTACATGACAATGCTCCACTGACCTACTAACCCTTAAATTAGCTAAGCGATGAGTGACTGCCTGATTGTGGCTCGCTTTGTCACTGTGACAGTCAGTGACCATGACAGTGCTCTGTAGTGGGCAGACAGACCAACCCTGACCTAACCACAAACTACCCCTTCTTGCATGTTACAAACACTCTGTCAACCACATTAGGACCACAAGTCCTGCTGATGGACAGTTCAGATTGTTGAGGGTGAGGGAGACTACTCCTTCAGAAGACATTCATATAGCATTCGTGAGGCTGTCATAAATGTAATACACTAACTATTACCACATACAAGTGTGTATGGCAAAAATATTCCCCACATCGTCAGTTAGGTAGTATCATGCCTTCAGAAATGACAAGGCAGCTCTAGTTATGTTGACATTTGGCCGTTTGTTGACGAATACGCTTTCATAGTGTATTAGGATACTGGGTATGTAGAAATCAAGACATGGATATACTGTACATGCATCCATCAATGAGGAGGACAGCTCAGGGTTCAAGTGTCTGCCAGCATGGCAGGTTAGAGATAAGAGTTTAGAGGTTAGAGGTTAACAGGAGGGTGAGTGAACATGACTATTAATGGCTCTTTGAAGTCCAAATGAAAGGATGAGCAGAGAGCTGGCTAAAGAGGTGCAGATACATTATTGTGATGTGGATCTTTGTAAATCATTCTAAATGATTAAGACAACCAGACTCTTATACATAGAACATGAAAGACTACAACAGCACACAGCAACAAGGAGAAAACATGGTTTCCTCTGTCAATGTGTCCTTAGCATCACTACCAGCCCCTACAATACCCCACTGCCATTCGCCCTCCAAACCACACACACACACACTTCATAGCCCCCCGACTATGAGGCACATCTGCTTACCTCTGCTGCCGGTTGCCAGATCAGCCACTTTCTGAAAGGCATCCAGGAAGGCGGCTACCGCGACAACTGTCGTCCTGGGAGATGACAGACACAGCTGGTCACCATTTAGATTGTTATTGGCAGCAGAACATACAGTATGTACAATATAGGCCAACAACCATACAACACTCATATTTACCATGGTTTGAATCACTTCACTAGAAGCCCCATATGCTCAGGGAAAGGGGAGGACAGAGTTAGTAGTCTGGCCATGGTTGGGTCAGTGTTTCCCCTACAATTGTATAGGTGGGGTGGGTCCCTCCATCTAGCTCTGTTGCCCCCCCACCTAAAAGAGTATGGGCTTCTATTGGTTTCAATTGACAATTTGATGCCAGAGGGCCAGGATGGGGGATGGATGTTGCTTTGGGGGCCTTTGCACCCGCCTGGAAATTGAACTAGGGGAAAGACTGGGGTTGAATCCAACCATCCAACAATATGAAAATGTTAATCTTCAACCATTGCCATATTTACACAATTTCAACCCCCCTTAGGTGGTAACCAAAAGCAACCAAACTGCATGGGGGTACAAAAGTATGGATAAAGGGGTCACGGTAGATTTATCCTGGATTATTGTTGAGGTCTTTTTACCTCTATGCCCTTGCAATTCTGCATTTTGAGCTTACCATGCAGCCAGAGAAACAAATCCATTACAAAATGTTCTGTTCCAGACATCCTTGAAATTGTATCAAGTAGAGACTGACCTTTGTTGACAAGAAACTGAATTGAAATTGAATTCAGTAGGTAGGCAAGGTATCATCAACCAATTTGATGTCATAAATCATTTCAGGAAATGCAACTGAGCCACATGCTGCATGATGGTACTCTTTTGTACAATGTGCAATCCAAAGGTTGCTTTTCTCTCATTCTTAATGAAGTAACGACTTAATTTGAGCTCAGAAAAACTGAAGGCTAAGTGGAGGCATGCATTCTTAGTAATTTAAAGCAGAGTATGGTAACCTAAAGAGTAGGCTTGTTTACTCTACGTTCAGATGAGATTTTTTAAAACGTAGCTTTATTTACACCCAATTAAAGTTGCTGATGTAAATGGAAAGTTGTAGAAGGGTCCAGACACTTGTTTTTGAGAAACTTAGCCCAACCAGCGATTCACTTCCTCGTCCTTGTGCAGTACGGGGGCGCTAAAAGGGACTTATATGGGTGTTTTTGGAGCATTTATTCATGTTTTTTCAGAACCCCTGTACTGCACAACGAGGATAAGGAAGTGAATCGCTGAAAAAGGGTCTGGACCCTTTTATAACATGCCATTTAAAAAAGCAAAATTATCCTTTAAAACGATGTTAGAAAAACACCCGAACTAGATCACACACAATTGGAACTGCAGAGGGTATGGACATCTGCCCTTTGGCACTCCGGAACTCACTTCCTTTCGCATGTAGTTGGTGAACTGCTACTGTTTTAAATTGCAGAGGTGTGTGTTGCATAAGCGTGTACATGCACGGTGCAGTTTGCAGATGCAAAAAAAGGCTTCACACACAAGCTATTGTAGACACACCATTTACCATGTGGTGAGAAAGAGCTGAATAATATTCAACTAGAAAACTAGAAAAATGCATGTACTGTTTGTAATGTTAACTTGTTTTGCTCTACCTGTTGAGAGTAAGGGTGCGAATATAAAACTATGGATGCAAGGGGACTTGTTGAATGAGAAAAATCAATGCAAATAGTCTGGGTAGCCATGATTAGCTGTTCAGGAGTCTTATGGCTTGTGGGTAGAAGCTGTTAAGAAGCCTTTTGGACCTAGACTTGGTGCTCTGGTACCGCTTGCCGTGCGGGAGCAGAGAGAACAGTCTATGACTAGGGTGGCTGGAATCTTTTACAATTTTTAGGGCCTTCCTCTGACACCGCCTGGTATAGAGGTCTTGGATGGCAGGAAGCTTGGCCCCAGTGATGTACTGGGCCGTACGCACTACCCTCTGTAGTGCCTTGCGGTCGGAGGCCGAGCAGTTACCATACCAGGCGGTGATAGAACCAGTCAGGATGCTCTCGATGGTGCAGCTGTATAAATTTTTTAGGATCTGAGGACCCATGCCAAATCTTTTCAGTCTCCTGAGGGAGAATAGGCTTTGTCGTGCCCTCTTCACAACTGTCTTGGTGTGTTTGGACCATGATAGTTTGTTGGTGATGTGGACACCAAGGAACTTGAAGCTCTCAACCTTTTCCACTACAGCCCCGTCGATGAGAATGGGGGCATGCTCTTTTTTTTCCCTGTAGTCCACAATCATCTCCTTTGTCTTGAGAAAAAAAGTCCAAGAGGCTAGTGGGAGGACATTTCTGTCTGGCTTCTGTCACATCAGTGTCAGGATTTCTCAGGAACACTTTTTTTCCCACAACACCTCAGCGGGACGACAAAGTAGAGACGTTTTTCAGCGGGTTAACCCAGTGTAACTGTTGGCCTAAAATAAAATATTCTGGTGCGCTGCACTGATCTACCGTGCTGAGATAATGACTTTATGATTTGATCATTAATCTAAGTTGATGAAAGGTTAATTGATTTTTTCCCTTTTTTTCTCCCTTCACTCTCATGACCTTCAGCTGTGACTATGCACAACTGTAAGCCGGTGCCAAGCCCAATGATCCAGAAACACGCTGACAAGACCAGGGCGGGGTGTATATGACAATCTAGACAGATAATGAAGAACATTTGAAGAAGAGGGATTGGGTTTTTTATGAGGAGGTTGGGTAAATGGTGTGTGTGTGTGTGCGCATGCATGTGTGTGTGTATTCAGAAAAATAGAGACGCACAGTAAGTATGTGTGTGTGTGTCTTTGTTTTGTTTGTTTGTTTGTTTACCTGAGCTGTGATTGTAGCTTCCCGGCCTTGCTGATGAAGTCATCCCACACTGGGTAACTGCTCTGAAGAAATAAAAGGAGAAAGTGTGAGGATGAGGCGTACACACACAAACACATTTATAATGCAACATGTCCGCAAGCTCATATCTGATAAAATCTCAGATAAAAGAGCAACAATGGGAGAGATCTATAAAGTGAATCCATAGACCCATACCGCGATTGTAGACCCCATTCTCACTTTCACTGTATGTAAACAATATCCCACAGGCATATGATACAGTAAGGATCAAACTGGGTTCAATTCAAAGTCCCAATACTGCATTGCGGTATCTCTGTTGAGAAAGTAGGCTACCATGAGCCAAGTTGAACTACAGTAAACCGAAGAGTTCTAAAAAGTGTAACAGACTTAAAAAATCATAAGAATCCTTCAAGAATCCCATCGATTGAGTGAGAGTTGCCTTTGCTGCTAGTACTAAGACATTGAAGGCTTATTCAGTGTGAGGTGCAAGAACATTGCAAATGTAGAAATGTCCCATATAGAACTGACACTTCTCTTTGTTTTTTCTTCATCCCAGAGAAGCAGGTGACTGTAGGTTAGCCTGCCTGTTTAAAGTCCTATTGGCCTCTAAAGTACATGTTGGCCTCTGGTTGAAGTGCATAGACCTCCCCTCCCAGGCCTCTAACATCTAAATGCAGGGCTGTGGTGGTGAAAGGCCAGAGTGGTAGCTAGCCAGCTATGGTCTGGGGGGCCATGCAGAAAACATCAGTCACCAGGGCAGTCTGGGTCAAGCTAACAAGGCCTCACAACAGCTAGAAGGCTAGAGGCTGTGGACGTCAACAGAGAACGAACTCTATCTGGGAGTGACATGCTCGCTGAGTGGGCAAACACAAGTGTCTTCTTAGGTGTGTGTGTGTGTGTGTGTGTTCGCGTAAGTATGTCCATGACTGATGAAGAGATCTGCACAGGAAGACAAGGGTTAAACCCACTTAGGTGGGTTGATTCAATTCCAGCTCAATTTCCTCCACTCTTTGAGTAATACATTTTTAGATTCAAGATCAGCATTTCAATTCACTCTCTGAATTATTCAAATAACTACCCCCAACCCTACTGTTTTGAACATAGAAAACACAGTAGGTAATGCATACTGTAGGCCTTTTTACTGTGATCGGACAGGATAGCAACCATGACTTGATAAATGGGGCCGAACAATCAGTTTATGGGGCAGTGGGGTTAACCAGATAGAACACTGTCAGACTTGTCATTTTCAAGGTGATATTTCTTGAGTGATTGATTAGTGCCCTAGCCCAACCCCCCTGAGAGGAGGAATACGTTTGACGTCTGCCGTCTCTCAGCGCCTCACTCAGGCCCTTTTGTTCATCCACAGCACTAGCCTGCCACTGTGGTTACCGTGACAACATGACTGAGGCAATGACGCTGCACTTCAATCTCCCTGGCACCCGCCGACATCATTTACATCACTGGGCGAGGAATAACATGAAATATGCACTGCATGAATTCACCATGCCACCCACTTAATATGGCTTCTCCAGTATGTGTTGATTTCCTACTGAGAGATCATCATTTTAGCATCGCAAATGGCATTTCAGATTCAATGCAATGACTGAATAAATGCAGTGAATTTAAATGCATGAATCACGCAAACAAAAATGAAATGGGTAGAAAGAACATGGCTCCATATTCAACAAGACTTCTCATGGATCCATAAATGTATGGTCATAAACCCTAGAGCTCTGCTTTGTTTCTCTTCCATCCATTTCAGTTATATGGTTCATCTAGTAATTTCACCCCAACCCCCCAGTGAGAGGATTATTTTAGCCAGAGTGTTATGATGGCCCATCAAATACTGATTAATAAACCAAAGTAGGCCTTCATCCAATACTCTCAATAGCATTACCTTCAACCTCTAGCCAACAGATTAATAATGTAATGATGCTCAAACATGTATACATTGAAGGGGTAATAAAGAATAAAGCATTTTGAGCTGCTGCCCTCCGGAAGGAGATTAAGGGTCCCACTGTTCATCAAGAATAGGAGCAGAGCAAGTTTCATTCCATCAGGCTGCTGAACAGTGGGACATAGGACAGATGCAGACCCAATGAACGGTTGGACAGTACGCTGCAGAGACTTTGAATATGTGGAAATGTAAATGTCTGACTTGTGTATTACATTTCTAGTTTTCCGTCCTGCATGTAGTAATATATTGTGTTGTGTTTGTGAATTTGTATGCTGACATCACTAAATTAATTTCCATGTAAATGGACAAAGTATATCGTATCGTATTATGGGGCTGGTTTCCCAGACACGTTTTAAGGCTAGTCCTAGACAAAAAATAGTCCTAGACTCTCCATTGAGTATCTTATGGGTTTTAGTCCAGGACTTGGCTTAATTTGTTTCCAGAAACCAGCCCTTATGTTCAGATCCCTGAAGTAGCATAACTCACAAATAAAACCTAAATGTAAACCTTTATACAAATTTCGGACATTATTCAATTAGCACTGAATTCCATGATTTTTGCCGTTCATACTGCAGTATTTATACTCAGTTTAAAGAACGCTTAGAGCTCAGACAAGGCATGGAGGATTGGTTCCAGTTGAACAGATGAATGGTAATATGTCTACTTACACAAAAAGAGATGTGTGAACAGTATCTAAATGATGTATTAACACACACACACAAACACACACACCAACCAGCACGCTGATTCAATTTAAGCACAAATATTGGTGAGCAAATATAGGCACATGTAGACAATCCCCACCCACACATGTACACATGAGCCAGCAGACAAGAGTGTAATGAATGGTGCCCTTTGGAAAAGCCCTCCACCCATGAAAATGGTTTATTACACAGTTCCAGAGAAACCTGTCTGAAATGGCTGTAAAAGGCTATCATGAATGAACATACAGTGCATTCGGAAAGTATTCAGACCCCTTGACTTTTCCACATTTTGTTACGTTAGAGCCTTATTCTAAAATGGATTAAACTGTTTTTCCCCCTCATCAATCTACACACAATACCCAATAATGACAAAGCAAAAACAGGTTTAGACATTTTTGCAAATTTATTAAAAATAGAAAACGGAAATAACACATTTACATAAGTATTCAGACCCTTTACTCAGTACTTTGTTGAAGCACCTTCGGCAGTGATTACAGCCTTGAGTCGTCTTGGGTATGACGCTACAAGCTTGGCACATCTGTATTTGGGGAGATCCTCCCATTCTCCTCTGCAGATCGTCTCAAGCTCTGTCAGGTTGGATGGGGAGCGTCGCTGCACAGCAATTTTCAGGTCTATCCAGAAATGTTCGATCGGGTTCAAGTCCAGGCTCTGGCTGGGTCACTCAAGGGCCTTTAGAGACTTGTCCCGAAGCAACTCATGCGTTGTCTTGGCTGGGTGCTTAGGGTTGTTGTCCTGTTGGAAGATGAACCTTTGCCCCAGTCTGAGGTCCTGAGCACTCTGGAGCAGGTTTTCATTAAGGATCTCTCTGTACTTTGCTCCATTCATCTTTCCCTCAATCCTGACTAGTCTCCCAGTCCCAGCCGCTGAAAAACATCCCCACAGCATGATGCTGCAACCACCATGCTTCACCCTAGGGATGGTGCCAGGTTTCCTCCAGATGTGACACTTGGCATTCAGGCCAAAGTCAATCTTGGATTCATTCAGAGCAGAGAATCTTGTTTCTCATGATCTGAGAGTCCTTTAAATGCCTTTTGACAAACTCCAAGCGGGCTGTCATGTGCCTTTTACTGAGGAGTGGCTTCCATCTGGCCACTACCATAAAGGCCTGATTGGTGGAGTGCTGCAGAGATGGTTGTCCCTCTGGAAGTTTCTCCCATCTCCACAGAGTAACTCTGGAGCTCTGTCAGAGTGACCATCGGGTTCTTGGTCACCTCCCTGACCAAGGTGCTTCTTCCCCGATTTCTCAGTTTGGCTGGGCAGCCAGCTCTAGGAAGACTATTGGTGGTTCCAAACTTCTTCCATTTAAGAATGATGGAGGCCACTGTGTTCTTGGGGACCTTCAATGCCGCAGAAATGTTTTGGTACCCTTCCCCAGATCTGTGCCTCGACACAATCCTGTCTCGAAGCTCTACGGACAATTCCTTCGACCTCATGGCATGGTTTTTGCTCTGACATGCACTGTCAACTGTGGGACCTTATATAGACCTTATATGTGCCTTTCCAAATCATGTCCAATCAATTGAATTTACAGCAGGTGGACTCCAATCAAGTTGTAGAAACATCTCAAGGATGATCAATGGAAACCAGATGCAGCTGAACTCAATTTCGAGTCTCATAGCAAAGGGTCTGAATACTTATGTAAATAACGTATCTGTTTTTTAAAATGTTTATCAAATCGATAAATAATCTAAAAACCTGTTTTTGCTTTGCCATTATGGGGTATTGTGTGTAGATTGATGAGGAAAAACATTAATTTAATCAATTTTAGAATAAGGCTGTAGCGTAACAAAATGTGGAAAAAGTCAATGTTAGACAATTGAAAAGCATTTCTTGTTATCAAAATCTACAAAAGTAGCCTATTTCTCGAATGGTCTTCCCTTTATTTCTCAGAAGTAATTTTTTTTAAGTGGACTTGATCACATTGCTTTGCAAAAGTTTCTTAAACTAGATCATGGACATCATGGTTTTCAATTGGTTGGAATCTCAATCTAAAATTCTATTCTCCTACATCAAACATTTATCTACCACAAACCCAAATGGTGGCTCTGTTGCATTCAGCCACAGCTAAAGGGCAAAACTTCACAGTTCACACCCTTTTGAAGTCACATGCCACCATTTCCCCGCATTCCGTTGTCAGAGGGACAGGTGGGAACAGTTGTGACTAGGCGCTCTGCCACTTTGGGGCAGACTGGAGGCGCTCTCCGCAATCTGCTTATTATTATTATTTTTATCACTGATTAATAGGCTAAGCATAGAAAATACTAATTGTCATGCTTCCTCCTGAGATGACACTGTGACAAAAATATTATTTATTTAATTTCTAACTTGAGTTTATGAGAAAGCAAAATAAAAGAGATGCGTAGCTTAAATGAGTTCCTGATCTCAACAGTGACATATATTTTCATGCTCTCCGCAGAACAAAAGTCAAGGGGAAACAAACCTTCACGTGCATTTACTGCTACTTGATTGACGTGGTTTTAGAGTATTCTATTCTAATCCATATCCTGGATAATTTAGCCTTTTATATGCACCTGCTTGATGTCAGAACACAACCACCATGCGGACGGAGCTATATTCTATGCAGTCCCTCAGTGAGCGTAATTTAGTAGCTAGCCTTAATGTACAATTAGCAATGTATGTAGCCTGGGCTATACACAATAATTTCCCAGACTGCCACTCTTTGAATTTCTATGGTTATCTGCAACATCAAATGTAATTGCATGCCATTTATTTATCACAGTCAATGTCACATCGACTAGGTGTCAACATATAAGGGCACGTACTGCCATATCAACAAAACGTATTATTCTATATAACATAATAAGACAAACAATACCCTACGAAGCCTAAAAATACACAATTAATGAATTAGTCCCCAAGGTGTTACCTTCATGTCACCTATCACTGTTTGAAAAAGTCCTCCGAGTGCACTGCATTCTCTTTCAATGACAGTCTCCATTTTCAGCACTGTATGTCCTGTTTATCTTGCCAAAACTGTAGTGAAAATGTGTATTCTGTCCTCCAATACTAACTGAAAAAGAAACGCAATGGTAAACAATCTATTTTAAGGGCAAATATCCTTTCAAAGACTTGCTGCAGTATCCTGTATGCAGCACTCCCGAACGATGGAAAGCAAAACAGCGGTGAGATTGAAACCCCACGTTAGTTTCCACACAGAGATAAATTCCATATTTTTGCGTTTAAGACCATCCTGAAAGAAGAATACAAATATGAACTCCTAGAGAAAACACCAGTTGTTTAAAAACGTGTAATAAAAACGAAAACAATTCGAGTACTATCAAGGCATAGTCGAGGGTTCATGAAGTTTCTTGCCACAGCTGACATGCGAATTGCAAGTGTTTTACCCATGCGCGCGAGAATGCAAACCTTAAGCGCGCGTCCGCGTCGCCCCTCCTTTTGAGGCAAGTAGCCTACTACTGTACTTCTATGCATGATGGTGCATGGGACCATAATAAAATACAAAGTGTGTGGAAAAAACGAAACAGTATATTTTTTCTACATCACATCTTACACAGTAGGCCAGTGGAGAACCGTCATTCAGGGCAGGTGGGGAAGAGCCCCACCTGTTTTGAGCCCCACCTGTTTAGCTTTTTTTGTGTGCCTGTTTTGCATGTCATTTTGTCATTAATAGGTGTCACATATCCGTTTGCAAACAATGTAAAAAAAAATTGCTTTAATAAAGCCGCGTACACTTCTAGGCAAATCCCCGTCTTATCTTAGATCATTGGTCACCATAGCAACACCCACCCGTAGTATGCGTTCCAGCAGGTATATCTCACTGGTCATCCCCAAAGCCAACACCTCCTTTGGCCGCCATTCCTTCCAGTTCTCTGCTGCAAATGACTGGAACGGACTGCAAAAATCTCTGAAGCTGGAGACACTTATCTCCCTCACTAACTTTAAGCATCAGTTGTCAGAGCAGCTTACCGATCACTGCACCTGTACACAGCCCATCTGAAATTAGCCCACCCAACTACCTCATCCCCATATTGTTATTTACATTGTTATTTATTTTGCTCATTTGCACCCCAGTATCTCTATTTGCACATCATCTAATGCACATCTATCACTCCAGTGTTAATACTACATTTTAATTATTTTTGCACTATGGCCTATTTATTGCCTTACCTCCATAACTTACTACATTTGCACACACTGTATATACATTTTCTATTTTCTATTGTGTTATTGACTGTACGTTTTTGTTTATTCCATATGTAACTCTGTGTTGTTGTTGTTTTATCGCACTGCTTTGCTTTATCTTGGCCAGGTCGCAGTTGTAAATGAGAACTTGTTCTCAACTGGCTTACCTGGTTAAATAAAGGTGAAAAAAAACAGTTGTTAAAGTACTTTGTGAATTTCACCAGGTTCATATATTAATATAGCATGTTGATTTGTTATTATGCATGCCTGCATCCTGGGAATAGGGAAGTGTGTACTTACGTTTTGCCCTGCGTGCTCGTGCTCAAATAATTTTGATGCACTATGAGAGGTAGGCAAGCTTTTTCTGTCGTCTGTAGAAAAGTTAGATTCCTTCAAGCACAAAGTCGTACACACAGTGTTTTGTTCATGAATAATGTTGTATATTTAGAGTTTACTCATGAGTGGATGGTATTGTTAAGATGCAATTGTAATTGTACTTTTTAGGATGATATTAACATTCTGAATTCAACATGTGGTTACTAGCTAGCTAAGGTATTGTATGTGTGAACGATGGCTAGCTCCTCGACTGATTCCAGTCCTTTGTATTGTGCGTCTGTTGTAGAAAGAGGCGACAATGGGCAGAACATATTTGTGCTCTACAAATGTTTTGTCTTTTCTTTTGGATGCAGGTATGTGGTTTTATCTATGTAAAATGTATGTTATGTGTTGATACATTATAAGGAGAGGTTGTACTCATTTTTGTATTCTAAAAATAATTGTTATGCACTGAGAGAAAGAGGCGACAATGGGCAGAACATATTTGTGCTCTACAAATGTTTTTTCTTTTCTTTTGGATGCAGAGAGAATTCTGATTCATTAAAACAGCCTGATCTCCGAAGTCCACGTCTATAGTCCCAATCAATCACACACAACGCAGAGATACAGCCGGTTACACAATCATGGTCTCTTTTTTGCTTTCTTGAGTAAGGCAGCTCCAAAATGCAGGTATTTCAGCCTAGCTCAGTGCTTTCTGTTGTGGTGGAGCAGCCAGCAGAAAATAAGTAGTGTAGGGGTTGGTAATGTTCTCTAGCTGAGCCGTGATTGGCTCAATGTTCTGTCACTCATGGGGACACTACATCGCCACAAAATCTACGGGTAGAGCTCGAAAATTCCAGCCCCTTGGGTGCTGCCATAGATTTACACTAGAAGTGCCCATCCAAGAAGGCTCAAGGTCATTGGCCACAGATAAAATGACATCAAATCACGTTATATCTACTGTAGCTTTGATTGGACTGATCATGTCAACATCATACTTTCAAAACCTTAGCTAGCAAGCTAGACAAGCAGTCATCATCATGAATCAAGTCGACAATCTACTGGCAAATCCTTTTCAATCCTTGTCATATGAAGATAAATTATAGACAAAACGTATCGGCCATTGGACATAAACATTACACAACAAGTTGGATATCGCAAATTCAACAATGAGTGGTTGGAAGGAATCAGTGGCTAACTGCAAGCGTTGACAATCAATCACTAGCCTGGTATTCAGTGGAGAGGGTGTGTGGTCCAAGTCTGGGTTTAAGTGTCTCTTTTCCAAGCTTAAAATGATAAACATTCACATGCAACACCATGGGCCAGAAAATGTTGAATACATTGGCCATGCTGTGAATCCAGCATGACGTCTGCCGTGTTCAATACAACTGGAAACTCGGAACTGGGAAATCTCAGACTTCAGTGAGTTCAAGACAACTGGGAACTCTGAAAAAATTAGCTCAGACTGGGAAAATGCGTTTTGAACGGTCATCCAACTCGGAATTCCAAGTCAGGAACTCGGGCCTCTTTCTAGAACTCCGACCTGAAGAACACTGACGTCAAGATTCAACTTTTTATTAGTTTTTTTGTTCCCAGTTGTCTTGAAAGCCCCATAAATCCAGAGAATGCCAGACTTTGATGACAGTTTGACAAAATTTGCCCACAAGAAGGACTGCCATGCCACTGTCCAGTTCAAGTGAGCAGAGCTACAGAGGTGGTCCTCTGGAGCTCAATGGTGGTCCTCTGTAGCTCAATTGGTAGAGCATGGCACTTGTAACGCCAGGGTAGTGGGTTCGATCCCCGGGACCACCCATACGTACAAATGTATGCACACATGACTGTAAGTCGCTTTGGATAAAAGCGTCTGCTAAATGGCATATTATTATTATTATTAGCACAGCACAACAAGGTGTGTCCAAAAATGTATTGTATGCTACTGCATAAATGATGTAATATGTCAGGGAGATATGTATACTGTAGCTAAGAAAGTAATACTAAGGGTATGTTGTGTAGTAAGCTGTTAGGAGCCCATGTGCCTCACCCTAATAATTTGGTCCCTTTCCCCCTCATAACTTAGCCTACTGTTGTGACTTGGTGGTGCACATGTAGCCTATAGCCTGTTTTAGAGAAATGTCATCATCTAAATATTGTAAGAGCTTTCATTGTCTGCTTATATGCCCCCTTTATTTATCCTACGGTTCTGACTTGGTGTACAGGGAGAATACTGTAAGAATGTCCAATGCTCTGAATTCTGTCGCTGTACATTTTAAAAGTGCTGAACAAAGAGTTATATTGACTACGTCCATCTTAGTTCGCTCATTGTCTTAAGTGAAATTAGATGGCATAGTTTGTACATCTCAATTGTCAGTAGAAACCACATTTGTTTCAGCAAGTCAGCCATATCAGGTATGTTTTTTAAAAAGGCAGTAAATTAGGTGAATGAACTGTTTCGCTGCCAGACAAGGCTCCGCTGATAGCCAGGTGTAGCGGTGGTAAGGATTCACTCCATGGTGCTGAAAAGAAAGCTCTGCTGTTGGGACAGCTTTATGTAGGCCCTAACAGTTTGTGGGCACCGTTTGTCACCATTATAGTGCAATTAATGTATTGTTTAGTGTTGTGTTGTGTTGTGTAGTGTAGTGGCTTTGCTGGCATGCATAAAAAAATAAATACATTTGTTTGCCCCACCAAGACATACATGCTTAAATCGGCACTGACAGTAGCCCTAATCATTAGATGTCATGTGAGATTTAGATTTCACATGTCATAAACATATAGTAGGCTTGCCTACATCAGGGATCATGAAATACAGGCCGTGGCCAATTGTTTCTTGAGCGGATTGTCAGGGGGCCGGAACGTAATTACAAATAATTAGTAGACTGCAAATTGACTGCAAGAAGCCCAAACAGATATAATATTTGACTAAAACATGATAATTTCAATCCTTGCTTACATTTGTATAAGATGACATATATCTCTCTATTATGCGTGGGAATACTTTGGAACAGATTTCCAAAATTAAAATCACTTGGAGCTGATTTGCTTGTTTTTACAGTCTTATGTCCAACAATTTACAAAAACAAATATATATTGAATTAAAATATAAATGCAACATGTCTAAAGTGTTGGTCCCATGTTTCATGAGCTGAAATAAAATATCCCAGAAATGTCCATACACACAAAAAGCTTATTTCTCTCAAATTGTGGGCACAAATTTGTTTACATCCGTTAGTGAGCATTTCTCCTTTACCAATATAGTCCATCCACCTGACAGGTGTGGCATATCAAGAAGCTGATTAAACAGCATGATCATTTATTACACAGGTGCACCTTGTGCTGGGGACAATAAAAGGCCACTCTAAAATGTGCGGTTTTGTCACACAACACAATGCCACAGATGTCTCAAGTTTTGAGGGAGCGTGCAATTGGCATGCAGGAATGTCCACCAGAGTTGTTGCCAGATAATGAAATGTTAATTTCTCTACCATAAGCTGCCTCCAACGTCGTTTTAGAGAATTTGGCATTACATCCAACCAGCCTCACAACCGCAGACCACGTGCAACCACGCCAGCCCAGGACCTCCGCTTACGGCTTCTTCAACTGCGGGATCATCTGAGACCAGCCACCTGGAGAGCTGATGAAACGGAGGAGTATTTCTGTCTGTAATAAAGCCCTTTCGTGGGGAAAAACTCAATCTGATTGGCTGGTCCTGGCTCCCCAGTGGGTGGGCCTGGCTCCAAGTGGGCCTATGCCCACCTAGGTCCACCCATGGCTGCGCCCCTTCCCAGTTATGTAAAATCCCTAGATTAGGGCCTAATTTATTTATTTAAATTGACTGATTTCCTTATATGAACTGTAACTCAGTAAAATTGTTGAAATTGTTGCATGTTGCGTTTATATTTTTGTGCAGTATTTATACAACTTATTTTTGTTCAGAAAACCTTGGGGGAACCCTGGCCTACATCATGTCCAACAACTATGTGTATTGTGATTGAACCAGGGACAACTCTGTCAAGCAGAGCCATACACTTCTAGCTAGAGTCAGCAGCCTAATTTGTCAAACTAGTAGGCTCATTTGAAATATGTGATCATACTTGTAATACTGTAACCTAAGCATTGTGAAACCTATGAAGTGATGGTACTAATGCATGGAGAGAGAATATAACAAGTAGAAGATGATGAGCAGATCAAGAAGAAAATGTGAGAAGGGATAGCTACAGGTTAGGGACAGGGAGAGAAGGGATAGCTACAGGTTAGGGACAGGGAGAGAAGGGATAGCTACAGGTTAGGGACAGGAAGAGAAGGGAGAGCTACAGGTTAGGGACAGGGAGAGAAGGGATGGCTACAGGTTAGGGACAGGAAGAGTAGGGAGAGCTACAGGTTAGGGACAGGGAGAAAAGGGATAGCTACAGGTTAGGGACAGGGAGAGAAGGGATAGCTACAGGTTAGTGACGGGGAGAAGGGATAGCTACAGGTTAGGGACAGAAGGGAGAGCTACAGGTTAGGGACAGGGAGAGAAGGGATAGCTACAGGTTAGGGACAGGGAGAAAAGGGATAGCTACAGGTTAGGGACAGAATGGATAGCTACAGGTTAGGGACAGAAGGGAGAGCTACAGGTTAGGGACAGAAGGGAGAGCTACAGGTTAGGGACAGAAGGGAGAGCTACAGGTTAGGGACAGGGAGAGAAGGGATGGCTACAGGTTAGGGACAGAAGGGAGAGCTACAGGATAGGGACAGGGAGAGAAGGGAGAGCTACAGGTTAGGGACAGAAGGGAGAGCTACAGGTTAGGGACAGAAGGGAGAGCTACAGGTTAGGGACAGGGAGAGAAGGGATAGCTACAGGTTAGGGACAGAAGGGAGAGCTACAGGTTAGGGACAGGGAGAGAAGGGATAGCTACAGGTTAGGGACAGAAGGGAGAGCTACAGGTTAGGGACAGAAGGGAGAGCTACAGGTTAGGGACAGAAGGGAGAGCTACAGGTTAGGGACAGGGAGAGAAGGGATAGCTACAGGTTAGGGACAGGGACAGAAGGGATAGCTACAGGTTAGGGACAGGGAGAAAAGGGATAGTTACAGGTTAGGGACAGGGAGAAAAGGGAGAGCTACAGGTTAGGGACAGGGAGAAAAGGGATAGTTACAGGTTAGGGACAGGGAGAGAAGGGATAGCTACAGGTTAGGGACAGGGAGAAAAGGGAGAGCTACAGGTTAGGGACAGGGAGAAAAGGGAGAGCTACAGGTTAGGGACAGGGAGAGAAGGGATAGCTACAGGTTAGGGACAGGGAGAAAAGGGATAGCTACAGGTTAGGGACAGGGAGAAAAGGGATAGCTACAGGTTAGGGACAGGGAGAGAAGGGATGGCTACAGGTTAGGGACAGGAAGAGAAGGGATAGCTACAGGTTAGGGACAGGGAGAAAGGGGATAGCTACAGGTTATGGACAGGGAGAGAAGGGATAGCTACAGGTTAGGGACAGGGAGAGAAAGTATGTAAATGAATAGAATTCCATCTTCTTTGTAGCCATAATTCTTTATCATAGTAAATTGACACAAAGCTAAACCAAGTGCCATTAACATAATAGTGGTAAGCCAAGATGGGCAATGTTTTCACTATCCTATCTATTTACACTACCAGTCAAAAGTTTAGACACACTGATTCAAGGGTTTTTCAAAGCTGTCATCAAGGCAAAGGGTGACTATTTGTATAAAATATATTTTGATTTGTTTAACACTTTTTTGGTGTTATTTCATAGTTTTGATGGCTTCACTATTATTCTGCAATGTAGAAAATAGTAAAATAAAGAAAAACCCTGGAATGAATAGGTGTCCAAACTTTTGGCTGGTACTGTATGTTCAAATGTACTGTAGTGTATAACCAATGCAGCTATGGCCACCTAGTGGTTATTCTAGGAACACTATCTCCATCAAGTTTAATTAGTTGTACTGTATGTACAGGATACACATGGTATATGCATACCGTCCAACGAAATGCTTACTTGCAGGTTCCTTCTCGACAATGCAACAACAATAAGAAATAATAAAAGATAAGAATACGAACATAAAGTAAACGCCTCAGTAGAATATAATTCAAATTTTAGCATAAGTATAATAAAAGAAGGCACAATATATAGTCCAATATTTACACGTGTTTTGGGGAAGGGGGGATTGGGGGTCAAGGGTTTAAATTGTGCAGTATTTAGCAATAATAATAAGAGTCTGGTAGAGTTGTGATGTGTATGTAACATGAATGTGTGTGTGTGTGCGTGTGCATGAGTGCATGTGTGCTAAGGTGCGGAGAATGCCATGTTGTTATGACATCAATGGGATGGGGATCAGTGGTTAAACTGAGCCAGAGCTACCCAGAGCCGACCTCCTGTACCTAGTGTCAAAGGGAGAGCCAGGTAGAGCTGAGCTTCAGCACCTTACGGGTCCAAAGAGAAAAGTAGGATACAAAGTAGGATAAACCGAGGTTGTGGTTGAGGCTAGGGTAAGGGTTGAACTAGGATGTGGAAATGAAGCTAGGTTTGGGGTTGTGGTTGAGGCTAGGGTTGTGGTTGTGGCTAGGGTTAGGGTTGAACTGGGATGTGGACATGAAGCTAGAATTAGGGTTTGGGTTGTGGTTGAGGGTAAGGGTTGAACTGGAATGTGGACATGAAGCTAGAATTAGGGTTTGGGTTGTGGTTGAGGGTTAGGGTTGAACCGGGATGTGGACATGAAGCTAGAGTTAAGGTTAGGGTTAGGATTCTGATTCTAATTGGGTATGAATGAGGGCAGCTACTAATTGTAGTGTACCACAGACTACCACAAGAGGTCATCACATGACTGCAAAAATGGCATAGGCTACAAGATCTACTGTATTTTCATCACAATCACATTAGCCATGAAATATTGACAATAAAAACACATTGAGACTGAGATAGACATTTTTTTGGATCTAATTGAATAAAGGAAGTATGTAGCTTGTTTCCTCAGGAATATGTAATTCAATCAAATTAAACACGTGGAAAATCTCACACCATCCACCTAGTTGTCTGCATCTCAGCCTCAAGGCCTGTTTAATATTTTATTATTCACAGTAAAGTTCTGTGACAAGAAAATAACACATATTGAAGTTCTTACTGGAGGTCCCATGTTTCATACCATCAAGCCAGGTGTAATAACATCTATTAACTACATGTTGTATCTGATGATACTTTCACTCCCAGCTTTTAAAAAGTATTATTAGTACATACATGTACTACATTTATAACTATAGTGTATGACTCAGACAGATAACTCAACTTATCTCACAGCAGGAAATGTGTGATCAATGTATCCCAACATAGGGTTCTGTTCATTAACGCACACTGTAGCAAAAATGTTTTGCAACATGAAACATTTCTTATTGGACAAGTTGGAATAGTTTTGGAATGTCTTCGCATATAAACAGGACTCTAGCAATAGGTCGACAACCATGTGGCAAGGTGGGGTTTTGTTGTGAACCACAGAGAATCTAAGGGCACGTTATTAGCTCCAGGCTATAGGCTATCAGCGAGTATTACATAGTCTTTCATTTAGCTAGCAGACCCCACCAACTCTGTTTCTTATTATGTGGTGCAGCTGCAGAGCCCCCAACCAGCACCCATATATTGGCATCCCCCTCTTTTCTCCCAACTCCAAATCTGTGCCAATAATCCTCCCATCATCCCTTGGTACAGACATCTTGATTAGAGGCTGTCTTCATTTCCTCTCTGGCTGCTCTGTGTTGGCACAGGCTTCTGATGCATTGGAGAATGGCTTAGTCCGAAGGGGAGGCTGGCAAAACCAAAAGAGGCCCTGGATTGGCACCTTAAACACAGAGCCGGTGGAGTTAATGACAAAGAGCACACAGTGTCATTATGCTCAGTGCCGGCTGGGCTGGATGAAATAACAGGAATCAGGTGGTTGTATGGGGCAGTGGTGGAAAAAGTACCCAATTGTCATACTTGAGTAAAAGTAAAGATACCTTAATAGAACATGACTCAAGTAAAAGTGAAAGTCACCCAGTTAAATAATACTTGAGTAAAAGTTCAAAAGTCAATGTAATTGCAAAAATATACTTAAGTATCAAGTCAAAATAAAAGTATATATAATTTCACATTCCTTTATACAGTACTAAGCAAACAAGACGGCACGATTTTCTTGTTTTTTTAATTTACAGATACCAGGGGCACGCTACAATACTCCAACATCATTTACAAACTAAGCATGTGTGTTTAGTGAGTCCGCCAGATCAGAGGCAGTAGGGATGACGAGGGATGTTCTCTTGATACAGTAAGTGCGTGAATTGGACCATTTTCCTGCATTCAAAATGTAACAAGTACTTTTGGGTGTCAGGGAAAATGTATGGAGTAAAGAGTACATTATTTTCTTTAGGAATGTAGCGAAGTAAAAGTAAAAGTTGTACAAAATATAAATAGTAAAGTAAACTACAGATACCCCAAAAAACTACTTAAGGAAAATTACTTTAACGTACTACTTAAGTACTTTACACCACAGATATGGGGGAACCCACCTGTAACAGCAACGGGAGAGAGAGAATGGTCTCACTGTGGCTAGTGGAGGGATCAATGGGGAGGATAGGCTCATTGTAATGGCTGGAATGAAATGAATGGAACAGTATCAATAACATGCAAATTAAAGTTATGAACACAACTTTTGGTTGTGTGTGTTTGCTACTGTCCCATTCCTTACATTCCACCCATTACAATATATTAAAATATTGTCTAGCAGTGTGGTGGAAGATCCATCCAGGGAATGGATTGTGACATGATATTTTCAGGTTTCAATCTTTGGTTGCACATGCCAAACCTCTATGGGTCACCTTAAAAACAGGGCATAACCACAAAGTGATTAACCAGGAGTTAATGAATGAATATCTGAAATTGATTTTTTGTTTTCAATTGATGGCCTCTACTCTAACAATGGCAGGGCCAGGAAACGGACTATTTAAATAGCAGTCTACGTACCTTGATTTATATATTTTAGGAGAAAGTATTTCTATGACCGATATCTATTTGTTTTAATTTTTCTTTTAAATGCTTTGAAAGCTTCAGCTTCACTCAGGACAAGCACTGATTTAAGAGTAGAGACAAAATATGTGTATCGTTGAGTACCATGACTAATGTATTCCTACTGAATTGAGAGTGAAAAATACATTGTGGTTGGGAATTTGAGGGCACAGCAAGTGGCACAATAATGAATCTCTTGACTGCTGTCCTCTGTAATTTTCCCGCTTGTGAGCTGCTGTTAGGTTAGAGACACTTTACTTGCCTTAGTCAAGCAGGCATCTGGTGGGGCTTTTAGCAATGACATCAGCCTACATCTAGACAACAGTAACAGTGCACTATGAGCCTTGGATTCACAGAATAACACAGCGCCCAATGAACTCGTGAAAAGCTTTTAAAGCCATACTGGTCTACTTACTACCGACCATGTTTGCTTTGTATATCTCTTTCATGGGTGCTTTGAGTTGCCGTTCAATCAGTTTCCATAGCATTTTGGCTGTTGTGCTTTTGAAAATCTCTGGTTACCAAGCATTAAAACAATGGAACTCTGAATATCCATTATTGCACGAAAGGACTGAGATATAATATAATATGCCATTTAGCAGACGCTTTTATCCAAAGCGACTTACAGTCATGGGTGCATACATTGTTTTGTGTATGGGTGGTCCCGGGGATCGAACCCACTACCTTGGCGTTACAAGCGCCGTGCTCTACCAGCTGAGCTACAGAGGACCACATGGAGATCATGGAGAGTGGAAGCCCAGGTATCGTCATGGCTATGTGTCAATATTTTCCTTTGTGCCCAAGGCTCACAGCATTGTCTGCTCTGATACAATGGGTATACACCAGACATGTACTACTAATCGAGTTATGGCTATGTAAATAGTGATAATTAGTTCAGCAACAGAGCTGTATGGGCTTGTGGTTGCAGACTGTTGTTACAGACTGGAGAAACATGCAGATGCCCAGGGACACAAAGAGTGTTGTTCATAATATCATACTGTATTGCATTACATCTTACATTGTATTGCATGTTTACTTTGATAGTACATTCTCTACCAATACCATTTAAAGTAGGAGGTGAAATGTCAAACCATTAATGGCACTTATTTTTATCATATTCTTTGCACATCAAAAACAACAGTTCTGATAGTAAATGCAGCCATCATGGAAATTAAGTCAATACAACCCACAAATATCCCACAATAAATTCAATCCCAAAATACTTACATCACCACTACATTTTTGCAAGTTATAGGCAGGCGTATGAAACGTGCATACTAAATGGATCACACACACAACATTCTCAAAGTAATCATAATTGTCATCAACAGATACAGTCAAACAAAATGAAGGATCACAAAACTAATTCCCAAAAAGCCCCAATGGATCTACTCTATGCAACAACTTCCTTTCAACCAACCATCATGCAATGCTCTTTGGTTGTCTAAAAACTATGAGCTATGGCATTGCAGCATGCTATCAATGAGTTAGCGGTTAGTCTGTGGTGCTAACTAGGGTAATTAAAATGTCTGTCATTCTTCCTGTGGAGTATTAACTCCAGGACTATTAAGTGGAGTATTTCAGGCCGAGGCACAGGGCCAGTTCATTCTTCTGGATCTTTCCATCACCGTTCATGTCACAGTGGCCCAGCAGGACCTTGCGGAACTTGTCCAGGTCCGTTCCAGTAATGGTAGGCTATGTTGGGTATAAAGGAAGCATATTCAAACCATTAGCTCAAGACCAATCACAGTCTAATACAGTTGGACATTCTGTTAACTTGACTCAATTATCTTTGCTTCATCCATTTAAATATAAAGTAACATGGTGTCAGAAGTGGGATCCGAACCCACGCCTCCACTCGGAGACCATAACTTACAATAATTCCGAATCAATATAGGAGCATCAGATATCTAAATTAATACATAATACGTTGATATAACATAACTACATTTGTAGATTAGGGTATAGCAAAACGTTTTTGTTTTTTACCGTGACCAGTTCCATCATGTCTTTGACAAAGCCGTCCACCTCCGGACCCTCCAAAGCACCCGTCTTACTCTGTAAACAACAACAACAAAATGGCTGACTTCAGAAAAAGCGATGAAGACTACCACCTGATGTGCCTTGACAGATTATAAAGAGGACAGCATCTAAATTCTGCTTAGAATTCAGATCAATAATGGGATAATGTATAACTACATCACACATCCACAATCATGCAGCACAGAGGAGCATGGCACTGCAACATGACCACCACTTCAGTTAATAATGGAATTAGAGGCTCAATTAAATTAATTAATTCCTAGCACTGTATCTTTAATATGCATTAAATCCTGTGAATACATCTTTGCACTGATCCAGTGGTGTAGCCAGATATTTGTTTGGTGGGTGGGCCTGCAGAAATGTGGGTGCCCCCACCCCAAAAAAGCAGCTAACTTCCTGCAATTTTACACATTTTGCCATGGGGCAAAGATAATAAATTACTGTTTTACAGCTAATCTCATGCTATTCTACACATTTTGCCATGAGGCTGAGAGAAAATGTTTCTGTTTTAAAGCTCATCTCATGCTATTCTACACATTTTGCCAGAGGGCTGGATTATGAGCTGTCTTGTTTGCTAAATGAACAAATTAAATAGGCAGTGACATGGTGCATATAGCCATAGAAGCACAGTGACATATGTCTCAATGCAGTCATATTGGGGGTGTGGCTTTCAATTAGTTATATTTGGCAACCCATCCCGTGAGAGTGAATGTCATTCCAGGTCATTTAGTATGTTATATTTACTCAAATCTGACTAATCCAGTGCACTGCTTGCTAGGAATGATATCTGATGGTGTTTGCATGTTTAGGTAAAAGACAAAAAATGTCCAGTTTGGAACACCGACAAGTAAAGAGCATAAACAAATATTGAAAAAAAACAAAAACATTTTATATAGTTTTTTTTGCTCAATCTGAGTAGGTGGGCTTGGCTCACCAATGGGTGGGCCTGGTTCACCCAGGCCCACCCGTGCCTACGCCCCTGTACTGATCCACTTCCAATACAGCTGTGTGTTCTAGCCCATTTATACTGATATTATATTTTTTATATTTAAGGCCAATGAAGCATCAGTAAAATCACAACAAGTCATTATAAGCAACACTGTAATTTCATTTACTATGCTTATCACCATAAACCTTACAATCCCAATTGAAGTTGAAGACAATTATGTTGTGGCTAAACGAATAATGACTTACTACATCATAGTGAGCAAATATCTTCTCAAAGTCCCTCTTCCGGTCTTCTTGACTGCAAGCCTGAGTGGAACCACAACACCCTCAATTTAGTTCCTCTAATTCAAGCCAATGAGGACTACAATAAGTAATTGAAGATGGAGCGTGTATTGACAATGTCTTAAGTCTTATCTGACTGCAGGTTATCAGCAACATTCATCAACAAATGTTATACTTACATTCATGTCAAACTTCAGCAAGAAGTTCTCTTTTAGAGCAAGGATTCTGGGAGAAGGGAGAAAGTTAGGCACTGTGACTCACAAACAATTAGAGACACAATAAGAGACACCTAGCAATGTAGGAGAACAATTACTAGATAATTAGTACCTGGCTAGGTCATTCATATCCAGCCTACCATCGTTGTTTTTGTCAAACACCTTCATCTGTTGGGAAAATAAACAGAATAAAGCATCAGAATCATTAGACAATTTTTCAAAGTACATACCCATTAGAATCACCTTTATTCGCCAAGAACATTTACACATACTCAGGATTTTACTTGGTGATAATTTTACTTGGTGACATGTCATGTGTAACACTGTACAACATTACCAAAGATAATGTAAATCAAAGGATACCAATGTATGTTGTGCACACCATATTTTACTAAACTCAACAGGACATTGATATAGAAAGTACATACACACACACACACACACACACACACACACACACACACCTCTCACTCTCGAGTAATTCATTAATGATCCACAATTAATGACAATGGCTAAACAGTGAAAATCACATCACTTCTGAATATCTTTAAAGAGCTGATCACCCTCCATCACAGTACATTACCATCCAATTACTAATACTATTGACGGGAGTGAATACAAGGGTATTACCGCCAATTACATACTTCAATGAGAAATAACTCCTTTAGTGCACTCTGTATTTACATTGAATGGCATAGTAGCATTACTATGTATAGCTCTCCACCAATCATCATTTTAGATAAACTTCAATTACAATCTGTTTTACATCCAAATTGAATTGCCCATTGAACAGGGTCTCATATACTAATTTGAGAGACAACAGATCACCGTCTCCGACATACTTTTGATCATTTTCAACCTCTTCAAAGGCAATCTGTGATGAGACAATTGCGTTTGGGTCACACACACAACACATCAGACCCAGAAGAGGACGACGATTGGCTGTAAGGTTGATTACTTTTAACACTTCTTGACACTTGACCAATGGTGATTGACAGCCGTTCAAGAGTCCTCAGATGGAGACACAGAGTAAAGGAACTGAGGCTTTTTATTACCATGGTGTCGGTGTACTCCTCCAGTTTGTTGGGGGAGATGGTCTTTTTGTGCTGGAGGAACAGGTCCTGCAGGAAACCCTGTTAGGAGGACACAGAGGACAGCCAATGAGATGACCTGGGCCCAAGTGTCTCAGAGTCGGAGTGCTGATCTAAGATCAGGTTTATTATCCTGATCTAAGATCCATTTATTATCATCTAAAAGACTAAAATGATCCTAGATCAGTACTCCTACTACTCTGAGACACTTGGTAATCATGGGCCTTGGTCTCTCAACGTGACATCCCTGGTCAAATAAAGGATAAATACAAAGATAATAAAAAAAAGGCAGAGGCTGCGAATCCGTAGGCAACCGCCCCGCCCCCCCGGATCCCTTGTCCCCAGAGCTGAAGATCTGAATCACATTCTGTTCATGTGTATCTTTACCTCTACTTTATGCACAAATGTTTGTTGGCACCCTCCCGTCACATTTCTCACTGTCAATCGTGAATGCAGAAAACGTCCATGCAGCATCTGCATGCCAACCATTTGATCTCAATCAGTTTCATTGGGATATGCATTTAGATCTTCTTGAGTTATACAGTGTTGTTTTGTACTAGCCTTTAGTTTTGAATTTTGAGTGAATTTTAGAGAAGATGGTGTTAACAAACTGTAGCATACCTGTGTTTAGTTTCAACTGCACTTTGCAATTGTCTCAAGGCTTAAAAATCCTTCTTTAACCTGTCTTCTCCCCTTCATCTACACGGATTGAAAGTGAATTTAACAAGTGACATCAATAAGGGATCATAGCTTTCACCTGGTCAGTCTATGTCATGGAAAGAGCAGGTATTCTTAATATTTTGCCTGGTGGCACACACTGTTGAGTTTTGGCGACATGATAGAAAAATGTGACCATTCACACAATCATCCTAAAATCTCATAAGAAATTAGGTGGTGTTTTTTTGTCTTACAGTAACGTTATACTATGCTATTATTTTCGGTTCTGTTATGTAGAATACTATCATTATACAGAGTATGTAGAATGCTATCATTATGTGATCTTGCGGACATTGATTCAGCTTTGATCTAATTTTATTAAACGAGCAGAGCAGAGACTATTTGCAAAGTAGAGAATCCTGCACATGCGCAGAAGCTTCGGACCTTTAGCTGTCAGGAAGAGGGAGGGGTCCAGAGAAGTCGGATTCTAAGCCACTACGAATAAGAAAAGGGTAGAAAAGTGTGCCATAACACTTTTGTCCATCATTCTGAATCAAAGTGTTCATAAATAGTATAATGTACTGTACATCCTGTACAATTCCTCTTCAGTAAATGTACTGTGGGTGGACTATAAACCATCAAGTGTTTGGAAATTCTAAGAAAAGTACTTCTGTCTTGCCTTGTAGGGTTGGGCGATATTTGGGGAGACTTCTACGATATGCTACTCCAAATATCGCGATATCCGATATAATCGTTTTGCGCCGTTAATGACTACATAATTCCAGACTGTGCAATGTTTTTGCTTATTTACAATATTATAGCCACATTCTAATTAAATAACCTTAGTATGGCAAGTCAATAAGGCTTAGTTAATTCATTTAGACTTAATTTTCAACATATTGATACTGCCTAACTGATAAAACTGCACTGTATAGTCTTGCACATCATGATATATCGTCAATGTCACATATCACGATATTGAATTTAATCATATATTGGCCCAACACTATTGCCTTGTCCACATAAGAGGACAATGGGCATCCTTCTGAAAGACCCTTAAAGCAACACGTGTCAACACAGACCTAGAGCAACTATGTAAACAACAACTCTGGCCACTCATTGATGCTTACTTAGAAAGTGGACAACAACTAGCTAAGACAATGTCTCTGAGAGGGCCATGGCAGTGGTCTCACTGGAAGCATGGAAATTAGTAGAAAGGCATTCTTTGAATGTACCTTGAGCTCTATAGCTGATATGTATCCACTGCTGTCAGCATCATAGTTTCTCCAGATCTGTTGGGGGAGTGAGAGGCATATTTAGTTTTGATGAAAGTACTCAAGAGAATAGAGGACACACTACCCAACCAATAATAGGATTGCATTTTATTTTGCAAATAAAGTGCATTCGGAAATTATTCAGACCCCTTTACTTTTTCCACATTTTGTTATGTTACAGCCTTATTCTAAAATGGATTGAATTGTTTATTTCCCCTCATCAATCTACACACAATACCCCATAATGACAAAGCAAAAAGTGGTTTGTAGATTTTTTTGCACAAAAAAATAAGGAAATATCACATTTACATAAGTATTCAGACACTTTACTCAGTACTTTGTTGAAGCACCTTTGGCAGCGATTACAGCCTTGAGTCTTCTTGGGTATGACGCTACAAGCTTGGCTGGGCCACTCAAGGACATTCAGAGACGTGTCCCGAAGCCACTCCTTCGTTGTCTTGGCTGTGTGCTTAGGGTCGTTGTCCTGTTGGAAGGTGAACCTTCGCCCCAGTCTGAGGTCCTGAGCGCTCTGGAGCAGGTTTTCATCAAGGATCTCTCTGTAATGTGTTCATTTTTCCCTCGATTCTGACTAGTCTTCAAGTCCCTGCCGCTGAAAAACATCCCCACAGCATGATGCTGCCACCACCATGCTTCACCGTAGAGATGGTGCCAGGTTTCCTCCAGGCATAACGCTTGGCATTCAGGCCAAAGAGTTTAATCTTGGTTTCATCAGACCAGAGAATCTTGTTTCTCATGGTCAGAGTCCTTTAGGTGCCTTTTGGCAAACTCCAATCGGGCTGTCATGTGCCTTTTACTGAGGAATTAGCTTCCGTCTGGCCACTCTACCATAAAGGACTGATTAGTGGAGTGCTGCAGAGATGGTTGTCCTTCTGGAAGGTTCTCCCATCTCCACAGAGGAACTCTGGAGCTCTGTCAGAGTGACCATCGGGTTCTTGGTCACCTCCCTGATCAAGGCTCTTCTCCCCCGATTGCTCAGTTTGGCTGGGCGGCCAGCTCTAGGAAGAGTCTTGGTGGTTCCAAACTTCTTCCATTTAAGAATGATGGAGGCCACTGTGTTCTTGGGGACCTTCAATGCTGCAGACATTTTTTGGTACCCTTCCCCAGATCTGTCCCTAGACACAATCCTGTCTCGGAGCTCTACGGACAATTCCTTCGACCTCATGGCTTGGTTTTTGCTCAGGTGTGTGCCTTTCCAAATCATGTCCAATCAATTGAATTTACCACAGGTGGACTCCAATCAAGTTGTAGGAACATCTCAAGGATGATCAATGGAAACAGGATGCACCGGAGCTCAATTTCGAGTCTCATAGCAAAGGGTCTGAATAGTTATGTAAATAAGCTATTTCAGTTTTTTAAATTTTTAACACATTTGCAAAAATCAGTTTTCGCTTTGTCATTATGGGGTATTGTGTGTAGATTGATGAGGAAAAACATTTATTTAATCAATTTCAGAATAAGGCTGTAGTGTAACAAAATGTGGAAAACGTGAAGGGGTCTGAATACTTTCCGGATGCACTGTATGTTGAATGCTTTTGGACCGCAACACTTCCTACTGTATGTGATCTTTTATCTTACCCTCATGAACTCCACACTGTTGTCCAATGGAGTCTCTCTGCGGAACAGTAGCAGGAAGTTCTCCTCCTCCGGTAGCATCATGGTGGCCAACTGGAACATTTATGTTCAATCAAATTAGTTATCAACATTCACAGGCAGGCATTATTCGATCACTGTGGCTAATTTTGTGTACAATACAATTTAGGGGGTAAGTGTCCCCTCCGCTTCAACAGGCATAACTCCTCTGTCAACGTAAAATGTATGGAAATAAAGTCTATGGACAAAGAAAACGAAATGTGAAAGCCGAAATGAGATGCAAAATGAGATGCAATTTCATTGAATTTGACAAACTCATTATAATTAATTGCATGTGGTCAACAACAAGACATGCAAAGATGAAGCAAAGCAATAACATGATGTAAATTAGAGCAATTACATAGTTTCAAGACTGCTTCACACAAAATGGTGCTGTCAGGGCATTTTGATCACAATCCAATTACCCTCTCTCCCTCTCAGTTCTAAATATACTTCATACGAAATGCACTATATAGACAAATAAAGGGGGAAGGAGGTAGGTATGAGGAAATACAGGTAAACATGCCTCTTGGATTTGCAGGCGACCATCCGCTGTGGTGTCATAAGCAGACATGAACCTTTCTTTCATTCTTCTAACTTTGTCATCCATTATTTCATCCTTTAGGAACAACACAGTAACATTCGAACACAATCCACATATGGGCTCAATTAATTCGTTGCACTTGTTTGAGTATTTCATTCAGTGTTACCTGTACAAAATCACTTTATTGTCAGAATTCATGCCATTTCAGTAAAAGACCAAATGTGGACTAATGATTGGATTCAGAGGTTATCTAATGTTGACATCCATTGAATGCCCCCAACAAAACTGAGCAAAGTAGGTCTAATTAGGATATTCTAGGATGTTAGTAGCCAAAGCTTACTGTAGTTATTTTTAGGAATCTGTACACACTATGCATTAGGCATGATAAGGAAAAGGAACAGTGGAGTCCTACAGTTGCCTACTTACACTCATTCCACGTTTTTTCATCATGTGTCGAAAAAAGTCGTCCAATTCCTTTCCTTCAATATAACCATTATCTAAAAACAAATAAATGTATAACATAAGATGAAATAAACCCTATTTCTGTATTGATTTAACTCCACATGGTGTAAAGTTCAGATTGTTTGCGCATGGAATTTCGATGAAAACGTTGCCTGATATGCGTACACAGATTAATATCAATAGTAATTAAAAGACAACATACAGTTATAATTATTAAAGAGTAAGATCTTACCATCAACATCGAAATGTTGCCAAATTTGTAGGAAGCCCACAGCATCCAGGTTGTCAAAAGCGCTGTCCATGGTACCTCGTGCCCAATACACCAGCGCGAATCCAAAATGTTAAAAGTTGTGAGAATAAATATAAAAATGTTGTCTGTGTGGATTTGAAATAAGAGATTGATGAGGTTTTCAATACTATTGATGATGTTTCCTTCGCTGTAGTTCAGTCTAAACTACACCAAATGCAAACGAGGAAGACCAACTTAACTACGACATTCAACTAGGTGCGCAATAGGGGTTGCCCCAAAAAATGGGAGACAATGACCGCAAGGAAGCATGATACAATTAATACAATTAAATGGTTACTTATATTATGCAATATGATCCAAGTTAATGCATGTCTACGTGGCAGTACACCAGTACACATATTATTTATTGGTAGAAATATACAAATACAGGAGTACTGACAACTACATTAAGGTTTTTGTTACAATGCAACAAAAAATGTATATAAAAAAAAAGATATATAAAATAAAATAAAAGTATGTATTCAGCATAAATCAATTTAACCAATAAAACTATAACACTAGAAACCATCACCAAGCCCCACAATAAATGTATTTAATTTAAATCATGATATATCAAAGTTATATTATGCCTGTCATTAATAAGGTTTACTAGATCAATGTGCCCATGGTACAACGTAAATCCCATACACACATATAAACTCAGCAAAAAAAGAAACGTCCCTTTTTCAGAACCCTGTCTTTCAACGATAATTCGTAAAAATCCAAATAACTTCACAGATCTTAATTGTAAAGGGTTTAAACACTGTTTTCCATGCTTGTTCAATGAACCATAAACAATTAATGAACATGCACCTGTGGAAAGGTGATTAAGACACTAACAGCTTACAGACAGTAGGCAATTAAGGTCACAGTTATGAAAACTTAGGACACTAAAGACGCCTTTCTACTGACTCTGATAAACACCAAAAGAAAGATGCCCAGGGTCCCTGCTCATGTGCGTGAACGTGCCTTAGGCATGATGCAAGGAGGCACGAGGACTGCAGATGTGGCCAGGGCAATAAATTGCAATGTCCGTACTGTGAGACGCCTAAGACAGCGCTACAGGGAAACAGGACGGACAGCTGATCGTCCTCGCAGAAGCAGACCACGTGTAACAACACCTGCACAGGATCGGTATCTCCGAATATCACACCTGCGGGACAGGTACAGGATGGCAACAACAACTGCCCGAGTTACACCAGGAACGCACAATCCCTCCATCAGTGCTCAGACTGTCCGCAATAAGCTGAGAGAGGCTGGACTGAGGGTTTGTAGGCTTGTTGTAAGGCAGGTCCTCACCAGACATCACCAGCAACAACGTCGCCTATGGGCACAAACCCACCGTCGCTGGACCAGACAGGACTGTCAAAAAGTGCTCTTCACTGACGAGTCGCGGTTTTGTCTCACCAGGGGTGATGGTCGGATTCGCACTTATCGTAGAAGGAATGAGCGTTACACCAAGGCCTGTACTCTGGAGCGGGATCGATTTGGAGATGGAGGGTCCGTCATGGTCTGGGGCGGTGTGTCACAGCATCATCGGACTGAGCTTGTTGTCATTGCAGGCAATCTCAACGCTGTGCATTACAGGGAAGACATCCTCCTCCCTCATGTGGTACCCTTCCTGCGGGCTCATCCTGACATGACCCTCCAGCATGACAATGCCACCAGCCATACTGCTCGTTCTGTGCATGATTTCCTGCAATACAGGAATGTCAGTGTTCTGCCATGGCCAGCGAAGAGCCCGGATCTCAATCCCATTGAGCACGTCTGGGACCTGTTGGATCGGAGGGTGAGGGCTAGGGCCATTCCCCCCAGAAATGTCAGGAAACTTGCAGGTGCCTTGGTGGAAGAGTGGGGTAACATCTTACAGCAAGAACTGGCAAATCTGGTGCAGTCCATGAGGAGATGCACTGCAGTACTTAATGCAGCTGGTGGCCACACCAGATACTGACTGTTACTTTTGATTTTGACCCCCCCTTTGTTCAGGGACACATTATTCAATTTCTTCAATGTCTGTGGAACTTGTTCAGTTTATGTCTCAGTTGTTGAATCTTGTTATGTTCATACAAATATTTACACATGTTAAGTTTGCTGAAAATAAACGCAGTTGACAGTGAGAGGACGTTTCTTTTTTTGCTGAGTTTATATATATAAATAAAAGTATGTGGACACCCCTTCAAATTAGTGGATTTGGCTATTTCAACCACACCCGTTGCTGACAGGTGTATATAATCGAGCACACAGCCATGCAATCTCCATAGACAAACATTGGCAGTAGAATGGCCTTACTGAAGAGCTGTGACTTTCAACGTGGCACCGTCATAGGATGCCACCTTTCCAACAAGTCAGTTCATCAAATTTCTACCCTGCTAGAGCTGCCCCGGTCAACTGTAGGTGCTGTTATTGTGAAGTGGAAAAGTCTAGAAGCAACAACGGCTCAGCTGTGAAGTGGTAGGCCACACAAGCTCACAGAACGGGACTGCCGAGTGCTGAAGCGCGTAGTGCATAAAAATGTTCTGTCCTTGGTTGCAACATTCACTACCGAGTTCTAGACTGCCTCTTGAAGCAACGTCAGCACAAGTACTGTTCGACGGGAGCTTCATGAAATGGGTTTCCATGGCCGAGCGTCGGCTGGAGTGGTGTAAAGCTTGCCGCCATTGGACTCTGGAAACGCGCTCTCTGGAGTGATGAATCATGCTTCACCATCTGTCAGTCCAACGGACACATCTGGGTTTGGTGGATGCCAGGAGAACGGTACCTGCCCCAATGCATAGTGCCAACTGTAAAGTTTGGAGGAGGAGGAATAATGGTCTTGGGCTGTTTTTCATGGTTCGGGCTAGGTCCCTTTGTTCCAGTGAAGGGAAATGTTAAAGCTACAGCATACAGTGACATTCTAGATGATTCTGTGCTTCCAACTTTGTGGCAACAGTTTGGGGAAGGCCCTTTCCTGTTTCAGCATGACAATGCCACCGTGCACAAAGCGCGGTCCATACAGAAATGGTTTGTCGAGATTGGTGTGGAAGAACTTGACTGGCCTACACAGAGCCCTGACCTCAACACCATCGAACACCTTTGGGATGAATTGGAACGCTGACTGCGAGTCTGGCCTAATCGCCCAACCTCAGTGCCTGACCTCACTAATGCTTTTGTGGCTGAATGAAAGCAAGTCCCCGCAGCAATGTTCCAACATCTAGTGGAAAGCCTTCCCAGAAGAGTGGAGGCTGTTATAGCAGCAAAGGGGGGACCAACTCCATATTAATACCCATGATTTTGGAATGAGATGTTTCGATGAGCAGGTGTCCACATACTTTTGGTAATGTAGTGTACTTTTCAACATATCCATGTCTCTTTCAGTGTATTAATACATTTTGACATAAATCTACATAACATGCATATTAGACATAGGAACACAGTAGTGCTTATTGGTTGATTGAATAAGCCAATCAACGGCCTTTGTTTAGATTAAGATAATTCAGAATAAGGTACTGGCATGGTTTTCTCCATAAGCTTTTTTTTGTTCTTTGCTCTTTGGCTGTATTACGATTCTCCACACTTGGACACTCCATGGAACACTTTGGGGAAAGTATGTAGCTTTTCTCTCTACACTGGGATGTCGTCATCGATGGTGTCCTCCTCCATGTTGTCAGGCCTGAGGTCCTGTCTTTGGTCCGTGTCAGGGGGAGGAGGGAAGTCCTCTTCGGTGTTGTTGTCTTTAGCAAACACCCCAGGGCTTTGGTAGTGGGCAAGGTCCACCATGGATGAAGGTCTCACTGCAAGGACAGTGACACAAGACAGTGGTGTGTGAGCTGATATGGTACTAAACAATGAGGAAGCTCCAACTGGTAGCCTACACCATAACTACTGGTACTACTGAGACTACAAACGACGTCACAGCTGTGTGATTACTAATAAACCAACAGAAATAGCTACTGGAGCTCCAGGAGAAACCCCTACAACTACTATTACTGAGAACGGCCAGTTCCACTGCATGTTATTCAAAAGGTACGGCCACAATTGGACGTGCCAAAACTGCTGCAACTTACTTTACTACCATTAGTTGTTGATACACCCAACACTACACTACTGTACGTGTCTTAAGTATTTAAAAAAACAGCTGAAGGAGAGAAGGTAATTGGTCTAACCAGATGCAGGGAGGGACTTGGTGCGCTCTCGACCCTCTACTTCCTGTGCCACAGAAGTGGAGCGCTTCAGGGAGGACCACTGTCTCCCGTCAATAGCAGACCTGTCCGTCTCTTGGTCCAAGTCAAATGGGCTGGAGTCTCCTGTGAGTTCAACTAATGGAGAGAGAGATGAGGGTAAAAGATGCTTTAATGCTTCAATCATACCAGGTGTCTATTCAATACTACCAAACTCACATAGTGACTTTATTTCTATAGCATACTATGTTCTCAGTGAACTGAAATAAATCCCTTTGTCTTTACGTGAAGCAAAACAGCTTTGCTTATTCTATTTACTCTCAATATCAACATTGGACTGTGGTGAGCTGTTCCTAAATCAGTTCTTCTGGGTGGAGGGTACACGGGTAATAGATATACCTACGATTAATGTGGCTACTCTCCCCTTCCCTCTCATAGTCTGAGGGTGCCTTCTTCAGGCGAGGGGCGGGCAGTGGTCCTTTTGGGGATACGTTGCCAAGAGGGGAGTCAGGGGTATCATCTGAGGGTGAAAAATAGACAAATAAAGAATGGTTACAGACAACAGGACAAATTAAGGCAAGATAAATCACAATAGCAAAGTAATCTTCTTCTTCATCTATTTTTGTTTCTGGTGCCCTTATTTCCCATCTGAGTATCACTATCAATAAAGTATACTTATTCATATGCATACCTGGGCTGTGGCTGCTGCCAGGGCTCAGGGGTCCCAAAGTGTGTGGTCCCATGTGGGGCTTGATGCTCTGGGGTGCTGGGGGTCTGAGTGTAACACTGGTGGGTTTAGACCTGGGCGCTATCGACGATGTTTGACTCTCTGGCTTTCCTACAGAGAGACATAACAAAGAAGACCAATATTGAACACTTTTTAGAAATAGAATACACAGCAAATGTGTGGATGGTTCGTAGAGCTTTTACAAGGAACTGTCTAAACAAAGTGTTACCTAGCGCTCTAATTTAATGAAACATTTTGTTCACTTTTATTGTACCACATGGCAGCTGGCAAGCTGAACGGCAAGACAGACGCTGTGGCATAATTGAGTTGAGCCATCCTTGTGTACATAAAGATTAAATATCACTAAATGTAATTAAAAAATATAATTATCTGATTGGGATATAGAGGCCAACTCACCTTGTTTACCATCTGCATTGTCTGAAGAGTCAGACTGTAAAAAGAACAAACAAACTTCTTTCAGTATGGCCAACGTCTTTAGTTTGTCCTAAACCTGCTTTTAGAGGCACCATTGTGTTTTCCACTGCACGGTTTTGTATTCAACAGTCTGAACCAAGCTGAGACATGGATGTTCCATATAGAGCCACTATAGGGCGGCACCTTCACTGTTATCCACTCATGACGATCTGTAGCTTTCCAAATGATTGGAATATCTACAGTTGAAGACAGCACATATAGTGTATCTTCAACATTAAAAGAACAAACATATTACTATCTCCCTTTTATTCCTTACTATCTGGGACTTTTTCAGAGGAGGTGTGTTACCCTGCAAGAAGGTCATTATTCAGTAGTTCAATGATGCTAAGTCTTGCAGGGTTTCCCAAACTCGATCCTCGGGACCCCAAGGGGTGCACGTTTAGTTTTTTGCCCTAGCACTACACAGCTGATTCAAATAATCAACTAATCACCAAGCTCTAATCATTTGAATCAGCTGTGTAGCGTTAAGGCAAAAACCAAAACGTGCACCCCTTGGGGTCCCGAGGACTGAGTTTGGGAAACGCTGTCAGCTAAGGGGTGATACTGGCTCATACACTTACAGTGGGGAGAACAAGTATTTGATACACTGCAGGTTTTCCGACTTACAAAGCATGTAGAGGTCTGTAATTTTTATCATAGGTACAGGTAATTAATTTGCATTTTATTGCATGACATAAGAATTTGATACATCAGAAAAGCAGAACTTAATATTTGGTACAGAAACCTTTGTATTACATTTTTTATTTTATTTTTATTTTTTATTATTTTATTTTTTTTCGGGGGGAATGGATCAGCTTAATATTGCAGATAGATTGTATCTTCTATCAATGTAATTGTCTGCATCACTTCCAATCCCCCATGTTTTTTTAATTGTTTTTTTTATATATATATATACTCCCCTTTATTACTTTTCAACCCCACCATCCTTTCCCTACTTGGAGTAAATTAGTGAACAACAATGCCCAGGCCTCTACTTCCGGTCTATAATTACTATCTACACCTTATGGACAGAGTTAATTTTACAATAATTCTATTATATATATATATATATATATATATATATATATATATATATATTTTTTTTTTTGCTCCTGAACTTCTTCTACTCTCAACCTCTCCGATCATTTTCATGATGTCCATCCGGTTTGCTTCTATATGCCATATCTTTCTAACTGTGCTCTTTCCCAAAAGCTCCCAACATACAACCTATATATTTATTATGGACACAGTATGCTTACATTATTAGATATCTTTGTTATTATTTGTTGTTATTTGTTATTAGTCCCATCCTTCAACTCTATTCAATACCTCCCATCTATCTCTTAACACCATCCATATAGGATTTCTATTTGCCATATATATTTCAACCGTACTGTGATGTTTTACAAAAGTTCTGAACCTTTCTATTCTCATTGCTTCTACAGATTGTGAATTAAAAATAAACATTTTTGCTAAAAGTATTATTATATTATTGATTGATTGACTATGACTTTTCAGATCACCCAGTAATGCTATCTGCAAGGTTAGTTCCAGGTAAATTCCTGGACCTGTGTCCAAAAACAAGCTACAAATGGACAGAACCAAAACAAATGATCTAATGATTCTGTCTCTTCACAGCAAAATCTGCAGAGCTGGGAAGATTGTATCCCCCATATAAATAACATTCTATTGGTAGCAAGAATTTTATATAATAATTTAAATTGAAAGATTCTAATTTTTGAATCCGGTGTCGTTTTGCGTGTCAGTTCATAAACACTATGCCATGGGATCGGTACGTCAAAGATCTCTTCCCAACTATTTTGCAATCTATATGGGATGGCTGTCAATCCTTTGGTCCTTAAGTGAAACTGATATACTTTTTTATTTATCACAGTTTTCCTTAACCAATTATGTTCTTTAATGCAAGGCCGACAGACAAGTTCCTTACTTTCTCCCCCTTCCACTTTCCTCTTCCACTTTTGCGGTAAGGCTGCAATTATTTGGTTGTAATTTTGGGTAGAGCAGACATTTCCATATGTTTTTGTTAGCTGCATGTGCGACATAACTCCACCAGTCCTACCGATGATATCATTTACGAAGATTATACCTTTTTTAAACATTCTGTCAAAAAATAAAGGTTTTTTGTCAATTAGTATATTTGAATTTAACCACAATATTTGTTGCATTATTTGTTCTGTCGTTTCTGGAGGATTAAATTGAAATTGCAACCAACTTTCTATGGCTTGTTTTAGAAATAGTGACATTTGGGAGATTATTTCCTTTTCAAATAACTGAAAGTGAGAGGTTGTAATCTGAATAAAGGGAAAAAGGCCTTTCTTGAACATTGGGTGAGACAATCTTACTAATTTGCTTGAGAACCAGTTCGGATTTAAGTATAACTTTTGTATGACTGAAGCTTTTAGTGATAGGTCTAATGCTTTAATATTTAATAATTTCTGTCCTCCGAATTCATATTCATTATATAAATATGCTCTTTTCATTTTGTCTGGCTTGCCGTTCCAAATAAGATTGAATATTTTTTTCTCATATAATTTAAAAAACTGTTCGCTAGGCGTCGGCAAGACCATAAGCAAATAGGTAAACTGGGATAATACTAAAGAGTTAATCAGGGTGATTTTTCCACAAATTAACAGGTATTTTCCTTTCCTTGGTAGTAAGATCTTATCTATTTTTGCTAACTTTCTATTAAAATGTATTGAAGTGAGATCATTTATTTCCTTTGGGATATGTATTCCGAGTATATCCACATTACCATCAGACCATTTTATTGGTAGACTACATGGTAATGTAAAAATTGTATTTTTTAGTGATCCAATACGTAATATAGTACATTTATCATAATTTGGTTGTAATCCAGAGAGGTTAGAAAATGTATCTAGATCCTCTATGAGGCTGTGGAGGGATTCTAGTTGTGGATTTAAAAGAAAACATGAATCATCAGCGTACAATGACACCTTTGTTTTTAAGCCCTGTATTTCTAATCCTCTGATATTATTATTGGATCTGATTTTAATAGCTAACATCTCGATGGCCACAATAAATAGATATGCAGATAGTGGACAACCTTGTTTCACTCCTCTTGACAGTTTAAAACTTTCTGAGAAATAGCCATTATTTACTATTTTACACCTAGGGTTACTATACATGATTTTGACCCATTTTATAAGAGATTCTCCAAAATTGAAATGCTCCAGGCATTTATATATAAACCCCAGTCGAACTTTATCAAATGCCTTTTCGAAGTCTGCTATGAATAGCAGGCCTGGTTTCCCATATTTTCCATAGTGTTCTATTGTTTCCAATACTTGCCTTATATTATCTCCAATGTATCTTCCATGTAAAAAACCTGTCTGATTAGAATGAATAATATCCGACAATACCTTTTTAATTCTATGTGCTATACATTTTGCTAGGATTTTTGCATCACAACACTGAAGTGTAAAGGGCCTCCAATTTTGTAAATGGACTGGATCTTTATATTTTCCACTTGTATCCTGTTTCAGTAATAATGAGATCAGACCTTCTTCTTGAGTGTCAGATAATCTACCATTTACATAGGAGTGGTTAAAACATGCTAATAACGGTCCTCTTAGTATATCAAAAAAGGTTTGGTATACCTCGACTGGTATGCCATCCAACCCTGGAGTTTTCCCGGACTTAAAGTCTTTAATTGCATCCAGAAGTTCCTCCTCTGTAATTTCACCTTCACATGAGTCTTTATGTGTGGCTGTTAATTTGACATTATCAATAGAAAAAAAATCTCTACAATTAGCTTCAGTTAGAGGAGATGGAGGCGACTGAAAAGAAAACATATGCTTAAAGTACTTTGTTTCTTCCTTCAAAATATCATTTGGTGAATTATGGGTGACTCCGTCAATTGTAACCTTTGTTTGCAATTACAGAGATCATACGTTTCCTGTAGGTCTTGACCAGGTTTGCACACACTGCAGCAGGGATTTTGGCCCACTCCTCCATACAGACCTTCTCCAGATCCTTCAGGTTTCGGGGCTGTCGCTGGGCAATACGGACTTTCAGCTCCCTCCAAAGATTTTCTATTGGGTTCAGGTCTGGAGACTGGCTAGGGCACTCCAGGACCTTGAGATGCTTCTTACGGAGCCACTCCTTAGTTGCCCTGGCTGTGTGTCTTCGGGTCATTGTCATGCTGGATGACCCAGCCACGACCCATCTTCAATGCTCTTACTGAGGGAAGGAGGTTGTTGGCCAAGATCTTGCGATACATGGCCCCATCCATCCTCCCCTCAATACAGTGCAGTCGTCCTGTCACCTTTGCGGAAAAGCATCCCCAAAGAATGATGTTTCCACCTCCATGCTTCACGGTTGGGATGGTGTTCTTGGGGTTGTACTCATCCTTCTTCTTCCTCCAAACACGGCGAGTGGAGTTTAGACCAAAAAGCTCTATTTTTGTCTCATCAGACCACATGACCTTCTCCCATTCCTCCTCTGGATTATCCAGATGGTCATTGGCAAACTTCAGACGGGCCTGGACATGCGCTGGCTTGAGCAGAGGGACTTACGTGCGCTGCAGGATTTTAATCCATGACGGCGTAGTGTGTTACTAATGGTTTTCTTTGAGACTGCGGTCCCAGCTCTCTTCAGGTCATTGACCAGGTCCTGCCGTGTAGTTCTGGGCTGATCCCTCACCTTCCTCATGATCATTGAGATCTTGCATGGAGCCCCAGACCGAGGGTGATTGACCGTCATCTTGAACTTCTTCAATTTTCTAATAATTGCGCCAAAAGTTGTTGCCTTCTCACCAAGCTGCTTGCCTATTGTCCTGTAGGCCATCCCAGCCTTTTGCAGGTCTACAATTTTATCCCTGATGTCCTTACACAGCTGTCTGGTCTTGGCCATTTTGGAGAGGTTGGAGTCTGTTTGATTGAGTGTGTGGACAGGTGTCTTTTATACAGGTAACGAGTTCAAACAGGTGCAGTTAATACAGGTAATGAGTGGAGAACAGGAGGGCTTCTTAAAGAAAAACTAACAGGTCTGTGAGAGCCGGAATTCTTACTGGTTGGTAGGTGATCAAATACTTATGTCATGCAATAAAATGCAAATTAATTACTTAAAAATCATACAATGTGATTTTCTGGATTTTTGTTTTAGATTCCGTCTCTCACAGTTGAAGTGTACCTATGATAAAAATTACAGACCTCTACATGCTTTGTAAGTAGGAAAACCTACAAAATCTGCAGTGTATCAAATACTTGTTCTCCCCACTGTAACAGAGTCAAAAGCAGCTAAATCTGGTCAGTTTACCCACCTTATGGGCGGCCATTTTCTCATGCATTTTTCTCATCTCAGCCAGGAGGTCCATGCACATTATGGGGCCCATTATGGGGACCCCAAAGTGCCGGCCACCATGAGGACTACCCTTACTGTCACTCTCCAAGTGCTGTTCCTCAGTGAGTTCAGGGGTTGGCTGCTTTTTTGTGTGGTCAGGGGAGATTTCGGAGTGGTCCCACAACGGAGCCTTGGGGGACAGGGGCTCCTCTGTCACAGTGCTGACGGTCGCAGAAGCCGGGGTGGTGATGGCAGCTGTTCCATGGCTCTTCTCAGACTTGGAGGTGCGAGACTTGATGAGGTTAAGGAAGCCGCTTTTCCGGGATTCCCGTTTCTTCTCCGACCCCTCCTGGATGTTGGAGGAGCCCCTCAGGGTGGGTCGTCTAGAAATGTTAAAGAATGCTTTTGCTGAACAGTACACACTCACAACTTCTATAATTAACAACTTTTAAATACGTAAATTAAAAGGTACAGGTAAACGGCCAAAATAAAGCAAACACTTGAGTAAATGAGGGATACAAAGTATATTGAAAGCAGGTGCTTCCAAACAGGTGTGGATCATGAGTTAATTAAGCAATTATCATCCCATCATGCTTAGGGTCATATATAGAAACGCCCATTATTTTGGCTACCATGGCTAGAAGAAGAGACCTCAGTGACTTTGAAAAAGGTCTCAAAGGACCATAGGGGGTTTAAAGGGTGTGTGTGTGTCTCAGTCACCAGATCTCAACCCAATTGAACACTTGTGGGAGATTCTGGAGTGGCGCCTGAGACAGGGTTTTGCGCCACCATCAACAAAATAACAAATTATGGAATTTCTTGGGGAAGAATGGTGTCGCATCCCTCCAATAGAGTTCCAGACACTTGTAGAATCTATGCCGATGCTCACTGAAGCTGTTCTGGCGGCTCATGGTGACCCAACGCCTTATTAAGACACTTTATGTTGGTGTTTCCTTTATTTTGGCATTTACCTGTAGATAGTTAGCCTGCAAACAATCTAGCCATTGTTAGCTTACTGCTGCATGCTTTAACACAAACACTGAGTGATTTAAATCTTATGGAAACGAATAATTTATTCTAAACGTCAAGTAATTTCATTTACTTTTGGGAAGAGTTCACCATAATAGGAATTAGGACTCACTTAAAACTAAGTTTGGTGATTTTTTTGTAGAAGAATTCATCAACACCCTCATCCACTTTTCCCAGGAGGTCGTTCTTCTCCACTTCTGGTGGTGGAGAGGTGCAGATTGGTTCCCGCTGAAAACCCCAGAAATATGTAGGCCTACATCAAGCCATATTCAATATCATACAGAATAGTAGGTAGACATAGAAAGAGAGAAAGAGGGAGAAAGAGAGGGGGAATAAGAGAGAGGGGTCAGGTGGAAGGCCTCTTACTGGTGCTCGGCTAGGGTTGGCCCTCTTTTTCGGTTTGGGGCGGAGCTTGGTGTGATGCTCTAGCTTTCGGGCCTCCATAGTGGGCAGCTCGCCAAAGTACGTCGGCTTCTTGTCCAATGGGGGAGGATGGGGCGGGTCTTCCTCATGTATAGGCACTTCTTCCAGGGCCTTGTCCAAGTCAAACTCCATTTCTGATGGACAAGAACAACCATAAATAGATGAGGTAAAACCAAACCTCTCTCATTCCAAGTTGCTGAAATACTACATTACTACTGTACTGTAATCTAAATCTATTTGAGCAGATCTACTGTACCCGGGATGTAGAACATAACCTCACCAAAGGCCACAGATACAGGCCGCAGCATCCTGCAGAGAATGCTCTTCCTCTTGGACTTGGGTGTCATCCGCAGGTCACAAACACAGTCAAGAAAAAACAGTCAGCCAGTGAGTCATGCTTCAGTACAGCAGATGGGCATCACAAGCCTTCATAGCAGAAGGGACCAGTCTTAGTTACCACACAGGTGTCCATCTCCTCCAGCCTCTCAGCATGGTGCTGCCTCTGCTCCTGGGTCTGGGCCTCAGGTTGGAGGACCGTCTCCTCCAGCACCTCCGTCTCTTTGAGCTCCTGGTGGAGAAGAGGCTGCGGTTTCCTGGTCAGGTGTTCTGCCTGGGGTGGGGAGGGAGGAAAAGCCATACACTGTCAGTGTTCACCAGTATTTACACTGTCAGTGTTTCTTCACCAGTATTTGCTTTGATGTGGTGCAGAAGTGCCCTAATCAGGATTAAAAGTAATTTAAGCAAAAATGCATTATTGTCTGTGTGTGTGTGTGTGTGTGTGTGTGTGTGTGTGTGTGTGTGTGTGTGTGTGTGTGTGTATATATATATATATATATATATATATATATATATATATATATATATATATATATATATATATATATATATATATATATATATATATATATATATATATATATATATATATATATGGGAAAGAAGTATTTGATCCCCTGCTGATTTTGTACGTTTGCCCACTGACAAAGAAATAATCAGTCTATAATTTGAATGGTAGGTTTATTTGAACAGTGAGAAACAGAATAACAACAAAAAAATCCAGAAAAACGCATGTCAAAAATGTTATAAATTGATTTGCATTTTAATGAGGGAAATAAGTATTTGACCCCCTCTCAATCAGAAAGATTTCTGGCTCCCAGGTGTCTTTTATACAAGTAACGAGTTGAGATTAGGAGCAGACTCTTAAAGGGAGTGCTCCTAATCTCAGCTTGTTACTTGTATAAAAGACACCTGTCCACAGAAGCAATCAATCAGTCAGATTCCAAACTCTCCACCATGGCCAAGACCAAAGAGCTCTCCAAGGATGTCAGGGACAAGATTGTAGACCTACACAAGGCTGGAATGGGCTACAAGACCATCGCCAAGCAGCTTGGTGAGAAGGTGACAACAGTTGGTGCGATTATTCGCAAATGGAACAAACACAAAATAACTGTCAATCTCCATCGGCCTGGGGCTCCATGCAAGATCTCACCTCGTGGAGTTGCAATGATCATGAGAACGGTGAGGAAGCAGCCCAGAACTACACGGGAGGATCTTGTCAATGATCTCAAGGCAGCTGGGACCATAGTCACCAAGAAAACAATTGGTGAAGGCCTGAAATCCTGCAGCGCCCGCAAGGTCCCCCCTGCTCAAGAAAGCACATATACAGGCCCGTCTGAAGTTTGCCAATGAACATCTGAATGATTCAGAGGAGAACTGGGTGAAAGTGTTGTGGTCAGATGAGACCAAAATCGAGCTCTTTGGCATCAACTCAACTCGCCGTGTTTGGAGGAGGAGGAATGCTGCCTATGACCCCAAGAACACCATCCCCACCGTCAAACATGGAGGTGGAAACATTATGCTTTGAGGGTGTTTTTCTGCTAAGGGGACAGAACAACTTCACCGTATCAGAGGGACGATGGACGGGGCCATGTACCGTCATATCTTGGGTGAGAACCTCCTTCCCTCAGCCAGGGCATTGAAAATGGGTCGTGGATGGGTATTCCAGCATGACAATGACCCAAAACACACGGCCAAGGCAACAAAGGAGTGGCTCAAGAAGAAGCACATTAAGGTCCTGGAGTGGCCAGTCTCCAGACCTTAATCCCAAAGAAAATCTGTGGAGGGAGCTGAAGGTTCGAGTTGCCAAACGTCAGCCTCGAAACCTTAATGACTTGGAGAAGATCTGCAAAGAGGAGTGGGACAAAATACCTCCTGAGATGTGTGCAAACCTGGTGGCCAACTACAAGAAACGTCTGACCTCTGTGATTGCCAACAAGGGTTTTGCCACCAAGTACTAAGTCATGTTTTGCAGAGGGGTCAAATACTTATTTCCCTCATTAAAATGCAAATCAATTTATAACATTTTTGACATGCGTTTTTCTGGATGTTTTTGTTGTTATTCTGTCTCTCACTGTTCAAATAAACCTACCATTAAAATTATAGACTGATCATGTCTTTGTCAGTGGGCAAACGTACAAACTCAGCAGGGGATGAAATACTTTTTTCCCTCACTGTACCTATTCAAGGGTTTTTCTTTATTTTTCCTATTTTCTACATTGTAGATAATGAAGACATCAAAACTATGAAATAACACATATGGAATCATGTAGTAACCAAAAAAGTGTTAAACAAATCAAAATATGTTTTATATTTGAGATTCTTCAAATAGCCACCCTTTGCCTTGTTGACAGCTTTGCACACTCTTGGCACAAGGTGTGCCTTGCTAAAAGTTAATTTTTGGAATGTATTTCCTTCTTAATGCGTTTGAGCCAATCAGTTGTCTTGTGACAAGGTATTAATATTAATATTAATATGCCATTTAGCAGACGCTTTTATCCAAAGTGACTTACAGTCATGTGTGCATACATTTTTACGGTAGGGTCACAGAAGATAGCCATATTTGGTAAAAGACCAAGTCCATATTATGGCAAGAACAGCTCAAATAAGCAAAGAGAAACGACAGTACATCACTACTTTAAGACATGAAAGTCAGTCAATATGAAACATTTCAAGAACTTAGAACGTTTCTTCAAGTGCAGTCGCAAAAACCATCAAGCGCTATGATGAAACTGGCTCGAATGAGGACCGCCACAGGAATGGAAGATCCAGAGTTACCTCTCCTGCAGAGGATAAGTTCATTAGAGTTACCAGTCTCAGAAATTGCAGCCCAAATAAATGCTTCACAGAGTTCAAGTAACAGACACATCTCAACATAAACTGTTCAGAGGGGACTGTGTGAATCAGGCCTTCATGGTCGAATTGCTGCAAAGAAACCACTACTAAAGGACACCATAAAGAAGAAGAGACTTGCTTGGGCCAAAAAACACAAGCAATGGACATTAGACCGGTGGAAATGTGTCCTTTGGTCTGGAGTCCAAATTGGAGATGTTTGGTTCCAACTGCTGTGTCTTTGTGAGACGCGGTGTGGGTGAACGGATGATCTCCACATAAATAAATCACAGACAGTGTCACCAGCAAAGCACCCCCACACCATAACACCTCCTCCTTCATGCTTTACGGTGGGAACTACACATGTGGAGATCATCCGTTCACCCACACCGCGTCTCACAAAGACACAGCAGTTGGAACCAAACATCTCCAATTTGGACTCCAGACCAAAGGACACATTTCCACCGGTCTAATGTCCATTGCTTGTGTTTTTTGGCCCAAGCAAGTCTCTTCTTCTTTATGGTGTCCTTTAGTAGTGGTTTTTTTGCAGCAATTCGACCATGAAGGCCTGATTCACACAGTCCCCTCTGAACAGTTTATGTTGAGATGTGTCTGTTACTTGAACTCTGTGAAGCATTTATTTGGGCTGCAATTTCTGAGGTACCTCTAATGAACTTATCCTCTGCAGCAGAGGTAACTCTGGGTCTTCCATTCCTGTGGCGGTCCTCAAGAGAGCCAGTTTCATCATAGCGAATGGTGGTTTTTGTGACGGCACTTGGAGAAATAGAGAGAAAGAGTCTATTTTAGGATACAGTACTGACCAGAGTGTTTTGGGAACGGGACAGAGATTCCAGGATCTCATCCACGATACGGTCTGAGAGGAAGGACGCCATACTGAGCTTCACTTCACTGTGTGACAGAGAGGAGAACATGAGCCAGATACTACCTCTCTACTACCAGCACTGTATCAAGACTGGGCTGCACATAGTTACAGACTATGTTACAGCAGTTTTCTGAGAGTGACGTTTACGTACATTGCACGGTTATCAGCTAAGGCTATGTGACATAATCATAATCAATTATTTCACTAGGTCTAGCACATCTTACACAGAGCAGATCACAATGAACTGATTCAGTTTGAATTCACATGAACTGATACCGTCTACATTTGAAATGATTTACCCCCACCGCCCTTATCTGTTGAAGTTTACTTGTGACGGGCACAAAGCAGGTAATGTCCAGGGTCAGCAGGACTACCATTGGACCAGACCCCAGCGTGAATCTTTGTTTTTGGAGATATTATTGTTTTGTAGTTGTTTTCCTCTCCTTAGTTGAATGCACTTGTTGTTAGTCACTCTGTATGAGAACATCTGCTAGCTATCTTGACCAGGCCCGTCTTGACCAGGTCCTGTGGTGATCACCTGATCTTGTTGATGATGTCGACTCCTGACTGTTCCAGTAGTGTGGTGGTGATGAAGCTACGGGGGACGGTCATCCTGCCTGCGCCGGCCTTCATCAGCTCCTGGTGCAGGTTGCTCCTCATCATCACATGGGGACAGAGGCCTTCAGCTGTGTCAACCATAGACTGCAACAACGTCTGGATCAAAGAGAGAGAGAGAGAGAGAGAGAAAGAGTGGGAGAGAGAGAAAAGAGGGGTTGGCAAGAACATTGCGCTAGCTTATGTCAAATTCACAGTTGCTGCAAGGCCTAGGGCAGTGTCAAATTGCACAGTTTTGTTCATGCCCAATCACACGCACACCTGATTCAACAACTCGATTAATCATCAAGCACATGACCAGTTTAAATCAGGTGTGGACTTGTGTGGGACTAGAACAAAAACATCCAACTTCGAGGACTTGAGAATCACTAGGCTATGATATTCACTAAGATAAATCAACACCAAAAATATCTAGTTTGAAAAATACTGTTAAAGACATTTCGCAATTACTGCTGTGTTTGACTGTTGCGTACCTGTAGCTGCTCATCCATGACCTTGGCCATCTCTCCTGCCATGGACTCCAGCTTGTCCTGAATGGGGCCGCCCATGCCACCAAGAGAGCCCCTCACGTGGTACAGGTTGGGCAGCAGCTAGATAGATGAACAGAAAATGGAAGGAAGGAGAAAGAAAGAGAACAAGAGGGGAAGAGGCAAAAAGAAAAAGATGACTGTTCTCTTTTCTCATCTAAACATTTGTGTTTGAGGTTTCTCTTTTTCTGTATTCTTGTATTTCAAAATGTTTTTTAACCAGGATGTCCCTCGTAGAGTTTGATGTTAATGTTTACCCTGTCATTTTTGTCTCTCTAGATCAAGGTTTGTTAATCCACGTTCTATCACTTCTGCGTTCATACTGTATGTTCTAGCGGTTCTATGAGAACAATATGTCTGGTTCTCAGCTCACTCTTTTGGAGTTCCTGGCATCCTTCATGAGGTTCTTGGCCACCTTCATGTCCTCCTGGATGACGTCGGTCTCTGTGTACCTCAGGGAGTTCAGGTGGTCCTGCACCTTTACACAGATCATGTCCATCATCTGGAGCAGCAGAAGGCAGGAGGGGTCAGAGGTCATCAGAGGACGTAATATTTTATTTATTTTTATTTTTATTTTAGTAATGTAATGGTTTATGGTCATTCAACATTTAAAAGACGTAGTATGTAACTTTAACTTCTCCAGTGGAAACTCAATGTACTATTAACATTTATCCAAAAAGTGCAGAGACCAATAAAAGTTACAGATCAAACAGATTTAAACAGACGGGTCACCTGTTGTGTGGTTGTCGTGACAATGCCTTGCTGGAGCCGGTAAGCTTGCTCTTGGAGGTATTTTCGAGTCTCGTGGTTCCTTAGGAGATACTGCTCCATCTGCAAGGGAATTGATTTGAACAGATTGATACAAATAAATAAATAATAATATCTAATAATTGTTTTAATTCATACAGATAGCCTGGAAATGTGACCGTTTTTGCATTCAACACTGCTATCGATGCCTTGTTATCAATGACAATTGACATCAATTCTGTCATCAGTTAATATCCACCATGCAGACAAATGTAAACTTTGACCTTTAGTAGGGCGTCCTCTGTTTTCTCAGGGCTGGCCTTGAGGGCCTGGGCTGCATCGATGATGGGGATGGGCATGAAGCGGATGGTGTGGTTCCTGAAAGAGACAGAGAGGGTAACAGTACTCTATATGTAGCTAAGTGTATGTCTACTCACATATCCTAACCAAAATATCCATGTGAAGAAGTGCAGAGGAGTATAAATGAATAGAATAAATTGTGACACAGATACATACTTTTCTAGAGCAGCTGCCACATCCTGGAGGCCTTGTAGGCTGACATTGTTTTTGTCCCACATAACTGTCCTGTACAAACGCATAACAGATGACAATGAAGAACAATAGAATACAGTAGAATCAATCTTATGCAGTATTGGAAGTTGGCGCAGTTGACCCTAGTGGATCTCTTCTTGAGTCATGACCTCTCACCGGAGCTTGGTGTTGATCTGTAGGGCCTTGGCCAGCATCTTGGCCCCCATGTCTCCCATGCTGTTGCCACTGATGTCCACCCGGATCAGGCTGGTGTTGCTGCCCAGAGCGTTCAGCACGATGGAGAGATCTCCCTTCAGCTTGGAGTCGGCCAGGGAGAGGGACGTCAGGGGCTAAGTGACAAAGAGGTTAGTTGAACAATGGTAATGAAGGGTTAGACAAATGTTGATGCTAAGCTGTTATGGCTAAGTATCACCATAAGAGCTGACTCACCGATTCCTCCTCCTGTATCATGTGCACCAGGTTGTCTAAGACTTGAGACAAATTTCTGTGGGAAGACATGCACACTTTGTTACATTCCAGACAGAGAGGACGATACAAACAGCAGGATATTAAAGTGACAGGTTAATAAAAAAGTAAGTCCCGTACTTGGACTTGATGTTATTGAAGTTCTTGCCCAGTGAGAGGTGGCGGATGGAGCGATTTTTGGCCAGCCACACCAAGAGAGTGGTCAGGTCTGAATCCAAACCTGAGCATCATATATAACACAATATTAAGTCAAAATCAAGGTATACAACGTTCAAAATCAATACAATGTCTACTCAGGCCTCACCGTTGTCTGAGATGTCCAGGCTGGAGATGTTGGGAATCTCAGCTATGCAGCCCTCCAGAATCTGAGAGCCTCCAGATCTTAGCTGAAGTAATAGAGAGAAACAAAAACAAAACATTTAGAGAAAGGATAGCAATTGCAATCAGGATAATATCCATACATGTATTTTGGTGATGCCATTCAGGGTACATAAGTAAATAACGTTAAGTAATTCAGAACATCAACCCAAATAATAAAGGGGTTTCAAGACATTTTATTTTAGAATTTGATTTCAGAGTAGACTTCCCCTTTAATTTCTCCCTCAGAGATTCAGGTAAGTGTGCCAGGGCCAAGGCAGTAGTTCAGCCTCTTACCTCAGAGCTGCTGAGATCCAGTGACACTTCACTGAGATTAGGATTGCAGCCAAGACCTAGTAAAAGTGCTCTGAGGAGAAAGAAACTCATTCAAGCTCAACCGACTTCTTTTCTATTCAGTTCAATGACTAAAGCAGGCTGAAGTATGCAGGCGGTAAAGAGTTGGTGTGGTTAGACTGCTTTCTTGTTCACAGCAACTTTAAGTAAATGTCTCTATACTACTTACTTTTTCTTTTAAAAATTAAGCAAAAATACTGTATACAAAAATAATAATACGCTGAATGTCAACGACTTCCTGTCTAAAAGATACATCACTAACCATTTATAGACATGTACATTTTCTCCAGGAATATTCTCCAGTTTTCTATATCATATTTTCATTCTTGGTGTAATACACTTAAATGGAGCAAATGGCATAAATGGAGCAGACTGCAAGCTCACTTGAGTGCCTCCAGAGGGAGTTTGGTTCCAGATAGGTTGACACTGCTCAGCGCCAGTGCTGTGCCAAAGAACTGCTTGAAGGAATGCGGCACATCTTTACTTCTCCTGTGGGTTCAAAAAGAATACCAGCACACTTTGAGACACTTTGAGCAGTATATGACACATGGACATAGAAAGCAACAGCAACTATTGAGCGACAGGCTTATTTTAGCATAAGCAAGAGATTTTGTTGTTGTATGGCTCACCTGTGAGAGAAAACGCTCTTAGACATGTTAAGCACTGAGAGGTGCTTGAGAGAACCTCGTAGAAGTGAAGTGCAGACCTGGAAGACAGGAGTTGAGCATCTGAATAACATGGACCAGTCAAGTCACATCACAGCTTTTCTCCAAACTCACAGTCTAGGGAACTACAGACAGTATTTTACAAAATGGACTGGCCATTTGCATAGCAACAAATATAACAACAAGATCCATAAATATAACTGTATAAAAAGCTAATCGTTTTTTTTCAATTGATAATAGTGATATTAAAAGCAGACGGTATGATACTTATAAACAGTGCTCACATGACGTCCGAATATGCCATGTTCACTTTCATTGCATATTATTACAATTAAACTAATCTACTTAATGTAGATTATTGATTATGTTTAGAATATCCATGTAATGTGCCCATAAAAAGGGTTAAAGTCCCATTGTCCCATCATTGCCTAGCGATAGCAGTGTGAATTTTTCTTAGGATTGGATGAGGGTTCACTCACTTGGTCCAGACAGCAGTCACTGTTGGACAGATCCAGAGTTACTAGACTGTTAGGTTGACCCAGGAAATTGTACAGATTCTGTGAATAGCGTCAGATAAATTATGAAGAGAACAACAGAAAATACTGAGTACAATGAAGGGGGAATTATGTCTATGGAATACACTTCATATTTCAAATTCTATTTCACACCATTTCTGTGTCCTGTGTGAAAAATATATGAAAGCCAGGACAGAACATTTAAGATTTTGATGATGTTGCCAATACAACACTGATCTAAGATCAGTTTTGCACTCCCTCCCCTTATTATTAAGATTAGGCTTTGTGGAGTGTTAGCTGATCTGTGCCTAGCAACTTCTACCAGGAGATGTACATACTGAGAGATCGTCTCCTCGGAGTGAGTTCCCACAGAGGTCCAGGTGTGTGATGGTAGTGGGGACAACAGGGTTGGCACTCAGCGCCTGGGCAAGACTGTTAACCCCTGACAACACATACACAGGAAGTTCAGAGGAAATGACATAATACATGATATTTGTCAAGTAAATTGGTTATGAATTTACAATACCTTTTTGCGATATGGAAGTCTTTGAAAGGTTCAAATGCTTGAGACCCATTGGGAGTTTGGCTAGCTGTGCACTGAGAGCAGATAGACCTAGAAAAAAAAAGTGCATTCCTAACTTATGAACAAACTTAAACCTCTCATGAACTTGAAGCTTTGAGACACAAATTTGGCCATTGAGACGATCCATGCCAATGTAGGACAGAATACTAGAAGCTAGAATTCTAGATTAGTGCAGTATCCTATATATCTAATCATTGAATATCACTGAATATCATTAAATAGAAAGAAAAAAAATTTAAGCAGGGAGTTTGTTGTACCCTTGTCCTCCAGGGAGTTGTTTGTGAGGTTGAGGGTGTGAAGGACAGAGGCAGGGTTGTAGGCCAGAGCATTGGCTAGCTTCTGTGCGAAATCACTGTGAAAATATAAAGAAAAGACACAGCTCTACATAATCCCCAAAACACTCCTTACCCCAGGATACTTCAAATTGTTACTATCTTGGAGTATAAAGAAAAAGGAGCACTCTGTTTCTGCATAAATCTGATAGATTTATTGACGGGACAAAAAAAAACAGGCTTACGTTTCAGCATGAATCGCCTTCATCAGAGCCTATTGCAAACCTAGTGTTTGTTTGTCCCGTCAATAAATCTATCAGATTTACGCAGAAACAGAGTGCTCTTTATTCTTCCGGATAGACACCAGTTGAAGTATCCTGGGGTAAGGAGTGTTTTGGGGATTTTTAAGCCCCCTTTTTCGTTTGGGCTGGGTTGAAGCGCGTTTGGATATACCTTTTTTACACAGCTCTACATAAGTTCTCTCAGGATTTTCGACATGAAGTGCATTTCTGATAATAGTCAGAATCATGTGTTTATCTAATGTGTGAGCTTGCTCCCTTAGCTTCACACTGGACAGCATGCATGGACTGTGGCTGCGTTCGAGAGCAGGATTCATTGTGAAACTGTGCGTGTGTGTGTTTGTGCGTGTGTGTGTTTTGTGTGTACACCCGCATCTGTGTGTGTTGGATGGTGGATAAGATAAAGCCTGTAGAACATATTACCAGTGCTTAGTGCTCACCTTCTGAGACCGGCATTCTCTAAAACCAGCTCCTCTAAGCGACTAGAGCGGGCCACAACTCGCAGGATTTGTTCACACACATCTGTGGACTGCAAGGAAACACTTTAGTGTGAAAAGTAGCAAGCTCAGGCTTGTGTAAACACAGATGCATAACTTACTGTACAAAAACAAAAACCTTTAAATGCATAAACACACACACACGAATGCAAACACACAAGGACAAATGCCACATGTACACATTCACACACACACCTCATATGACTAAGTATCAGCAGCAGTCACACCATCCCTGACTAATAAGCGCTTGTTGACATCTCATCCTCATGCCTCCTCTCTGCCTGCCACCACCAGAACACACACTCCTTTATATACACAGCTGTCCTCTTCCTGCTGTGGCCAGTGTGCCCTTTACAAAGTGTGTTCAGCCACACTCGGAGGATAGTGGAAGTTATATAATAAAGAATGGTTTCAATAAAAATAAGCACTTATTGAAAGTCTTACAATGTATTATAACTGCATCATAATTAGTGCTGAGTGATTAGTGCTTTTTGAGGTCGGTTAGGTTTCGGTAAGATTATTTTTAAAAATCACGGTTTTCGATTCCGATATATATATTTTTTTACATTAGATGCACTATGTATTATGTGGGTTGAACAACACAGAATAAAACAATTAATAAAAGTCCCATGATGGTAGTGACAGCCCATTACGGCTTATCACTTATTAACATTACTTTACTTTAACATAGAGTACAAATCAAAGGTTTGGACACACCTACTCAAAGGTTTTTCTTTATTTTTTACTATTTTTCACATTGTAGAATAATAGTGAAGACATCAAAACTATGAAATAACACATATGGAATCGTGTAGTAACCAAAAAAGTGTTAAACATATCAAAATATATTTTATATTTGAGATTCTTCAAATAGCCACCCTTTACCTTGATGACAGCTTTGCACACCCTTGGCATTCTCTCAACCAGCTTAATGAGGTAGTCACCTGGAATGCATTTCAATTAACAGGTGTGCCTTGTTAAAAGTTAATTTGTGGAATTTCTTTCCTTCTTAATGCGTTTGAGCTAATCAGTTGTGTTGTGACAAGGTAGGGGTGGTATACAGAAGATAGCCCTATTTGGTAAAAGACCAAGTCCATATTATGTCAAGAACAGCTCAAATAAGCAAAGAGAAACAACAGTCCATCATTACTTTAAGACATGAAGGTCCGTCATTACTGACAATTTCAAGAACTTTGAAAGTTTCTTCAAGTGCAGTCGTAAAAACCATATATGATGAAACTGGCTCGAATGAGGACCGCCACAGGAATGGAAGACCCAGAGTTACCTCTGCTGCAGAGGATAAGTTAAATAGAGTTACCTGCCCAAATAAATGCTTCACAGAGTTCAAGTAACAGACACATCTCAACATCAACTGTTCAGAGGGGACTGTGTGAATCAGGCCTTCATGGTCGAATTGCTGCAAAGAAACCACTACTAAAGGACACCAATAAGAAGAAGAGACCTGCTTGGGCCAAGAAACACGAGCAATGGACATTATTGGAGATTTTTGGTTCCAACCGCCGTGATTTTGTGAGACACGGTGTGGGTGAACGGATGATCTCCGCATGTGTAGTTCCCACCGTAAAGCATGGAGGAGGTGGTGTTATGGTGTGGGGGTGCTTTGCTGGTGACACTGTCTGTGATTTATTTAGAATTCAAGGCACACTTAACCAGCATGGCTACCACAGCATTCTGCAGCGATACGCCATCCCATCTGGTTTGGGCTTAGTGGGACTATCATTTGTTTTTCAACAGGACAATGACCCAACACACCTTCAGGCTGTGTAAGGGCTATTTTACCAAGGATAGTGATGGAGTGCTGCATCAGATGACCTGGCCTCCAATTTTTTTATTTTTTTATTTCACCTTTACCAGGTAAGCCAGTTGAGAACAAGTTTTCATTTACAACTGCGACCTGGACAAGATAAAGCAAAGCAGTGCGATAAAAACAACAACACAGAGTTACATATGGGGTAAAAACAAAACATAAAGTCAAAAATACAACTGAAAATATATATACAGTGTGTGCAAATGTAGCAAGTTATAGGCTATAGTGCCAAAATAATTACAATTAGTATTAACACTGGAATGATAGATGTGCAAGAGATGATGTGCAAATAGAGATACTGGGGTGCAAATTAGCAAAATAAATAACAATATGGGGATGAGGTAGTTGGGTGGGCTAATTTCAGATGGGCTGTGTACAGGTGCAGTGATCGGTAAGGTGCTCTGACAACTTATGCTTAAAGTTAGTGAGGGAGATAAGAGTCTCCAGCCTCAGAGATTTTTGCAATTCGTTCCAGTCATTGGCAGCAGAGAACTGGAAGGAATGGCGGCCAAAGGCGGTGTTGGCTTTGGGGATGACCAGTGAGATATACCTGCTGGAGCGCATACTACGCTCCAATCCCCCGACCTCAACCCAATTGAGATGGAGTCGGACGGCAGAGTGAAGGAAAAGCAGCCAACAAATGCTCAGCATATGTGGAACTCCTTCAAGATAGTTGGAAAAGCATTCCAGGTGAAGCTGGTTGAGAGAATGCCAAGAGTGTGCAAAGCTGTCATCAAGGCAAAGGGTGGCTATTTGAAGAATCTCAAATATAAAATATATTTTGATTTGTTTAACATTTTTGTGGTTACTACATGATTCCATATGTGTTATTTGATAGTTTTGATGTCTTCACTATTATTCTACAAGGTAGAAAATAGCAAAAATAAATAAAAACCCTTGAATGAGTACATTTGACAGGTACTGTATATTACATTTGTTTTATTTGATGACTATCATTTCATTCCAAGTCATCATCTAATCTCTATAGACCTGCTGCCTATGCTGTCTGACAAAATCCCTATTTTAGTACTTCTTCGAAGTATAGTGAACAAAAATATAAACACAACATGTAAAGTGTTGGTCCCATTTTTCATGAGCTAAAATAAAAGATCCCAGAAATGTTCCATACACACAAAAAACATATTTCTTTCTGATTTTGTGCACAAATTTGTTTACATCCCTGTTTCTAAGCATTTATCCTTTGCCAAGATAATCCATCCACCTGACAGGTGTGGCATATCAAGAAGCTGATTAAACAGCATGATCATTACACAGGTGCACCTTGTGCTGGGGACAATAAAAGGCCACTAAAATGTGCAGTTTTGTCACACAACACAATGCCACAGATGTCTCAAGTTTTGAGGGAACGTGCAATTGGCATGCTGACTGCAGGAATGTCCACCAGAGCTGTTGCCAGATAATTAAATGTTAATTTATCTACCATAAGCTGTTGTTTTAGAGAATTTGGCAGCACGTGTAACCAGCCTCACAACCGCAGGCCACGTGTAACCACGCCAGCCCAGGACCTCCACATCTTGCTTCTTCACATGCGGGATCGTCTCAGACCAGCCACCCGGACAGCCGATGAAACGGAGGAGTATTTCTGTCTGTAATAAAGCCCTTTGGTGGAGAAAAACTCATTCAGATAGGCTGGGCCTAGGTCCCCAGTGGGTGGGCCTGGCTCCCAAATCGGTGGGCCTATGCCCTCCCAGGCCCACCCATGACTGCGCCCCTGCCCAGTCATGTGAAATCCATAGATTAGGGCCTAATGAACTCATTTCAATTGACTGATTTTCCTTATATGAACTGTAACTCAGTAAAATTATTGAAAATTGTTGCGTTTATATTTTTGTTCAGTATAAATAAGGCATACTTTTATGACTGCTGAATAGCAAATATCAAATCACTTAGATCATGCATTTTCAGGTAGCGATCCCTCGTGAAGCAACCATTTCTCAATTCTTCTGTTTCTTCTCCCTCTCTCCGTGTCTGCCCCACACTAACCTAACATTGCAGGCGTAAAATAAACCCCACACAGCCCCACACAGACCAGACAAGTAGGCATGTATTATGGTCATTGTAGTTAATTATCACGTTTTCTGTGTGAAACTATGTAGAATATTGGCCTGTTGGAAAATACAACTCCCTACTACATCGCACAGTTCGGGCTTGATCTGATTTATCTCTAGAGAAACTTTGCTAAAAAATGAATGAAATGGAATTAAAATAATTGAACCGACGTTGGTCAATTATTTGTTATAAAAAACAAAAAATTATCGACATTTAAGTTAATCGCCCAGCACCAATCATTATGCATTATACCTACAGTACAGGCTTTAAGTAAAGTGTTACCACACTTTCATTTAACTTCAACCTTTCTTCAAGAGTGGCATGCATGTTTCTCCAATTAATATACTTTTCCCCTTCATAAATGTAACATAAAATGGAAAATGTCACCAGCATAGTTCAGTATGAAATGTACCAGTTTGTAGTCCTTTGTGGAGAGCTTGGTGAACCATTGGTTATACTCCAGGACCACAATGATGGCCACCAAATCTCTGGAGGAGAAGTAAACAGCATTGATTATCAAAAATAGAATGGTATAAAGACACTATTGTTCACACAATGTGTACATTTGGCAGCAGTGAAATAAGGAAGTGAAGGTACCTGTTCTCAAGATGTACAAAATCCTGCAGGTTTAGTTCTCTGGTGTCCTGGGTTAGATAGATTGTGTCCACATCCTGTTTGGCAACGTGGAGAGACATGCCCAAGATGGGAATGATTCAAACAATGGCAAAAGTAGCGCTGATATAGCTAAAATAACTGACAGGATGTAAAGCCAGGTCAGAATATTTCAAGAAAGACCATGTTAGGCATCTGTGCTAAAGTTTCCGTCCACATGAATGGACAGTCAGGCTACTGGAGCGCCATGAACTACCCCCCGCTACACTATGATCAAATTAGCAATAGTAACTGAAATGGAAGGAGAAAAACATACTAACCCACTGCACCTCCTCTCTGAATGGCAGACCCAGCTGGTCACAGAGACACCAGTACATGTGGGAGAAACCACCTACGAGAGAATGAGAGGTGAATACAGAAAGTCAACTATGTTATAGCTGGGATTTTTGTGAAATATGTTCTTTATTATAACGTTACCACATGGCCCTAGGTCTGTGGTGGCCTGGTCCTCCCAGAGAGACTGTAGGGCGGCCGTCCTCTCAGGAGGCTTCAGGGTCAACTTCTTCATCACCTTCCTTCCACAGTGCAGGGGACACACCACAAAATGTCACTTTACCATGTCACCCCACAGGACACACCACACACTGTCTATTTACCATGTCAACTTCTGTCACTCTATCATGTCAGTGCAGAGGACAAAACATACACTGTCACTTTATCATGTTGGACATGAGTAAAGTGAGAGTAGGTGAGTGACCGACTGACTGAGCAAGTGAATGAGTACACAAACAAGTGTATGAGTCCACAAGTGAGTGAATGAGTAAGTCACTAATGTATGTGCTTGGATGAGTGAAAGAATAATGAACTGACAATAAAGACAGTAGCAAAGAGAGAGTGACAGAGTAGAGGGGACCTACACTGGGGACAGGCCTGGACAGATCCTGTGTAGACAGGTCCCAATGTGGGCGACCACCTCATCCACATCCTCCACAGAGCCAAGCTTCAGGGACAGCTGGCCTCGGTCATACTCCAACAACAACTGTAGGGGGCGCAACACACAGTGTCAACTGATACTGTCTGTAACATGCTTGGTTTGAACAGAGGTTGTTTCATGTTTAAAGCCAGGACTATTTTACCTGAGTGGGCTTGTTACTAGTGATCCCCTGTATATCCAGGTAATTGAAGGTCTGTTCAATCTGAAACCACAAAACAACAAATGAATCTGCACTATACTCTACCAGAAATGGAAAGAAAGGTATGGAATCACTAAACTGTGGACATCTTTAAATCAACATCTGAAAATGTTGGAAAACATACAGATAAAATCAAAAACATGTGAGGCACACAAGGACACCTGGACACTTGCTCTTTCACAGCTGTAAAGCCAACATAGACAGCCACAAAGTACAAAGTCACAAACAAGCACTGAGATACACTACATGACCAAAAGGTATGTGGACACAAGCTCGCCGAACATCTCATTCCAAAATCATGGGCATTAATATGGAGTTGGTCCACCCTTTGTTGCTATAACAGCCTCCACTCTTCTGGGAAGGCTTTCCACTAGATGTTGGAACAATGGAATCAAGTCCCTGCAGCATTTAGCCACAAGAGCATTAGTGAGGTCGGGCACTGATGTAGGGTGATTTAGCCTGGCTCGCAGTCGGCGTTCCAATTCATCCCAAAGGTGTTCGATGGGGTTGAGGTCAGGGCTCTGTGTAGGCCAGTCAAGTTTTTCTACACCGATCTCGACAAACCATTTCTGTATGGACCTTGGCTTTGTGCACGGGGGCCTTCCCCAAACTGTTACCACAAAGTTGGAAGCACAGAATCATCTAGAATGTCATTGTATGCTGTAGTGTTAAGATTTCCCTTCACTGGAACTAAGGGTCCTAGCCCGAACCATGAAAAACTGCCCCAGACCATTATTTGTCCTCCACTAAACTTTACAGTTGGCACTATGCATTGGGGCAGGTAGCGTTCTCCTGGCAGCCGCCAAACCCAGATTCGTCCGTCGGACTGCCAGATGGTGAAGCGTGATTCATCACTCCAGAGAACACGTTCCCACTGCTCCAGAGTCCAATGGCGGCGAGCTTTACACCACACTTACACCACGCTTGGCATTGCACATGGTGATCTTAGGCTTGTGTGCGGCTGCTCGGCCATGAAAACCCATTTCATGAAGCTCCCGACGAACAGTTCTTGTGCTGACGTTGCTTCCAGAGGCAGTCTAGAACTTGGTAGTGAGTGTTCCAACCGAGGACAGAACATTTTTATGCACTACGCGCTTCAGCACTCGGCGGTCCCGTCAGCTTGTGTGACCTACCACTTCGCGGCTGAGCCGTTGTTGCGCCTAGACGTTTCCACTTCACAATAACAGCACTTACAGTTGACCGGGGCAGCTCTAGCAGGGCAGAAATTTGACGAACTGACTTGTTGGAAAGGTGGCATCCTAGTACGGTGCCACGTTGAAAGTCACAGCTCTTCAGTCAGGCCATTCTACTGCCAATGTTTGTCTATGGAGATTGCATGGCGGTGTGCTCGATTTTATACACGTCAGCAACGGGTGTGGCTGAAATAGCTGAATCCACTCATTTGAAGGGGTGTCCACATACTTTTGTATATATAGTGTAATGGACAAACTCCAAAATAGCCCCCCCACCCCCACCCCACACACACAGCTGGCAGGATGACAGGGGAGAGGGAAAGGAGGTCAAACTAATCCAGAGCTGCTATCTTTCTGATGCTAGAGGACGGGCTGAAAGAGAACAAACCTCCCCCTCCAGCTGTTAAAACCCTCCAATGTCTTTGCTCGGCACCCAAAACTCCAAGGGCAAGATTTACTCCCAGGAACAACTGAGCCTCTGTTTTACACAGAGTGTATAATAATCCAAACACTATTTTACCAGGATACAGGAAAACTAATGCTAAACACTTTAGCCTGTTGGTATAATGCTTTATGTATAACTTGTAATAAGCATGTAGCATAGTGTTACCAAAATCACCGCCTCAGTGTTTTACCTTTCCAGAGGTTACGAGTAGAAGACTAAAATACACCCAAAAGAGGAAATAGCATGAATACTTTTAGGGCTCTGCAAATAGTGTAACTTCTCTTCTTTTTTTGAAAGTGCATGGGTTAATGACTAGCAATTGAAGAAGTACAGTGGCTTCAGAAAGTATTCCACACCCCTTGACTTTTTACACATTTTGTCATGTTACAGCCTGAATTGAAAATTGATTACATTTAGATTTTTTGACACTGGCCTACACACAATACCCCATAATGTCAAAGTGGAATTATGTTTTTTGAATTTATAAAAAATCAAAAGCTGAAATGTCTTGAAGCCACTGCTCCAAAACCGCCATAAAAAAGCCAGACTACGGTTTGCAACTGCACATGGGGACAAAGATACAAAGTACTTTTTGGAGAAATGTCCTCTGGTCTGATGAAACAAAAATAGAACGGTTTGGCCATAATGACCATCGTTATGTTTGAAGGAAAAAGGGGGTACTTGCAAGCCGAAGAACACCATCCCAACTGTGGGTGCTTTGCTGCAGGAGGGACTGGTGCACTTCACAAAATAGATGGCATCATGAGGAAGGAAATGTATGTGGATATATTGAAGCAACATCTCAAGACATCAGTCAGGAAGTTAAAGCTTGGTCGCAAATGGGTCTTCCAAATGGACAATGACCCCAAGCATACTTACAAAGTTGTGGTAAAATGGCTTAAGAACAACAAAGTCAAGGTATTGGAGTGGCCATCACAAAGCCCTGACCTCAATCCTATAGAAAATTTGTGGGCAGAACTGAAAAAGCGTGTGCGAGCAAGGAGGCCTACAAACCTGACTCAGTTACACCAGCTCTGTCAGGAGGAATGGGCCAAAATTCACCCAACTTATTGTGGGAAGCTTGTGGAAGGCTACCCAAAACGTTTGACCCAAGTTAAACAATTTAAAGGCAATGCTACCAGATACTAATTGAGTGTATGTAAACTTCTGACCCACTGGGAATGTGATGAAAGAAATAAAAGCTTAAATAAATCATTCTCTCTACTATTATTCTGACATTTCACATTCTTAAAATAAAGTGGTGATCCTAACTGACCTAAGACAGGGAATTTTTTACAAGGATTAAATGTCAGGAATTGTGAAAAACTGAGTTTAAATGTATTTGGCTAAGGTGTATGTAAACTTCCGACTTCAACTGTATCTAATCAAGATATATTAGTGTTTTATTTTTCAGAAATCCTTTACAAATGTTAAAACATTTCTTCCACTTTGACATTACCGAGAATTTTGTGTAGATCGTTGGCAAAAAATGACAATTAAATCCATTTAAATCCCACTTTGTAACACAACAAAATGTGGAAAAGTTAAGGGGTGTGAATACTTTCTGAAGGCATAGTATTTGTAATTCACCACATTCAGAAATGCACAGTCCAAAGATTGCAGTGAAGTAGTTGCAGTTACTGGTATTCGTTAACCAGTACATTACCGCCCGGCACAAGTGAGCAGGTCCCACCATATGCCATGACATGTGATATGTTACCCACAATGCAGCTATGAACACGCAGCCTGTGGGAAAGAAAAACAGTCAATGCTTTCTGAAAAACCTAAACCTTAAGGGAGAGAGAGATAGAGAGAGTCAAAAAAGTTAAACAGAAATTGGAGAGAGATCTGCAGAGACTTGCTCCTTGGGCCAGCCACTGCACCAGAGAGAATTCCAGAAGTGCTCCTCAAAAACAAGCGGGAGCACGCTCTGAGATTGACTAACCAAACATTCCCAAGGAGGACCGTCTGGGATGACTGGGGGCGGGAGGAAGACAGTCAGTCTAATTGAATTTCCTAAATACATCCAGACAGAAGTCATCCCACTCACTCAAACCTCTACTTACTATGTGTCGTAATGGAGTCAATTCCCTGTCTGTCATCATTACATCATTAGACAGTACATAAAAAGGGAGTTGGAGTGATTTCAACTTCACAAGAACTTAATTGGCCTTGAGTAATATTGATATTAACTCTCGTAGCATTTTGCACAAATGTAGCACCATGCAGTACACTAGTAAACTCGTGTTTAAGCTTCTGTGGGACGCAGCTATTTGAGCTATAGGAAGATCAGGATATGCAATAACACATAATCAAACACACACACACACAGTGTCTCACATGTGCATGTACGCTCTCTCACTCGCACACACGGCACACTTCTCCTTACCTTGGTGGGGACCCTTGCAGTAAGCAGAAAGGCCCGATGGGATGCCAAAGCCTGTAGAGAGAGAGAGACAGATCAGAGAGACGTAACGGAAGTCAACAACTGTACAACTAGAACTGGACAGCCTTTCCACCAGCGGTTTGCAGCTGTTATTGTCTAGAAGGAACATAAATATAAACTGTAGAGCCAAGTGAAAGAGATCTGGAGTTGGACCAAGACATTAGGGACATACGTAATTAACATTGTCTCTTATCTTTGCTATCATTTCTGTGTTTTAAACTCTTCTATTCTTAACAACACTGGTGCAAACTCAATTGAAATCACACTGTGGTAGCTAACTCATTTCTAGAGACATGCAATAGTATCATGCTACAGGTAAATACACAGTTATAGCCGAAAGGAGAAAGAGAGATAACTGTCTGTGGACCAGAAAGCTGTGGTATGTGTTTTTTTTTTGGAGTGAGGTTACTCAAGGCCAAATATGAGCATTGACTGTGGCTATGTGAGCCAATGGCTGGGTGTGAGGCAGGAGACCCCACCCCTCTCTGCTCTGGACAATCTGTTTCAGATTTGTATTGTATTTTACAGTATCTCAGGTGTAAAAAGAGGGGGAGGGGTATTGTATGTTCACACACACTTAATCACATAACAGTTCTTACAGGTAAGGCCCACTTATCCATTGTGTCTTACAGATAAAGACTGCTCAACCAAATTTTGACCATTGAGTTTGGCCGATGAATATACATCTCTATTCTAGCAAGGCCTAAGAATGTGCCAATATGGTGGGCTGTGTTAATCAGTGTCTGATGCTATCAGTCTGTGCCTGTGGGGGAAGTGTTGTGTCAAGTCAAGACAGGAGACAGTGAACATACATACCACTAAATTGTGGAACTTTACAAAGAAAATAGAACCCCAGAACCTACAGTGTGTCCAATAGAACCCCAGAACCTACCGTGTGTCCAATAGGGCCCCAGAACCTACAGTGTGCCCATTTCACACTGAACTCTAAGGAAGGACAACTTTCCAGAAAATGACATGCTTTCAAATGTGATGTGGAAAATGGTATAGAGTTTCATGAGTTGAGAACAGGTATTTAGAGTAATGAGTCAGTTATATCCTCGTTATATTAAGTGTTTAAAATCAGTTGTCAACATTTGTCCTTTTTATGAACTAGGAAACACATAGGTGTTTCAGAGTATCTTCCAAAGCTAGTCAGCTGCACATGTTCTACAATTAAAACAGAACCTTGTTTATATCTGTTTACTCTTGAGGGTGGTACAGCAAACATTAGCGTGCCAAGAGTGTCCAACAAGCTTATTTTAAACCCCTACACACACACACACACACACACACACACACACACAACAAGGTGGTACAACACACACACACACACACTTTGTTATACGTTGTCTGCGGAGTAATATTCTTACACACACACACACACACAGGGTTTAGAGACATGCAGTTACATGAAACAAGATAGGCCCATATCCAATAGTAGACCTACTCCTACACCACCTTATCCATTGTTCTTCCTCTTACACAATAATACACTAAGACTGAGGGCTCAAATGTCTTTTGAAAGTAGGGTCTGAGGCTTTTCATGTCTTTGCTGGCCCACAGCTTAGAGGAAAGGGTTAAAGGAGGATGAAGTTGCTGAGTATGAGGTGAGACTGAATAGCGTCTGTATACAGGGCTGTATTCATTAGGGCATGCAATGGAAAATGAAAAATAGTTTATTATTCTGTAAGTGGGGCGGCAGGTAGTTTAGTGGGTAAGAGCGTTGTGCCAGTAACCGAAAGGTCGCTGGTTCTAATCCCCGAGCCGACTAGGTGAAAAATCTGTCGATGTGCCCTTAACATTTACATTTTACATTTTTGTTATTTAGCAGACGCTCTTATCCAGAGCGACTTACAGTTAGTGAATGCATACATTATTTTTTTTCCTACCCCCTGTGGGAATCGAACCCACAACCCTGCCGTTACAAACGCCATGCTCTATCAACTGAGCTACATCCCTGCCGGCCATTCCCTCCCCTACCCTGGATGACGCTGGGCCAATTGCGCGCCGCCCCATGGGTCTCCCGGTCGCGCCGGCTACGACAGAGCCTGGATAAGCTTAAGCAAGGCACTTAACCCTAATTGCTCCTGTAAGTCGCTCTGGATAAGAGCGTCTGCTAAATGACTAAAACGTAAATGTAAGTGTTCTTGGGTATTTTGAAAGGCGCAAATAAAATGTCTTATTATTGGACAAGTCCAGGTAGTCCCTCCCTGTTTTACTCTGTTTTTTTCCATTCGATGCCTATTGAACACGGCCCAAGGCTTAGGGTTAAAGAAGATTGGCTTGCAACACTGTAGAAATAACTTTGTTTGGAAAGAGGCCGAAGTGACTCTGGTCCTCCTTGGGTTTGATGGAGGCAACTGATATTCCAATTGAAACCCAATACGTTTTGGCTATCTTTTGAAAGTGCTCTGAAGCTGCTAACAAAATTGAGACAGTTGCGGAAGTTCATCCTGTAACATTTAAAATGTAACATTCAACCAACAAAATCCAATATTCTGCATACAAAGCAACAAGTATATTACTCAGCAGACAACAAATTGTTTCAGGAAGTCAATACATTGATTTCAGTCTATCAAGTCCACAGAAAGTGGTGAGGTAGTGTTTCAAACGTTCTATTGTCAAACAGTCGACTGCAGGTCTACTGTTATGTGAATGAGGCACAGGAATTAGGTTTTGCTGAGAAACATGTAAACCTTGAGAGAATGAGGAAACACTGGGGTGCTCGGAATGACAAGTTGATGTTCTCCTACATAGAAGGGTTGTGCTGTGTCTGCACATTTAACGCTACATTTAGAGAACTGCACAATGAGAAACCAATTATATGGGGGCCTAGAATGCAGGCCTGATGTCTTACCAGAACTCGGTTCTCCAGTTTGTCACCTTTGACCTCCAGTTTCACCCTCTTCTTCAGGGTGAGCTTGATCTTCCCTCCCACGGCATCTCTCACACTCTCTAGGAGGAACAATTGGAAGATTAACACTGATACGATCATGCTATCATTTCCTCTAGTGCATGTTCAGGGCTAGGCTTACTGGAGGCCTTTACAAATTCCAAAATAACTCTAATGCCTGGCCTGGGAAATCATGAATAACAGAAGCAGAACGTTTTCTGAAATGCTTTTTGATAGGAAAACAACCCAATTTAGGATCCACTTTGCCTGCATTTAGGTGTTTTTTAACAGTTGTATCAAGAGTGGACCTAATGTCCGTTTCATAATCACTACACTCAAAAACCTCATAAGTATTGAAAATACCACACAGTCCAAAGACAGTGGGTTTCCCCCAGGCCATATGGCAGTGCTAGGGAGGTTAGTAATTCAACATTGGTGCAATTTCTTCTCCCATGTAGTAGCAGTCAGAATAATATTATTGCTTAATTTCGTGCCCAACACAGCTTTAACCAGCTTCGGCCTCTTACTGGTTTCATGATTGTGTTGTCAAATTTATATTAAGAGGGAAGCCAGATGCCAACCAGGAAAACAGCTGAGGGAGGGACTGATTTGTTTTGGTGAGGCACCTCTAATTTTTTGTAGTCTTGTTTTTCAGGGAATCCTGGCAAGAGTGGGGGAAACTCTTGATTACATCACTCTGGAATTCTCCACACTCTGGACATGAGGTCATCAACTCAGATCAAAACATTTATAGACAGGGAGATTTCCAAACATGACCCAGACTGCCATCTATTTATGTATCCACAGTTCTCTGAAACTTATGTCTGAAAACAGTTTTTTGCAGTTATCATTTTCGTGGTGGTTCCATAACTTGATCAGTGTCCATTCTCAAAACAAAAATACAACATTTTGAAATTACTGTGAGGAAAACTCTGAGGAAGAAATATCATATGGCTGTCTGGAATTGTTGTATGTCTTGTGTTTTGCATAATATGACAATGGTTCATCCATACATTAGTCTATCCTAGAGGAGGCCTGTGTCATCCCATTGGTGTCATCACAGTCTGAGGGAATTTCTCAAGACACACCTCCAGTTCTTCTCCCCAACTTTGTGTCCAAAGGTATGTGGCAATCAGGTGCAGCTCGAAAACTTGAGAAACAGCTGACATTTAAAATGAAGGATTCTAGTCATTTTAGGCAAAATAAATTACATTACTGTTAAAAAGTGTCTTACCCAGCAACTCGTTAGGAAAATCCGTATCTTCTTCAGTCATGTTTAATAATTAGGAGAGTTGTGTGGAGTTAAAAAAGCACAACGACAAAGACTAAGCACGACATGGATTAAAATGTAACGTTAAAGTTATCCACCTACGAGTAACGTTAGCCTAGTCCAGTTTCTTGACTACCTGGGGTCGTTTTGTTTACTTTCTCCATTCATCCTCGAGTGCGTCAGAGCAATGTACCTTTTGGAGCTCAAGCTCCGAAATGAACGAATAAAATGACATGAGAAAATTGAAGACAATGTTTTAATGCTAAGGACTATCCTACTCTGCGAGTCCGTTGCAAAAATAATAACATACTTTCAGTGAACTCGTGAATGATCCCTCCCTCCTCAAAAAAGGTAGGCTACTCACGGAAGTCAAGTAGGGAAAATGTGACACCTGGTGGCAGGGCCGGCCCGCTCATTAGGCAGGATTATGCCCCGTGTACAATAGCACGCGGTACCGCGCGGTGAACACCGATTCCCATTCATTTTCAATGGAAGGAAAGCGGAGAGGGCGGGGTAATTTTGGGCGACGCGAAGTTAAACTTTTTCCCAACTTTATGTGCAAATCACCAGCGGCGACCGCTGGGCGATGACCAATCATATCCAGTGGTTCCCATGACAAATTTGAGCTATGTGACCCAAGGCTGGAGATTTTCTTCACTAATGATCACTGACAAAAATACTAGGATGAGAGCAAATGTAATTATTGGGACATCAATGGTTACACATTGTAACTATGCAATAGACTACAAACATGATTTAACTAGTTAAAGGCTGATTTGTAATTCATATATATATATACAGAAACATAATTTAAAAAACAGTACACTACACTTCCTATGCATCATGTAAATACTCTAAAACCGGTTCATCTCACTATCTATTTTCCTTCATCTGCATTGATCTGAGGACACAGGATAGGTGTAGTATTTCATCAAATGAGAGACTTAATTTCAACCAGTAGAGAATGTGAAACGCTTTATTGAAATAAGTTAATTATCCAAGTGTTATAAATACATAATACATGCATTATAAATATTATAATTGTAATTTATATTCTAAATACAAGTTAAATCTGTACTTCAATGCACATCTGGTGTGCATTATAAAAACAGAGGAAGAAAGAGGAGGTGGGTAGAGAGGTGTAAGAAAGAGTGTAAAAGACAGAAAGGGAAAGAGGTAAGAACAGAGGAGCAGGGATGACAGATTAATGAATTATTGTGCTACCCTAATATTCTCTCAGTTCATCACAATTACATAATAGTGTCTCTAGCGGTGTCTCCTAACAGCCTTGGGCCCCCAGTTGACCCGAAGGTTATCTTAAGAGCGGGTGAGATGGTGATGACGGGACTGGGGGTTGGCACCCTCTCACATCAAAACATACCTGCAGACGAGAGACAGACGGAGAGAGAGATAGCATGATTAAGCCTTGTTTTTTATTTATTCTAACACTCAGTCATCATAATCATCAGGAGGTGAAATGCAAAACTGACCTTGTATCATTAACTCTGGGACTACTACATCTCTCTGTATTTCAATGTAAAGCATCTCTTTAATAATACTTCCTGTTGACCCGACCAAGTGACCTCTCACCTCTGATCATGCTATGCCCTCTATGTGTCAGCCAGTTCAGATGCGGGAGGGGTTCACCGACACAGCTGATATAACCTAGAGGATTTAGGGAGAAGGGGGAGAGGGATTAAGTGAAGGAGCGAGACTGATATTGAGAAAATAAGGTAGTTAAAGAGACTATGTTCAACAGGAATCTGTGTGTGTGGTCTCACCTGGTGTCCACCTAAGTGGCTGCAGAGTACTTTATACTGAAAAACATGCACAGACACATGAGGACAAACAATATAGCGTAGTTATATAAATAGAAATAATGAAGTGTCTTACTATTCTCCATGGTTGGTCATCTTGCCTGAAGGAGCCACAGTTATATACATGAGCCTGCTTACTGCACAACACAATCCATCAATCAGATTGATACACAAGTGTGTAGGTGTGGGTTATAGGGTGTCTAATTGTTCTAAATGTTTTCAATATGGGAGACACTTAAAATAACCTGTTTTGTTTTTGTACAGACATCACCCTTACCTGAACAGCACCCTCACCTGAGAAGTAGAAATCAAAAGGAGAGAAACTGTGAATGTAATAACTGCAGTTGACATAGCTAAGTAAATGGAAGAATACTCGTATTGCAATGTGGATGGCTCTTAACAGAGCATTTGGTTGTGCATAGTGTAGTCTATGGTGTTGTCAGGGAACAGCATCCTCTTCGAAAAAAGTAGGAGGTGAAGATCTCCCGCACATGGATTGCCTCCCATGCTGCGTTGTTGGCCCCCATCCTTGAAACATCCTGCAGAGCAGCAGACCTCTCCTCTGGCACACGGCGGCGAGCTGCAGATCCCCTCCTGGTCCTCGTGTCCATCCTCATGAAGTTATGAAGGACACAGGTAGCCTTCACATGCCTGAATTCCCCCAGGGGGCAATCCCAGATGGCCCTGGTCACCCAACCTTGCAGTGTCCTACACAGTAACTGTAGGCAATCGTTTTGAAGGAATCTCCAGTTACAAGGTATTTGTAGGAATATGGAAGAATGTCATTATTAGACTTTTACATCACCAGGTCATTGTGGATTACTAAAGTATAATGTCCCTTATAACAAATAATGATAACATTGGATAGATAGATACATATGCACACACGTGCATGTGTAGCATGTAACAATAGCAGGATCATATCAAGGATAGCATCACAAATTAATACATAAATACCACTTGAAGCTTGATGATGACTTGATCATTTGAATCAGCTGTGTAGTGCTAAGGCAAAAACAAAAATGTGCACCCCTTTGAGTCCCCAGGACTAGGACTGAGAACCACTACTCTTCATTGGGACCTCTTCATTTGCAGACAGGCTTTCACAGCTCTCTGTATCTGAGGACAGAAAACCTCATTAGACCGCACTGAATATTATGTTACTATTATCTCTGTCCTCACTTCTAGGGACTGGAACTACACAAAAGTACCTGCCCTATCCAGAATTGCCTACTCTCTCACTTTGACAGATGGGGCTGCTATCCTTTCACCCTCCTCCATGGCTGTTAGCTAGGGACGGAGGTTCAAAGACTCCAGCCACACAAGTCATAGACTGTTCTCTCTTCTACCGCACGGCAAGTGGTACCGATGCACCAAGTATGGAACCAGCAGGACTCTGAACAGCTTCTATTTAGACTGCTAAATAGTTAACCAAATAGCTACCCAGACTATCTGCATTGACCCTTTTTGCACTAACTCTTTTGACTCATCACATACGCTGCTGCTACTGTTTATTATCTATCCTGTTGCCTAGTCACTTTACCCCTACCTACAGTTGAAACTCAGTGCCTCTTTGCTTTACATCATGGGAAAATCAAAAGAAATCAGCCAAGACCTCAGAAAAAAAATTGTAGACCTCCACAAGTCTGGTTCACCTTGGGATTTCCTAACACCTGAACGTACCACATTCATCTGTACAAACAATAGTACGCAAGTATAAACACCATTGGACCACGCAGCCGTCATACCGCTCAGGAAGGAAACGTGTTCTGTCTCCTAGAGATGAACGTACTTTGGTGCGATAAGTGCAAATCAATCCCAGAACAACAGCAAAGGACCCAGTGAAGATGCTGGATCTAACAGGTATAAAAGTATCTATATCCACAGTAAAATGAGTCCTATATCTACATAACCTGAAAGGCCGCTCAGCAAGGAAGAAGCCACTGCTCCAAAACCGCCATAAAAAAACCAGACTATGGTTTGCAACTGCACATGGGGACAAAGATCGTACTTTTTGGAGAAATGTCCTCTGGTCTGATGAAACAAAAATAGAACTGTTTGGCCATAATGACCATCGTTATGTTTGGAGGAAAAAAGGGGTGCTTGCAAGCCGAAGAACACCATCCAAACCGTGAAGCACGGGGGTGGCAGCATCGTGCCGTGGGGGTGCTTTGCTGCAGGAGGGACTGGTGCACTTCACAAAATAGATGGCATCATGAGGAAGGAAAATTATGTGGATATATTGAAGCAACATCTCAAGACATCAGTCAGGAAGTAAAGCTTGGTCGCAAATGGGTCTTCCAAATGGACAATGACCCCAAGCATACTTCCAAAGTTGTGGCAAAATGGCTTAAAGACAACAAAGTCAAGGTATTGGAGTGGCCATCACAAAGCCCTGACCTCAATCCTATAGAAAATGTGTGGGCAGAACTGAAAAAGCGTGTGCGAGCAAGGAGGCCTACAAACTTGACTCAGTTACACCAGCTCTGTCAGGAGGAATGGGCCAAAATTCACCCAACTTATTGTGGGAAGCTTGTGGAAGGCTACTCGAAACATTTGACCCAAGTTAAACAATTTAAAGGCAATGCTACCAAATACTAATTGAGTGTATGTAAACGTCTGACCCACTGGGAATGTGATGTAAGAAATAAAAGCTGAAAGAAATCATTCTCTCTACTATTATTCTGACATTTCACATTCTTAAAATAAAGTGGTGATCCTAACTGACCTAAGACAGGGTATTTTTACTAGGATTAAATGTAAGGAATTGTGAAAAACTGAGTTTAAATGTATTTGGCTAAGGTGTATGTAAACTTCCGACTTCAACTGTACCCCTGCACATCGACTTGGTACTGGTACCCCGCGTATATAGCCAAGTTAACATGACTCAATGTGTATTTATTCCTCGTGTAATTTTCTTAATATATGTTTTATTTTCTCTCTGCATTGTTGGGAATGTAAGCATTTCACTGTTAGTCTACACCTGTTTACGAAGCATGTAACAAATAAAAATGGATTTAATTTAGATTTATGAAAGTGGCCATTTTAGGCCCTTTTTAGACGTAGGGTGCATTCAGAAAGTATTCAGACCCATATTTTTCCACATTTTGTTACATTACAGCCTTATTCCCAAGAACACAGTGGCCTCCATCATTCTTAAATGGAAGAAGTTTGGAACCACCAAGACTCTTCCTAGAGCTGACCGCCCGGCAAAACTGAGCAATCGGGGGAGAAGGGCCTTGGTCAGGGAGGTGACCAAGAACCCGATGGTCTCACTGACAGAGGGGAGAATCTTCCAGAAGGACAACCATCTCTGCAGCACTCCACCAATCAGGCTTTTATGGTAGAGTGGCCAGACGGAAGCCACTCCTCAGTAAAAGGCACATGACAGCCCGCTTGGAGTTTGCCAAAAGGCACCTAAAGGACTCTCAGACCATGAGAAAAGAGATTCTCTGGTCTGATGAAACCAAGATTGAACTCTTTGGCCTGAACGCCAAGCATCACGTCTGGAGGAAACCTGGCACCATCCCTACGGTGAAGTGTGGTGGTGGCAGCATCATGCTGTGGGGATGTTTTTCAGCGGCAGGGACTTGGAGACTAGTCATGATCGAGGGAAAGATGAACGGAGCAAAGTACAGAGAGATCCTTAATGAAAACCTGCTCCAGAGCGCTCAGGACCTCAGACTCGGGCAAGGTTCACCTTCCAACAGGACAACGACCCTAAGCACACAGCCAAGACAACGCAGGAGTAGCTTCAGGACAAGGCTCTGAATGTCCTTGAGTGGCCCAGCCAGAGCCCAGACTTGAATCCGATCAAACATGTCTAGAGAGACCTGAAAATAGCTCTGCAGCGACGCTCCCCGTCCAACCTGACTGAGCTTGAGAGGATCTGCAGGGAAGAATGGGAGAAACTCCCCAAATACAGGTGTGCCAGCTTGTAGCGTCATACCCAAGAAGACTCAACACTGTAATCGCTGCCAAAGGTGCTTCAACAAAGTACTGAGTAAAGGGTCTGAATACTTATGTAAATAAGATATTTATGTTTTTTGTATATACATTTGAAATAAATTCTAAAAACCTGTTTTTGCTTTGTCATTATGGGGTTTGATGAGGGAAAAAACCAATGTAATACATTTTAGAATAAGGCTGTAACGTAACAAAATGTAGAAAAAGTCAAGGGGTCTGCATACGCTCCGAATGCACTGTATACATGCCTCCTGTAAGACCCTATAATCGGTGAACCATACATGATACAGAAATCTTGATGCCATTTTACTTCTTATAGTCAGTGTCCTCTAAAATATGGAGTATGTCTTGATTCTGAAATAACACATTTCACATTCATTTATTCAAAATAAAAAAAACTAATATTTATATCTCAAATATACCCTTTATAATTTTGTTCGTTTTAAGACATATTATTTGGAACAATATCTCTACAAGTACATCACATTTCCAGAGTGGGCTCTCTGCTAATTCTGAAATATAAATTTTATGAGCTCCACCAAGACAGGGAATCGGAAAATGTATTCAAAGGGAACTCCCTCTGCTGGTGATTTGCTGAATGTGCAATCGTAAAGGAAGGCTGTGATTGGTTCATGACCTATATGTCCATTTCTATGTATACAATGAGTCATATCATTAAAAGTACCAGAGAGCCCACTCTGGAAATTTGATGTGTTTGAAGAGTATATTGTTACAAACAATGTCCAAAAAATAAGACAAATCTAAAAGGGTACTTTTGAGATATTAATATTAATATTTGTAATGTTTATTAAATGAATGTGAAACATTTTATTTCAGAATCTAGGCATACTCCATTTATGAGAGACAACTGTAAGAAGTATAATGACACCAAGATGTACAGTTCACAGATAATAGGGTCATGTATAGGTCTAAAAAGGGCCTAAAATTGCCACTTTCATCATGATTTTCTTAAAAAATGATTTGTGATACAAATATAAAAAGCATGTCCAACATCCTTCCTCACAATGAAGTTACTATGTTAGAATTGCCCCCCCCCCAAAAAAAAAAAAAAAAAATAATTAGGCCCTTCCTTTAAAATCCATCCATTTATTTCTTGGAAATTCAATATAGCTCAACATCAACCTACTGAAGGGAAGTGAACGAGTGCAGAAAGGAGGGAGGAAGCAATTGCCTTTGCATGTGATATGCAAGCGCTTCCTTCCTTTGAACAACTTTTGACTGTTTTCACCCCCTGTTGACTGTCTTGTGTTAACAAGCTCCGTGTAGCTCAGTTGGTAGAGCATGGTTTTTGCAACGCCAGGGTTGTGGGTTCGATTCCCACGGGGGGCCAGTATGAAAAAATAAATGTATGCACTCATTAACTGTAAGTCGCTCTGGATAAGAGTGTCTGCTAAATGCTCAAACAGGTAATTTGGTTGTTGTTCATTTTGTGGCCACAAGATGGAAACATATCCTTATAATGTTTAACACTAGGATGCATATGCCGGGTCAAAATGACCTTGCCTAATGTTTTTTTTTGCTGTATTGATCCCCCCAAGAAATGTTAGCATCTAATATTCCAGGAAATCCTTAATTAATGTGTCTTTAATGTTCCAACATCCTAGTTTTGTTGTTTAATTTGTTATTTTTTAAGTAATAGTTTTTGTATCACTAATCCAAGTTTTCATATGTGGGTCAAATATGACCCCTATGTATTTCATATGGAATTCACTGCATTGCAATCGTCATACTGACCTTTCTTTTTGCTACAACAATAAAATCTATGTAATTAATAAAGTATTTATTAAATATAATTTCTCCTTTTTAACTCATTGAGTAAAAGGAGTTTCACGAGGCTCATAAGAATGTTACCAGATATACAACCAAAATGGTTTTACAGATGCTGCATGAGGAAGCCATTGGTGCCTCTGACTCTGAGGTATCCAATTCAAATGACACAGACTATGTGCCTGTGGGTCAAGTTGGAGTTGTGGATGCACCTGGTAGTCCAGCTGTCCTAGATGATTCTACAGATGGGGAGGACTCCTCTCAGGAGGAGAGTGAAAACCAGTCAAATAGACTGAGTAAAAAGGGGTCTTACTGGAGTGAACATCCTGTAAGGTTCTGTATTTGTTTTCTTAGTTCACCTTTTGTTCTTGTACGTAGCCCTGTTTCTTTGTGTTCTTGAACGTAGCCCTGTCTTTCATTTTTGTTCATTGATTTCACCTGTGTTAGTTACTCACCTGGTCTCATCAGCTCCTTATTTAGTTCAGTTCTTTCTGTTTGTGCCTTGTGAGATATTGTTTGTTTTGACTCTACTATGCCTTTTTATAGCTTGTTTGTGAGAACCAGTTATAGCCTTCAGTCCTAGTTTTGATTCTCCTGCCTGTTTGCCAACCTGTGTATGACCATTGCCTGCCTGTGACCACGATTCCTGTCTTTTGCGAAGGCGAAATAAACACCTGCCGCGCTCTACACGTGAATCTACACCTTTTTCTCCCTGAGAATTCATTACAGAATACCTCACCAAAAAACGGAATGATTCAGCAGAGCTACAGTGGCGCCTAACCCGGCAAGAGGAGCGTATGGAGGTAATCGGCCATCTTCTACGCCAGCCTATCCCTACTCCTCCGATGCCAGGTATTGTAACCCATAGCCCTCCTTCATTCATATCCATGCCTGGAAAATATGACGGTTCACCTGGGAAATGTCAGGGATTTCTGATGCAATGCAGCAAATACATTGAGCACAACCCCACTAACTTTGCCACCAACAAGAGCAGGGTGGATTTTGTTGTGTCTCTACTCACAGGCAAAGCCCTAGATTGGGCCAATGCCATTTGGATTGCCAACAGCACAGAACTCGGATCCGAGACCCATTTCCACACCCTCTTCAAAGAGGTATTCGATCACTCTCCTTCCAGTCGTCCTATAGGTGACCTCCTCATAGACCTTCAACAAGGACGCAATTCAGCTGCCGAGTATGCCCTCGAGTTCTGCACCATGTTTGCAGGGAGTGGATGGAGTGAGGCTGCTTTACTTACCATCTACCGAAGAGGGCTCAACAGGGAACTTCAGGCGGAGCTGGCCTGTAGAGGTGACCTTCAGGATTTAAATCAATACATTCGTATGTCCATCTCCATCGACCACCTCATCGCCGACTGCCGAAGAACTCTGACACCCAGGAACCCGAAACCTTCTCTTTCCATGATTCCGTCATCCCGTCCGAGTCTTCCAGAGCCCATGCAGTTGGGTCATGCTCCTCTCCTGTGTATCGAATGTCAAAGGCAGATCCAAGAAGGGCTCTGCCTATTCTGTGGAGGGAAAGATCATCTAATCAGCCATTGCCCTGTTCGCCCCCCACGTAGAGATGAGAAGGGTCCCTCCGCTGCCATGCAGGTAGACGGGTCTGTATTTCTAAATATCTCCAAGAAGCAATTCTCCATCCCAGTATTGATAACTGTGAAGGGGGGTTAAGAAGTACGTAGAGGGCTTGGTAGATTTGGGAGCAGCAGGTAGTTTTATCGATCACCAGCTAGTACAAGAGCTTGACATTAATCTTACACTGTCACCCCTCCCTTAAGGATTAACACCCTGGATGGGCAGCCATTGGGCACAGGCTTCATTACGCACCTGACACAGAGCGTTACCCTCCAGATTGGAGTCTTCCACACCGAAACCATTCAACTCATGGAACTCTCATCCCCCAAACAGCCACTCATCCTCGGACACCCCTTGCTTTGTCGTCACGAACCTGCCATCTCGTGGCGACAAGGTGAACTACTGTCCTGGTATTCTACCTGCTTCACCAGTTGTCTCAGCCTACTCTGCAGAGCCACCACCATTGAGGACTCTGCCTCAGCAGTGCCACCCACCATACCATCTGAATACGCCCAGTACAGCAATGTCTTCAGCAAAATCAAAGCCTCCACTCTGCCACCACATCGCCCAGGGGACTGTGCTATTGACTTACTCCCTGGAGTGTCCCCACCGAAGGGCCGTGTTTACCCCCTATCTATCCCGGAAAATTAGGCAATGGAGAACTACATTGATGAAGCACTCAAACGGTTTCATTCGTCCTTCTTCTTTCCCGGCTGCGTCCAGCTTCTTCTTTGTTGGAAAAAAGGTTAGTGGTCTTCGTCCATGTATTGATTACTGTTCCCTGAATAACGTTACAGTCAAGAACCGTTTCCCTCTTCCTCTGATTCCAGCGACCCTTGAACAAGTGGGCCACGCCAACATCTATACAAAACTCGACCTGCGGAGTGCTTATAACCTTGTCCGTATACGTGAAGGCGACGAATGGAAGACGGCCTTTATCACCGCACGAGGGCACTACGAATATCTGGTCATGCCCTACGGCCTTACTAACGCCCCCGCCATCTTCCAATCCTTTATGAACAAGGTTTTCCAGGATATGATCAACCGCTTTCTCAACGTCTACATTGATGACATCCTGATTTACTCCCACTTCCTGAAGGAACACATACAGCATGTACAAAGGCTTCTTCAACGGCTCCTTGACCATAATTTTTATGTGAAGACTGAAAAGAGCGCCTTCCATGTAACCTCAGTAAACTTCCTCGGTTACGTACTGACACCTGGAGGAGTCAGCATGGATGAGAACAAAGTCACCGCCGTCAGTAACTGGCCCAAACCCACCACCGTTAAGGAACTCCAACGTTTCATTGGGTTCTCCAACTTCTATCGCTGGTTCATTCGGAACTTCAGTTCTACTGCCGCTCCCCTCACTGCCCTTACCAGCCAAAAGACCCGGACCCTTCAATGGACTGATACCGCACTGACTGCTTTCAACACCTTGACACGCCTCTTCACCTCAGCTCCTGTCCTTCGCCAACCGGATCCAACCCTTCCTTTCACCCTGGAGGTGGATGCCTCCGAAGTAGGAGTAGGAGCCATACTCTCTCAGTGGGTGGGAACACCTCCAAAATCACATCCTTGTGCCTTCTTCTCCAGGAAGTTATCCTCCGCTGAGAGGAATTACAATGTGGGGAACAGAGAACTCCTCGCCATCAAGCTGGCCCTCGAGGAGTGGCGCCACAGGTTGGAGGGTGCACAACATCCCTTTCTCGTCCTAACAGATCATCGTAATCTGGAATATATCAGAGGGGCCAAGAGGTTAAACTCCAGACAAGCCCGCTGGGCTCTCTTCTTCACACGCTTCCATTTTCATGTTACTTACATCCCTGGAAAGAAAACCGTAAAAGCTGATGTTCTCTCCCGCCGGTTTGACCTTCCGACCAGTAACTCAGACCCTACACCCATTCTTCCTTCCTCTTGCATTATGGGACCTGTACAGTGGGATGTTCACTCTGCCATAAAGGAAGCCCTAACCTCAGACCGGCTCCTCCTGAGACACCAGCTGGGAAGAGTTACGTACCAGCAGCTGTTAGACCCCAACTGATGCAATGGTGTCACACGTCCTTGGGGTCAGGACATCCGGGCATTACATGAACCACCGAACTTCTAGCCCGTAATTTCTGGTGGCCCTCACTGGCATCCGACGTCAGGGATTATGTACTCTCCTGTCCAGTCTGCGCCCAAACCAAAAGCCCTTGTCATCTCCCTTCCAGTAAGCTTCAACCTTTGCCAATCCCTCACAGACCCTGGTCCCACATAGCTGTTGACTTTATCACAGACCTTCCTGAATCCTCTGGTAACACCACCATCCTTGTCATAGTTAACCGTTTTTCAAAAATGTGTTGTCTGGTTCCTCTTCCTGGAGGAAACCTGCTGGAGGAAAAAGGTCCCACACGTACCGGAAGGCTGCTAGGTGGTCCGTTGCCTCTCTGAGCACTCTGGTCCTCTTGTTATCAAGCCTCAGGTAGCGACGGATATCCTCATATCTTCCGACCGACATGGTGGCCTTGTACATTGGATTCTGCAGTGGATCCAAAAATAGCTCCTGTGTGGAGACTTTTCTCCATGCCGGCGAGGAGGGTTAAACCAATAAAGGCCTTTTAGTTCCTCTTTGTTGACCACTCTCCACTCTTTCCCTTTTGCTGTCGCTGTTCTCCGTCCTTCTAAATTTGTACACTTTAGGACCTCCTCAATGATGTTGTCACTAATGAACAGCTCCCAGGCATCTTTGGGTGACACAACTGTTGACCCCTGGGCAGGCCCTGGGCAGCTCCTCAGGATGTTATGGCTTCTGGTCCTGCCTTTAGTGGGGGCGGGGGGCAATGTGTAATGAATACTCAGGGAGAAAAAGGTGTAGATTCACGCGCAGAGCGCAGCAGGTGTTTATTTTGCCTTCTCAAAAGGTAGGAATCGTGGTCACAGGCAGGCAATGGTCATACACAGGTTGGTAAACAGGCAGGAGAATCAAAAACTAGGACTGAAGGCTATAACTGGTTTTCACAAACAAGCTATACAACGGCTTAGTAGAGTCAAAACAAACAATACCTCACATGGCAAAAAAACAGAAAGAACTGAACTCAATAAGGAGCTGATGAGACCAGGTGAGTAACTAACACAGGTGAAATCAATGAACAAAAACGAAAGACAGGGCTACGTTCAAGAACACAAAGAGAACACAAAGAAACAGGGCTACGTACAAGAACAAAAGGTGAACTAAGAAAACAAATACAGAACCTTACAAAACCCCTCCCCCTTACAGTACCTTATTTAGTTCAGTTCTTTCTCATGGTCTGAGACAACTCCAAGCGGGCTGTCATGTGCCTTTTACTGAGGCGTGGCTTCCGTCTGGCCACTCTACATAAAGGCCTGATTGTTGGAGTGCTGCAGAGATGGTTGTCCTTCTGGAAGGTTCTCCCATCTCTACATAATAACTGAGGCAATGGAAAGATGTGGGGTGATGAAAGAGAACCATGCCACCACCACTCAGAGCAGCCAGGGCCAGAAGAGGAAGAGGCTCTGCCGAAGCACAAAGGATAGAAAGGTCAGCTGCTGGTGTTCTCAGTGCAACACACCCGTCTGCAAAGAGCACAGTCACATGCTTTTGGTTTGTAACAAATGCATGGACTAAGACAGCATAAGTAAGCATGACACGCGCGCACACACACACACTTTTTTCCTTTTAGTGTTTATGTTTTCTAAATTCACAATTGTTAGTGTTGTCGTTTATATTGATGATGAACTTTGGATTTTCAAATAAATGTTTTGAAATATTATAAAACATGCTTAAGGTGGTTAAAATTTTTTCTTGACACTAAAAGGTTGAATGTGAAACATTGATTATGAGAAAAATATGCTAATATTTTCAATAGCCGTTATGAATTTCCATAATATGTTATCATTGAAATGTGTATCAAACTGTTGAAGAGCGACAAAAAACATTTCAAACAATAAAATAATTATTGAAAGGATAAAATCATCACTGAAAATAATTATTTTCCACAAAATTGATAATATTTTAGACCCATATAAATAAAACACAGATATTACATTATCGGGTCATTTTGACCCGGCATATGCACTCTTGGGGCGTCATATTTACTATGCATCCTAGGGTTAAGATAATCAAATTGCACTGCAATCCATTTCCTGGCCATTCCCCCAAAAGTCATACAGTGGCTTGCGAAAGTATTCACCCCCCTTGGCATTTTTCCTATTTTGTTGCCTTACAACCTGGAATTAAAATTGATTTTTGGGGGGGTTGTATCATTTGATTTACACAACATGCCTACCACTTTGAAGATGCAAAATACTTGTAATTGTGAAACAAACAAGAAATAAGACAAAAAAACTGAACTTGAGCATGCATAACTAACTCAAGTAATTTTCCAACAATTGTTTACAGACAGATTATTTCACTTACAATTCATTGTATCACAATTCCTGTGGGTCAGACGTTTACATACACTAAGTTGACTGTGCCTTTAAACGGCTTGGAAAATTCCAGAAAATTATGTCATGGCTTTAGAAGCTTCTGATAGGCTAATTGACATAATTTGAGTCAATTGGAGGTGTACCTGTGGATGTATTTCAAGGCCTACCTTCAAAGGCCTCTTTGCTTGACATCATGGGAAAATCAAAAGAAATCAGCCAAGACCTCAGAAAAAAATGTGTAGACCTCAACAAGTCTGGTTCATCCTTGGAAGCAATTTCCAAACGCCTGAAGGTACCACGTTCATCTGTACAAACAATAGTACGCAAGTATAAACACCATGGAACCACGTAGCCGTCATACCGCTCAGGAAGGAGACGCGTTCTGTCTCCTAGAGATGAACGTACTTTGGTGAGAAAAGTGCAAATCAATCCCAGAACAACAGCAAAGGACCTTGTGAAGATGCTGGAGGAAACAGGTACAAAAGTAGCTATATCCACAGTAAAACGAGTCCTATATCAACATAACCTGAAAGGCCGCTCAGCGAGGAAGAAGCCACTGCTCCAAAACCACCATAAAAAAGACAGACTACGGTTTGCAACTGCACATGGGGACAAAGATCATACTTTTTGGAGAAATGTCCTGTGGTCTGATGAAACAAAAATAGAACTGTTTGGCCATAATGACAATTGTTATGTTCGGAGGAAAAGGGGGTGTTTGCAAGCCGAAGAACACCATCCCAACCGTGAAGCACGGGGGTGGCAGCATCATGCTGTGGGGGTGCTTTGCTGCAGGAGGGACTGGTGCACTTCACAAAATAGATGGCATCATGAGGAAGGAAAATTGTGTGGATATATTGAAGCATCATCTCAAGACATCAGTCAGGAAGTTAAATCTTGGTTGCAAATGGTCTTCCAAATGGACAATGACCCCAAGCATACTTCCAAAGTTGTGGTAAAATGGCTAAGGACAACAAAGTCAAGGTATTGGAGTGGCCATCACAAAGCCTTGACCTCAATCCTATAGAAAATGTGTGGACAGAACTGAAAAAGCGTGTGCGAGCAAGGAGGCCTACAAACCTGACTCAGTTACACCAGCTCTGTCAGGAAGAATGGGCCAAAATTCACCCAACTTATTGTGGGAAGCTTGTGGAAAGCTACCCGACACGTTTGACCCAAGATAAACAATTTAAAGACAATGCTACCAAATACTAATTGAGTGTATGTAAACTTCTGACCCACTGGGAATGTGATGAAAGAAATAAAAGCTGAAATAAATCATTCTCTCTACTATTATTCTGACATTTCACATTCTTAAAATAAAGTGGTGATCCTAACTGACCTAAGAAAGGGACTTTTTACTAGGATTAAATGTCAGGAATTGTGAAAAACTGAGTTGAAATTTATTTGGCTAAGGTGTATGTAAACTTCCGACTTCAACTGTATATGTACATACAGTATCTACCTCACTCATGTGACAGATCATGTGACACTTAGATTGCACACAGGTGGACTTTATTTAACTAATTATGTGACTTCTGAAGGTAATTGTTTGCACCAAATCTTATTTAGGGGCTTCATAGCAAAGGGGGTGAATACATATGCACGCACCACTTTTCCATTATTTATTTTTTAGATATTTTGGAAACAAATTATAATTTGGACTATTTTGTGTATGTCCATCACATGAAATCCAAATTAAAATCCATTTACATTACAGGTTGTAATGCAACAAAATAGGACATACGCCAAGTATTAGCATTTATGGGTATGATGACACAGTGGGTCTAATTACAACATTCTGGGTACTTTCTGGTGCACTAATAAACAGCTCTGTTGAAATTGATGGCAGGAGGCCCATGTGGTTAGAATTAGAGTGAATTTGCAGTTTCCTTTGTAGTCTCTTCATTGCTAACTTAATTGGTCACATGACCTTTCCTGGTCAGGTTTTAATGCACAACTATCTTGAGTAGACAGTGGTTGTATTCAGCAGCATAGAAGTGAAGGTATCCTGTGCTTTTTCCCAGAAAATACTTTCCTTTGAAGGCCACCAAAATGAACAGGCTTTACAATGGTATTTGATTTGGCATAAGTTGCTGGTTAAGATACAATGTTCTTTACCTTTTTCAATATGGGTAAGTTTATGTGTGGCAGCCTACTCTTGAACTAAAGCGACAAAGTCAGTCTTGACCCAAAGACATTGTTCAAGACCATGATGACATACATAAACAGTAGCGGTGAGTGGACAAAACCACTGGGGAAGCCAAGCCAGAAAGAAAAGCCATATTACAAACTATGTGTTGTGATAATTCCGTTGTTTGGTCTATAACCTGTTAGTTCATATGCCTTGCGACTGTGATATATAGGCCTAAGGCCGAGACAATAAGAAGACACAGTGGCAGAATAAAAATGCTTGCTCGCTAGCCTAATTTATTTTCATGGGCAACGTTAGCTATTTAACATTAGCCTTCTACATCTAGCTACATATTGAACTTCCATCCTCTCAGGCCAGGGGCACAATGCATGAATTTATGGTTGGATCAGAATCGCCGTTATACTCATTGGCCAGTACGGAGAATTAAGTAAAACCACAAGTCCAAATCCCTAATTCCATCCATGACTCATTTAGGAAAGGGACAATTTTAGCTAGCTAGCCACCGGAGGACAACAATACAATGAGATGCAACAATTCAAGTTGTTTCTGTCAATGATGTATTTCTCTTGATGCGATGTGATAGGAGTGAAGCCAAATCCAAACTGGCTTCCCTTGACAATTTTTTGGGTGTGCCAGGACCATTCACATCACAGTTGAGCTCACTCAGTTTAGCTCAACGCTGATTGGCTATTATTTTATACTTAATTTCTTTATTTAGGGAGGCCAAATGCTTGCTGGCTTTCCTTGCATTCAATGGTACAGGCTGCAACAATGTCATACTCTTTATGACCAGACAGCATCAGATAGATGGCTTACACATACAAAGACAGAGGGGCGCTTTTTCGCTCGCTCTGATTCTTTCTCCGGTGAAATATGTACATTCATCCTCTTGCGAATTGAAGGAAAATTATGAAAACACAGAGAGATGAAAGATAAATTCTTTTCAATGTTTTTTGTTGTCTTTAAAAAAAATGTCAAGCCTTGCTTCCCTTGGCATCCAAAAATACACACCATTGTACATAAATCACCAAGTTTAATATCTCTCTAACACACAAGCAGTGGCGTGTATTCATTGGTGCCAAGGGAGGCCAGGCTTCCTCCAACAATTGACCTAGAAAAATTTAACTAAACATATAATATCTACTTGACATAGATTGTCAAGTAGATTTAAGTCAAAACTTTAACTCGTCCACTCAGGAACATTCACTGTCTTCTTGGTAAGCAACTCCAGTGTAGATTTGGCCTTGTGTTTGAGGTTTTTCTCCTGCTGAAAGGTGAATTAATCTCCCAGTGTCTGGTGGAAAGCAGACTGAATCAGGTTTTCCTTAACGATTACAAGCATACCCATAACATGATGCAGCCACCACTATGCTTGAAAATATGGAGAGTGGTACTCAGTAATGTGTTGCATTGGATTTGCCCCAAACATAACACTTTGTATTCAGGACAAAAAGTGAATTGCTTTGCCACATTTTTTGCAGTATTATTTTAGTGCCTTGTTGCAAACATGATGCATGTTTTGGAATATTTGTTATTCTGTACAGGCTTTCTAGTCACTCTGTCAATTATGTTAGTATTGTGGAGTAACTACAATGTTGTTGATCCACCCTCAGTTTTCTCCTATCACAGCCATTAAGCTCTGTAACTGTTTTAAAGATACCAGTGGCCTCATGGTGAAATCACTGAGCGGTTTCCTTCCTCTTTGGCAACTGAGTTAGGAAGGATGCCTGTATCTTTGTAGTGCCTGGGTGTATTGATACACCATCCAAAATGTAATTAATAACTTCACGATGCTCAAAGGGATATTCAATGTCTTCTTTTTTAAATATTTTTTTTCATCTACATACAGTGGGGGAAAAAAGTATTTAGTCAGCCACCAATTGTGCAAGTTCTCCCACTTAAAAAGATGAGAGAGGCCTGTAATTTTCATCATAGGTACACGTCAACTATGACAGACAAATTGAGAATTTTTTTCTCCAGAAAATCACATTGTAGGATTTTTAATGAATTTATTTGCAAATTATGGTGGAAAATAAGTATTTGGTCACCTACAAACAAGCACGATTTCTGGCTCTCACAGACCTGTAACTTCTTCTTTAAGAGGCTCCTCTGTCCTCCACTCATTACCTGTATTAATGGCACCTGTTTGAACTTGTTATCGGTATAAAAGACACCTGTCCACAACCTCAAACAGTCACACTCCAAACTCCACTATGGCCAAGACCAAAGAGCTGTCAAAGGACACCAGAAACAAAATTGTAGACCTGCACCAGGCTGGGAAGACTGAATCTGCAATAGGTAAGCAGCTTGGTTTGAAGAAATCAACTGTGAGAGTAATTATTAGGAAATGGAAGACATACAAGACCACTGATAATCTCCCTCGATCTGGGGCTCCACGCAAGATCTCACCCCGTGGGGTCAAAATGATCACAAGAACGGTGAGCAAAAATCCCAGAACCACACGGGGGGACCTAGTGAATGACCTGCAGAGAGCTGGGACCAAAGAACAAAGCCTACCATCAGTAACACACTACGCCGCCAGGGACTCAAATCCTGCAGTGCCAGACGTGTCCCCCTGCTTAAGCCAGTGCATGTCCAGGCCCGTCTGAAGTTTGCTAGAGTGCATTTGGATGATCCAGAAGAGGATTGGGAGAATGTCATATGGTCAGATGAAACCAAAATATAACTTTTTGGTAAAAACTCAACTCGTCGTGTTTGGAGGACAAAGAATGCTGAGTTGCATCCAAAGAACACCATACCTACTGTGAAGCATGGGGGTGGAAACATCATGCTTTGGGGCTGTTTTTCTGCAAAGGGACCAGGACGACTGATCCGTGTAAAGGAAAGAATGAATGGGGCCATGTATCGTGAGATTTTGATTGAAAACCTCCTTCCATCAGCAAGGGCATTGAAGATGAAACGTGGCTGGGTCTTTCAGCATGACAATGATCCCAAACACACCGCCCGGGCAACGAAGGAGTGGCTTCGTAAGAAGCATTTCATGGTCCTGGAGTGGCCTAGCCAGTCTCCAGATCTCAACCCCATAGAAAATCTTTGGAGGGAGTTGAAAGTCCGTGTTGCCCAGCGACAGCCCCAAAACATCACTGCTCTAGAGGAGATCTGCATGGAGGAATGGGCCAAAATACCAGCAACAGTGTGTGAAAACCTTGTGAAGACTTACAGAAAACGTTTGACCTGTGTCATTGCCAACAAATGGTATAAAACAAAGTATTGAGAAACTTTTGTTATTGACCAAATACTTATTTTCCACCATAATTTGCAAATAAATTCATAAAACATTTAAAAATATATATTCTCATTTTGTCTGTCATAGTTGACGAAAATGAAAAATTACAGGCCTTTCTCATCTTTTTAAGTGGGAGAACTTGCACAATTGGTGGCTGACTAAATACTTTTTTACCCCACTGTATGTATAGTAACCCTAGGTGTAAAATAGTCAATAATGGCTACTTCTCAGAAAGTATTAAACTGTCAAGAGGAGTAAAACAAGGTTGTCCACTATTGGCATATCTATTTATTATGGCCATCGAAATGTTAGCTATTAAAATCAGATCCAACAATAATATCAAGGTCCTAGAAATCCATGGTTTAAAAACAAAGGTGCCATTGTACGCTGATGATTCATGTTTACTTTTAATTCCTCCACTGCTTCATAGAGGATCTAGATAATTTTTCTAACCTCTCTGGATTACAACCAAATTATGATAAATGTACCATATTACGTATTGGATCACTAAAAAAGACAACTTTTACATTACCGTGTAGTTTACCAATAAAATGGTCTGATGGTGAAGTTGATATACAGTGGGGAAAAAAAGTATTTAGTCAGCTACCAATTGTGCAAGTTCTCCCACTTAAAAAGATGAGAGAGGCCTGTCATTTTCATCATAGGTACACGTCAACTATGACAGACAAAATGAGAAAAAAAAATCCAGAAAATCACATTGTAGGATTTTTAATGAATTTATTTGCAAATTATGGTGGAAAATAAGTATTTTGCTCAATAACAAAAGTTTCTCAATACTTTGTTATATACCCTTTGTTGGCAAAGTATTGAGAAACCTTTGTTATTGACCAAATACTTATTTTCCACCATAATTTGCAAATAAATTCATTAAAAATCCTACAATGTGATTTTCTGGAGAAAAAAAATGAAAATTACAGGCCTCTCTCATCTTTTTAAGTGGGAGAAATTGCACAATTGGTGGCTGACTAAATACTTTTTATCCCCACTGTAATTGTATGTGTGGGGTACAGAGATGAGGTAGTCATTCAAAAATCATGTTAAACACTATTATTGCACACAGAGTGTGTCCATGCAACTTATTATGTGACTTGTTAAGCAAATCTTTACTCCTGAACTTATTTGGGCTTGCCTTAACAAAGGAGTTTAATACTTATTGACTCAAGACATTTCAGCTTTTCATCGAAAAACATAATTCCGCTCCGTCATTGTGGGTGTAGGCCAGTGAGAAAAAATCTAAACCTAATCCATTTTCAATTCAGGCTGTAACACAACAAAATGTAGAAAAAGTCAAGGGGTGTGAACACTTTCAGAAGGCACTATATCTCTAGGGCTTTGCTTGGGTGAATGGCCATTGACGTAAGCATACGCAACAGTCAAATCAGATGGGATAATTTTAGCCCAGATTATCTTTCTATTCAAATTGGCACAATATGCAAGACCGTAATACTGTACACAACTGAGTTACTCTATTTCCTGCTAAGCCTAGGTGGTCTTCAATTTCTCAAAGATCATTGACCACCAGATTGCAGTATCAGATGTTCATGTGACAATCAATTCACATGCAGAATAACACCTTTTTCAATATTATTCTGTTTAGTACAGCATCTTCAAATTGAGAAACTCATTAGAAAAATATGGTAAATGCACTGCGTTTTTAATGGTTTTCTAGAATTTCTACATAAGCAAAGCCAGGCAAAGCATGCTATTTGGATAGAAGGGTATGGTTTGTGGTTTGTATGGGCTGCAGGTGAGTTGATACAGTATTTAGATCACAATGGTATAATGTATTGTTTATTAGGGTGCGTTCTATGTTTGAGATAACATCTAGTCAGCATGTAGCTCCACTCAGCACGTACCTCTAGTCAAATTCACTTTTACAAAGTTATTTGCATAGACTGAATACTCTGTCAGTTATGCGCTGAGAAACCAGACAACCCCATTCAGGGAAAAAGCTTTCATGATAGCAGCATGCATGTTGTACTGTACTGTCTGTGTACATATAGTGAAAACATCCTCATCATATATTTACAAAACAAATGTATGGTAGGCTACGTACTGTGTCTGTTTTCAGAACTAAAACTACACATAACTGATAAAACAAAACTGTACTAGGCTATGTAATAGCTACTGTATGTTAACAAAATGCACAATTAAACACTTTGAATGATACACTAAACACTTATACAGTGGGGAGAACAAGTATTTGATACACTGCCGATTTTGCAGGTTTTCCCACTTACAAAACATGTAGAGGTCTGTAATATTTATCATAGGTACACTTCAACTGTGAGAGACAGAATTTAAAACAAAAATCCAGAAAATCACATTGTATGACTTTTAAGTAAATAATTTGCATTTTATTACATGACATAAGTATTTGATCACCTACCAACCAGTAAGAATTCTGGCTCTCACAGACCTGTTAGTTTTTCTTTAAGAAGCCCTCCTGTTCTCCACTCATTATCTGTATTAACTGCACCTGTTTGAACTCGTTACCTGTATAAAATACACCTGTCTACACACTCAATCAAACAGACTCCAACCTCTCCACAATGGCCAAGACCAGAGAGCTGTGTAAGGACATCACAGATAAAATTGTAGACCTGCACAAGGCTGGGAAGGGCTACAGGACAATAGGCATGCAGCTTGGTGAGAAGGCAACAACTGTTGGCGCAATTATTAGAAAATGGAAGAAGTTCAAGATGACGGTCAATCACCCTCGGTCTGGGGCTCCATGCAAGATCTCACCTCGTGGGGCATCAATGATCATGAGGAAGGTGAGGGATCAGCCAAGACTGTGGTCCTCTGTAGCTCAGCTGGTAGAGCACGGCGCTTGTAACGCCAAGGTAGTGGGTTCGATCCCCGGGACCACCCATACACAAAAAATGTATGCACGCATGACTGTAAGTCGCTTTGGATAAAAGCGTCTGCTAAATGGCATATTATTATTATTATTTAACTACACGGCAGGACCTGGTCAATGACCTGAAGAGAGCTGGGACCACAGTCTCAAAGAAAACCATTAGTAACACACTACGCCATCATGGATTAAAATCTGACATTTCACATTCTTAAAATAAAGTGGTGATCCTAACTGACCTAAGAAAGGGAGTTTTTACTAGGATTAAATGTCAGGAATTGTGAAAAACTGAGTTGAAATTTATTTGGCTAAGGTGTATGTAAACTTCCGACTTCAACTGTATATGTACATACAGTATCTACCTCAATCATGTGACAGATGATGTGACACTTAGATTGCACACAGGTGGACTTTATTTAACTAATTATGTGACTTCTGAAGGTAATTGGTTGCACAAAATCTTATTTAGGGGCTTCATAGCAAAGGGGGTGAATACATATGCACGCACCACTTTTCCATTATTTATTTTTTAGATATTTTGGAAACAAATTATAATTTGGACTATTTTGTGTATGTCCATCACATGAAATCCAAATTAAAATCCATTTACATTACAGGTTGTAATGCAACAAAATAGGACATACGCCAAGTATTAGCATTTATGGGTATGATGACACAGTGGGTCTAATTACAACATTCTGGGTACTTTCTGGTGCACTAATAAACAGCTCTGTTGAAATTGATGGCAGGAAGCCCATGTGGTTAGAATTAGAGTGAATTTGCAGTTTCCTTTGTAGTCTCTTCATTGCTAACATAATTGGTCACATGACCTTTCCTGGTCAGGTTTTAATGAACAACTATCTTGAGTAGACAGTGGTTGTATTCAGCAGCATAGAAGTGAAGGTATCCTGTGCTTTTTCCCAGAAAATACTTTCCTTTGAAGGCCACCAAAATGAACAGGCTTTACAATGGTATTTGATTTGGCATAAGTTGCTGGTTAAGATACAATGTTCTTTACCTTTTTCAATATGGGTAAGTTTATGTGTGGCAGCCTACTCTTGAACTAAAGCGACAAAGTCAGTCTTGACCCAAAGACATTGTTCAAGACCATGATGACATACATAAACAGTAGCGGTGAGTGGACAAAACCACTGGGGAAGCCAAGCCAGAAAGAAAAGCCATATTACAAACTATGTGTTGTGATAATTCCGTTGTTTGGTCTATAACCTGTTAGTTCATATGCCTTGCGACTGTGATATATAGGCCTAAGGCCGAGACAATAAGAAGACACAGTGGCAGAATAAAAATGCTTGCTCGCTAGCCTAATTTATTTTCATGGGCAACGTTAGCTATTTAACATTAGCCTTCTACATCTAGCTACATATTGAACTTCCATCCTCTCAGGCCAGGGGCACAATGCATGAATTTATGGTTGGATCAGAATCGCCGTTATACTCATTGGCCAGTACGGAGAATTAAGTAAAACCACAAGTCCAAATCCCTAATTCCATCCATGACTCATTTAGGAAAGGGACAATTTTAGCTAGCTAGCCACCGGAGGACAACAATACAATGAGATGCAACAATTCAAGTTGTTTCTGTCAATGATGTATTTCTCTTGATGCGATGTGATAGGAGTGAAGCCAAATCCAAACTGGCTTCCCTTGACAATTTTTTGGGTGTGCCAGGACCATTCACATCACAGTTGAGCTCACTCAGTTTAGCTCAACGCTGATTGGCTATTATTTTATACTTAATTTTTTTATTTAGGGAGGCCAAATGCTTGCTGGCTTTCCTTGCATTCAATGGTACAGGCTGCAACAATGTCATACTCTTTATGACCAGACAGCATCAGATAGATGGCTTACACATACAAAGACAGAGGGGCGCTTTTTCGCTCGCTCTGATTCTTTCTCCGGTGAAATATGTACATTCATCCTCTTGCGAATTGAAGGAAAATTATGAAAACACAGAGAGATGAAAGATACATTCTTTTCAATGTTTTTTGTTGTCTTTTAATTTTTTTTCAAGCCTTGCTTCCCTTGGCATCCAGAAATACACACCATTGTACATAAATCACCAAGTTTAATATCTCTCTAACACACAACCAGTGGCGTGTATTCATGGGTGCCAAGGGAGGCCAGGCTTCCTCCAACAATTGACCTAGAAAAATTTAACTAAACATATAATATCTACTTGACATAGATTGTCAAGTAGATTTAAGTCAAAACTTTAACTCGTCCACTCAGGAACATTCACTGTCTTCTTGGTAAGCAACTCCAGTGTAGATTTGGCCTTGTGTTTGAGGTTTTTCTCCTGCTGAAAGGTGAATTAATCTCCCAGTGTCTGGTGGAAAGCAGACTGAACCAGGTTTTCCTTAACGATTACAAGCATACCCATAACATGATGCAGCCACCACTATGCTTGAAAATATGGAGAGTGGTACTCAGTAATGTGTTGTATTGGATTTGCCCCAAACATAACACTTTGTATTCAGGACAAAAAGTGAATTGCTTTGCCACATTTTTTGCAGTATTATTTTAGTGCCTTGTTGCAAACATGATGCATGTTTTGGAATATTTGTTATTCTGTACAGGCTTTCTAGTCACTCTGTCAATTATGTTAGTATTGTGGAGTAACTACAATGTTGTTGATCCACCCTCAGTTTTCTCCTATCACAGCCATTAAGCTCTGTAACTGTTTTAAAGTTACCAGTGGCCTCATGGTGAAATCACTGAGCGGTTTCCTTCCTCTTTGGCAACTGAGTTAGGAAGGATGCCTGTATCTTTGTAGTGCCTGGGTGTATTGATACACCATCCAAAATCTAATTAATAACTTCACGATGCTCAAAGGGATATTCAATGTCTGCTTTTTTTAATATTTTTTTTCATCTACATACAGTGGGGAAAAAAAGTATTTAGTCAGCCACCAATTGTGCAAGTTCTCCCACTTAAAAAGATGAGAGAGGCCTGTAATTTTCATCATAGGTACACGTCAACTATGACAGACAAATTGAGATTTTTTTTCTCCAGAAAATCACATTGTAGGATTTTTAATGTATTTATTTGCAAATTATGGTGGAAAATAAGTATTTGGTCACCTACAAACAAGCAAGATTTCTGGCTCTCACAGACCTGTAACTTCTTCTTTAAGAGGCTCCTCTGTCCTCCACTCGTTACCTGTATTAATGGCACCTGTTTGAACTTGTTATCAGTATAAAAGACACCTGTCCACAACCTCAAACAGTCACACTCCAAACTCCACTATGGCCAAGACCAAAGAGCTGTCAAAGGACACCAGAAACAAAATTGTAGACCTGCACCAGGCTGGGAAGACTGAATCTGCAATAGGTAAGCAGCTTGGTTTGAAGAAATCAACTGTGAGAGTAATTATTAGGAAATGGAAGACATACAAGACCACTGATAATCTCCCTCGATCTGGGGCTCCACGCAAGATCTCACCCCGTGGGGTCAAAATGATCACAAGAACGGTGAGCAAAAATCCCAGAACCACATGGGGGGACCTAGTGAATGACCTGCAGAGAGCTGGGACCAAAGAACAAAGCCTACCATCAGTAACACACTACGCCGCCAGGGACTCAAATCCTGCAGTGCCAGACGTGTCCCCCTGCTTAAGCCAGTGCATGTCCAGGCCCGTCTGAAGTTTGCTAGAGTGCATTTGGATGATCCAGAAGAGGATTGGGAGAATGTCATATGGTCAGATGAAACCAAAATATAACTTTTTGGTAAAAACTCAACTCGTCGTGTTTGGAGGACAAAGAATGCTGAGTTGCATCCAAAGAACACCATACCTACTGTGAAGCATGGGGGTGGAAACATCATGCTTTGGGGCTGTTTTTCTGCAAAGGGACCAGGACGACTGATCCGTGTAAAGGAAAGAATGAATGGGGCCATGTATCGTGAGATTTTGATTGAAAACCTCCTTCCATCAGCAAGGGCATTGAAGATGAAACGTGGCTGGGTCTTTCAGCATGACAATGATCCCAAACACACCGCCCGGGCAACGAAGGAGTGGCTTCGTAAGAAGCATTTCAAGGTCCTGGAGTGGCCTAGCCAGTCTCCAGATCTCAACCCCATAGAAAATCTTTGGAGGGAGTTGAAAGTCTGTGTTGCCCAGCGACAAACCCAAAACATCACTGCTCTAGAGGAGATCTGCATGGAGGAATGGGCCAAAATACCAGCAACAGTGTGTGAAAACCTTGTGAAGACTTACAGAAAACGTTTGACCTGTGTCATTGCCAACAAATGGTATAAAACAAAGTATTGAGAAACTTTTGTTATTGACCAAATACTTATTTTCCACCATAATTTGCAAATAAATTCATAAAAAATTAAAAAATATATATTCTCATTTTGTCTGTCATAGTTGACGAAAATGAAAAATTACAGGCCTTTCTCATCTTTTTAAGTGGGAGAACTTGCACAATTGGTGGCTGACTATCTACTTTTTTACCCCACTGTATGTATAGTAACCCTAGGTGTAAAATAGTCAATAATGGCTACTTCTCAGAAAGTATTAAACTGTCAAGAGGAGTAAAACAAGGTTGTCCATTATTGGCATATCTATTTATTATGGCCATCGAAATGTAAGCTATTAAAATCAGATCCAACAATAATATCAAGGTCCTAGAAATCCATGGTTTAAAAACAAAGGTGCCATTGTACGCTGATGATTCATGTTTACTTTTAATTCCTCCACTGCTTCATAGAGGATCTAGATAATTTTTCTAACCTCTCTGGATTACAACCAAATTATGATAAATGTACCATATTACGTATTGGATCACTAAAAAAGACAACTTTTACATTACCGTGTAGTTTACCAATAAAATGGTCTGATGGTGAAGTTGATATACAGTGGGGAAAAAAAGTATTTAGTCAGCTACCAATTGTGCAAGTTCTCCCACTTAAAAAGATGAGAGAGGCCTGTCATTTTCATCATAGGTACACGTCAACTATGACAGACAAAATGAGAAAAAAAAATCCAGAAAATCACATTGTAGGATTTTTAATGAATTTATTTGCAAATTATGGTGGAAAATAAGTATTTTGCTCAATAACAAAAGTTTCTCAATACTTTGTTATATACCCTTTGTTGGCAAAGTATTGAGAAACCTTTGTCATTGACCAAATACTTATTTTCCACCATAATTTGCAAATAAATTCATTAAAAATCCTACAATGTGATTTTCTGGAGAAAAAATAATGAAAATTACAGGCCTCTCTCATCTTTTTAAGTGGGAGAAATTGCACAATTGGTGGCTGACTAAATACTTTTTATCCCCACTGTAATTGTATGTGTGGGGTACAGAGATGAGGTAGTCATTCAAAAATCATGTTAAACACTATTATTGCACACAGAGTGTGTCCATGCAACTTATTATGTGACTTGTTAAGCAAATCTTTACTCCTGAACTTATTTGGGCTTGCCTTAAAAAAGGAGTTTAATACTTATTGACTCAAGACATTTTAGCTTTTCATCGAAAAACATAATTCCGCTCCGTCATTGTGGGTGTAGGCCAGTGAGAAAAAATCTAAACCTAATCCATTTTCAATTCAGGCTGTGACACAACAAAATGTAGAAAAAGTCAAGGGGTGTGAACACTTTCGGAAGGCACTATATCTCTAGGGCTTTGCTTGGGTGAATGGCCATTGACGTAAGCATACGCAACAGTCAAATCAGATGGGATAATTTTAGCCCAGATTATCTTTCTATTCAAATTGGCACAATATGCAAGACCGTCATACTGTAAACAACTGAGTTACTCTATTTCCTGCTAAGCCTAGGTGGTCTTCAATTTCTCAAAGATCATTGACCACCAGATTGCAGTATCAGATGTTCATGTGACAATCAATTCACATGCAGAATAACACTTTTTTCAATATTATTCTGTTTAGTACAGCATCTTCAAATTGAGAAACTCATTAGAAAAATATGGTAAATGCACTGCGTTTTTAATGGTTTTCTAGAATTTCTACATAATCAAAGCCAGGCAAAGCATGCTATTTGAATAGAAGGGTATGGTTTGTGGTTTGTATTGGCTGCAGGTGAGTTGATACAGTATTTAGATCACAATGGTATAATGTATTGTTTATTAGGGTGCGTTCTATGTTTGAGATAACACCTAGTCAGCATGTAGCTCTACTCAGCACGCACCTCTAGTCAAATTCACTTTTACAAAGTTATTTGCATAGACTGAATACTCTGTCAGTTATGCGCTGAGAAACCAGACAACCCCATTCAGGGAAAAAGCTTTCATGATAGCAGCATGCATGTTGTACTGTACTGTCTGTGTACATATAGTGAAAACATCCTCATCATATATTTACAAAACAAATGTATGGTAGGCTACATACTGTGTCTGTTTTCAGAACTAAAACTACACATAACTGATAAAACAAAACTGTACTAGGCTATGTAATGGCTACTGTATGTTAACAAAATGCACAATTAAACACTTATACAGTGGGGAGAACAAGTATTTGATACACTGCCGATTTTGCAGGTTTTCCCACTTACAAAACATGTAGAGGTCTGTAATATTTATCATAGGTACACTTCAACTGTGAGAGACAGAATTTAAAACAAAAATCCAGAAAATCACATTGTATGACTTTTAAGTAAATAATTTGCATTTTATTACATGACATAAGTATTTGATCACCTACCAACCAGTAAGAATTCTGGCTCTCACAGACCTGTTAGTTTTTCTATAAGAAGCCCTCCTGTTCTCCACTCATTATCTGTATTAACTGCACCTGTTTGAACTCGTTACCTGTATAAAATACACCTGTCTACACACTCAATCAAACAGACTCCAACCTCTCCACAATGGCCAAGACCAGAGAGCTGTGTAAGGACATCACAGATAAAATTGTAGACCTGCACAAGGCTGGGAAGGGCTACAGGACAATAGGCATGCAGCTTGGTGAGAAGGCAACAACTGTTGGCGCAATTATTAGAAAATGGAAGAAGTTCAAGATGACGGTCAATCACCCTCGGTCTGGGGCTCCATGCAAGATCTCACCTCGTGGGGCATCAATGATCATGAGGAAGGTGAGGGATCAGCCCAGAACTACACGGCAGGACCTGGTCAATGACCTGAAGAGAGCTGGGACCACAGTCTCAAAGAAAACCATTAGTAACACACTACGCCATCATGGATTAAAATCCTGCAGTGCACGCAAGGTCCCCCTGCTCAAGCCAGCGCATGTCCAGGCCCGTCTGAAGTTTGCCAATGACCATCTGGATGATCCAGAGGAGGAATGGGAGAAGGTCATGTGGTCTGATGAGACAAAAATAGAGCTTTTTGGTCTAAACTCCACTCGCCGTGTTTGTAGGAAGAAGAAGGATGAGTACAACACCAAGAACACCATCCCAACCGTGAAGCATGGAGGTGGAAACATCATTCTTTGGGGATGCTTTTCTGCAAAGGGGACAGGACGACTGCACCGTATTGAGGGGAGGATGGATGGGGCCACGTATCGCGAGATCTTGGCCAACAACCTCCTTCCCTCAGTAAGAGCATTGAAGATGGGTCGTGGCTGGGTCTTCCAGCATGACAACGACCCGAAACACACAGCCAGGGCAACTAAGGAGTGGCTCCGTAAGAAGCATCTCAAGGTCCTGGAGTGGCCTAGCCTGTTTCCAGACCTGTACCCAATAGAACATCTTTGGAGGGAGCTGAAAGTTCGTATTGCCCAGCGACAGCCCCGAAACCTGAAGGATCTGGTGAAGGTCTGTATGGAGGAGTGGGCCAAAATCCCTGCTGCAGTGTGTGCAAACCTGGTCAAGACCTACAGGAAACATATGATCTCTGTAATTGCAAACAAAGGTTTCTGTACCAAATATTAAGTTCTGCTTTTCTGATGTATCAAATATTATGTCATGCAATAAAATGCAAATTAATTACTTAAAAATCATACAATGAGATTTTCTGGATTTTTGTTTTAGATTCCGTCTCTCAGAGTTGAAGTGTACCTATGATAAAATATTGCAGACCTCTACATGCTTTGTAAGTAGGAAAACCTGCAAAATCGTCAGTGTATCAAATACTTGTTCTCCCCACTGTATATTTATTTCTGGACTCACACTTTGCAGTACTTTAAGGCACTCAGAATGGTGTCAATTCCATATCAGTGCAGTCAATTCTCAGAGTGAAACTCAATTTCAGTAACAGACAAATAAATGAATGAATGAATATCCTTATAAAAAATAAGAGTGCTTTTCATTTACTGATATGAAATACAATCAACCCTGTAGGGTGCCATTAGTTTTACATGCCTCAATTATAATCCATTTGAAAGTGTATTTCTTCAAAGGGTATTGATGTGGGATCTAAAAGTGTGCTAGAAAACAATCTGAGGGATGCTGCTATTGGGAAAGGAATGGTTTCCGCCTTATACAAGCTGGTTGGCCTCTCTTCCCCAAACAGCAACACCTACTCAGTTACGTTGGGAACAGGACATTTGCAGAGTTAGCTCCAGGTAATTGTTGTAATTCTTCAGCCTGCGACCAAAAAAAAGCAACATATGGACAGTACCAAAACTAATGATCTAATGATTCTGTCTCTTCGCAGCAAAATCTGCAGAGCTGGTAGGGTTGTATCCCCCATCTATACAGTGCCTTCGGAATTTATTCAGACCCCTTGACTTTTTCCACATTTTGTTACGTGACAGCCTTATTCTAAAATTTATTACATCGTTTTTTCCCCCTCATCAATCTACACACAATACCCCATAATGAAAAAGAAGCACTTTTGGCAGCGATTACAGCATCAAGTCTTCTTGGGTATGACGCCACAAGCTTGGCACACCTGCATTTGGGGAATTTCTCCCATTCTTCTCTGCAGATCCTCTTAAGCGCTGTCAGGTTGGACGGGGAGCATTGCTGCACAGCTCTGGCTGGGCCACTCAAGGACATTCAGAGACTTGTCCCGAAACCACTCCTGCATTGTCTTGGCTGTGTGCTTAGGGTCGTTGTCCTGTTGGAAGGTGAACCTTCGCCCAGTCTGAGGTCCTGAGCACTCTGGAGCATGTTTTCATCAAGGATCTCTCTGTACTTTGCTCTGTTCATCTTTGCCTCAATCCTGACTAGTCTCCCAGTCCCTGCCGCTGAAAAACATCCCCACAGCATGATGCTGCCACCACCATGCTTCACCGTAGGGATGGTGCCAGGTTTCCTCCAGACTTGACGCTTGGCATTCAGGCCAAAGAGTTCAATCTTGGTTTCATCAGACCAGAGAATCTTGTTTCTCATGGTCTGAGAGTATTTAGGTGCATTTCGGCAAACTCCAAGAGGGCTGTCAAGTACATTTTACTGTGGAGTGGCTTCCGTCTGGCCACTCTACCATAAAGGCCTGATTGGTGGAGTGCTGCAGAGATGGTTGTCCTTCTGGAAGGTTCTCCCATCTCCACAGAGGAACTCTAGAACTCTGTCAGAGTGACCATCGGGTTCTTGGTCACCTCCCTGACCAAGGCCCTTCTCCCCCGATTGCTCAGTTTGGCCGGGTGGCCAGATCTAGGAAGAGTCTTGCTGGTTCCAAACTTCTTCCATTTAAGAATGATGGAGGCCACAGTGTTCTTGGTGATCTTCAATGATGCAGACATTTTGTGGTACCATTCCCCAGATCTGTGCCTCGACACAATCCTGTCTTGGAGCTCTACGGACAATTCCTTCGACCTCATGCCGTGGTTTTTGCTCTGACATGCACTGTCAACTGTGGGACCTTATATAGACAGGTACAGTTTACATACACCTTAGCCAAATACATTTAAGTCCGTTTTTCACAATTCCTGACATTTAATCCTAGTAAAATCCCCTCTTAGGTAAGTTAGGATCACCACTCTATTTTAAGAATTTGAAATGTCAGAATAATAGTAGAGAGAATGATTTATTTCAGCTTTTATTTATTTCATCACATTCCCAGTGGGTCAGAAGTTTACATAAACTCAATTTGTATTTGGTAGCATTGCCTTTAAATTGTTTAACTTGGGTCAAACGTTTCCGGTAGCCTTCAACAAGCTTCCCACAATAAGTTGGGTGAATTCTTGCCCTCCTGACAGAGCTGGTGTAACGGAGTCAGGTTTGTAGGCCTCCTTGCTCGCACACGCTTTTTCAGTTCTGCCCACACATTTTCTATAGGATTGAGGTCAGGGCTTTGTGATGGCCACTCCAATACCTTGACTTTGTTGTCCTTAAGCCATTTTGCTACAACTTTGGAAGTATGCTTGGGGTCATTGTCCATTTGGAAGACCTATTTGCGACCAAGCTTTAACTTCCTGACTGATGTCTTGAAATGTTGCTTCAATATATCCACATAATTTCCCTTCCTCATGGTGCCATTTATTTTGTGAAGTGCACCAGTCCCTCCTGCAGCAAAGCACCCCCACAGCATGATGCTGCCACTTCCGTGCTTCACGGTTGGGATGGTGTTCTTCGGCTTGCAAGAGCCCCCCTTTTTCCTCCAAACATAACGATGGTCGTTATGGCCAAACAGTTCTGGTTTTGTTTCATCAGACCAGAGGACAATTCTCCAAAAAGTACGATCTTTGTCCCCATGTGCAGTTGCAAACCATAGTCTGGCTTTTTTGGGTGGTTTTGGAGCAGTGGCTTCTTCCTTGCTGAGCGGCCTTTCAGGTTATGTTGATATAGGACTCGTTTTACTGTGGATATAGATACTTTTGTACCTGTTTCCTCCAGCATCTTCACAAGGTCCTTTGCCGTTGTTCTGGGATTGATTTGCACTTTTCTCACCAAAGTACATTCATCTCTAGGAGACAGAACGCGTCTCTTTCCTGAGCGATATGACGGCTGTGTGGTCCCATGGTGTTTATACTTGCGTACTATTGTTTGTACAGATGAACGTGGTACCTTCAGGCGTTTGGAAATTGCTCCCAAGGATGAACCAGACTTGTGGAGGTCTTCATTTTCTTTTCTGAGGTCTTGGCAGATTTTCCCATGATGTCAAGCAAAGAGGCACTGAGTTTGAAGGTAGGTCTTGAAATACATCCACAGGTACACCTCCAATTGACTCAAATCATGTCAATTAGCCTACCAGAAGCTTCTAAAGCCATGACATCATTTTCTGGAGTTTTCCAAGACGTCTAAAGGCACAGTCAACTTAGTGTATGTAAACTTCTGACCCACTGGAATTGTGATACAGTGAATTATAAGTGAAATAATCTGTCTGTAAACAATTGTTGGAAAAATTACTTGTGTCATGCACAAAGTAGATGTCCTAACTGACTTGCCAAAACTATAGTTTGTTAACAAGACATTTGTGGAGTGGTTGAAAAAACGAGTTTGAATGAATCCAACCGAAGTCTATGTAAACCTCCGACTTCAACTGTATGTGCCTTTCCAAATCATGTCTAATCAATTGAATTTAACACAGGGGGACTCCAATCAAGTTGTAGAAACATCTCAAGCATGATCATTGGAAACAGGATGAACCTGAGTTCAATTTCGAGTCTCAGAGCAAAGGGTCTGAATACTTATGTAAATCAGGTATTTCTGTTTTTAATTTTTTATAAATTTGCAAACATTTCTAAAAACCTATTTTCGCTTTGTCATTATCGGGTGTTGTGTGTAGATTGCTGAGGATATATATATATATATATATATATATTTTAAATCCATTTTAGAATAAGGCTGTAACGTAACAAAATATGGAAAAAGTCAAGGGGTCTGTATAACATTCTATTGTTTGCAAGAATTTGGTATAATATTTTAAATTGAAAAACTATTTTTGAATACAGTGTAGTTTTGTGTATCAGTTCAGAAACCATGTGCCATGGAATCTGTACATCGAAAATCTCTTCCCAACTATTTTGCAAGCTATATGGCACAGCTGTACATTTTTTGGTCCTGAAATGAAACTGGTATACTTTTTGATTTATCAACATTTTCTTTAACCAATTTTGGTCTTTAATGCAGGGCCGACAGACAAGTTCCTTACTTTCTCCCCCTTCCACTTGCCTCTTCCATTTTTGCAGTAATGCTGTAATTAGTTGGTTGTAATTTTGAGTAGAGCAGACATTTCCATATATTTTTGTTAGCTGCATGTGTGGCATAACTCCACCAGTCCTATTTATGATATCTTTTACAAAGATTATACCGTTTTTATTTATTTATTTATTTATTAGTATATTTGAGTTTAACCATAATATTTGTTGTAATATTTGTTCTGTCTTTTCTGGTGAATTAAACTGAAATTGCAACCAACTTTCTATGGCTTGTTTTAAAAATAGCGATATTTTGGAGATTATTTCATTTTCAAATAGCCAAAAGTGAGAAATTGTAATCAGAATAAAGGGAAAAAGGCCATTCTTGAACATGGGGTGAGACATTCTAACTAATCTGCCAGAGAACCAGTTTGGATTTAAGTATAACTTCTGTATGCCCGAAGCCTTTGGTGAGAGGCCTAATGCTTTAATATTTAATACTTTCTGCCCTCCGAATTCATATTAATTATATAAATAGGCCCATTTAATTTTATCTGGCTTACCGTTCCAAATAAAATTGAATTTTATTTGCTCATATAATTTTAAAAACAAGTTGCTAGGTGTAAGCAAGGCCATAAGCAAATAGGTAATCTGGGACATGACTAAAGAGTTAACCAGGGTGATTTTTCCACAAATAGACAGGTATTTTCTTTTCCCTGGTAGCAAGATCTTATCTATTTTTGAAAACGTTCTATTAAAATGTACTGTAGTGAGAATTTCTTTTTTTCGGGATATGAATAGCAAGTACAGTGGGGAAAAAAGTATTTAGTCAGCCACCAATTGTGCAAGTTCTCCCACTTAAAAAGATGAGAGAGGCCTGTAATTTTCATCATAGGTACACGTAAACTATGACAGACACATTGAGAAGAAAAAAATCCAGAAAATCACATTGTAGGATTTTTTATGAATTTATTTGCAAATTATGGTGGAAAATAAGTATTTGGTCAATAACAAAAGTTTCTCGATACTTTGTTATATACCCTTTGTTGGCAATGACACAGGTCAAACGTTTTCTGTAAGTCTTCACAAGGTTTTCACACACTGTTGCTGGTATTTTGGCCCATTCCTCCATGCAGATCTCCTCTAGAGCAGTGATGTTTTGGGGCTGTCGCTGGGCAACATGGACTTTCAACTCCCTCCAAAGATTTTCTATGGGGTTGAGATCTGGAGACTGGCTAGGCCACTCCAGGACCTTGAAATGCTTCTTACGAAGCCACTCCTTCGTTGCCCGGGCGGTGTGTTTGGGATCATTGTCATGCTGAAAGACCCAGCCACGTTTCATCTTCAATGCCCTTGCTGATGGAAGGAGATTTTCACTCAAAATCTCACGATACATGGCCCCATTCATTCTTTCCTTTACACGGATCAGTCGTCCTGGTCCCTTTGCAGAAAAACAGCCCCAAAGCATGATGTTTCCACCCCCATGCTTCACAGTAGGTATGGTGTTCTTTGGATGCAACTCAGCATTCTTTGTCCTCCAAACACGACGAGTTTAGTTTTTACCAAAAAGTTCTATTTTGGTTTCATCTGACCATATGACATTCTCCCAATCCTCTTCTGGATCATCCAAATGCACTCTAGCAAACTTCAGACGGGCCTGGACATGTACTGGCTTAAGCAGGGGGACACGTCTGGCACTGCAGGATTTGAGTCCCTGGCGGCGTAGTGTGTTACTGATGGTAGGCTTTGTTACTTTGGTCCCAGCTCTCTGCAGGTCATTCACTAGGTCCCCCCGTGTGGTTCTGGGATTTTTGCTCACCGTTCTTGTGATCATTTTGACCCCACGGGGTGAGATCTTGCGTGGAGCCCCAGATCGAGGGAGATTATCAGTGGTCTTGTATGTGTTCCATTTCCTAATAATTGCTCCCACAGTTGATTTCTTCAAACCAAGCTGCTTACCTATTGCAGATTCAGTCTTCCCAGCCTGGTGCAGGTCTACAATTTTGGTTCTGGTGTCCTTTGACAGCTCTTTGGACTCCATAGTGGAGTTTGGAGTGTGACTGTTTGAGGTTGTGGACAGGTGTCTTTTATACTGATAACAAGTTCAAACAGGTGCCATTAATACAGGTAACGAGTGGAGGACAGAGGAGCCTCTTAAAGAAGAAGTTACAGGTCTGTGAGAGCCAGAAATCTTGCTTGTTTGTAGGTGACCAAATACTTATTTTCCACCATAATTTGCAAATTAATTAATTAAAAATCCTACAATGTATTTTTCTGGATTCTTTTTTCTCATTTTGTCTGTCATAGTTGATGTGTACCTATGATGAATTACAGGCCTCTCTCATCTTTTTAAGTGGGAGAACTTGCACAATTGGTGGCTGACTAAATACTTTTTTCCCCACTGTAACTTTAACCCATTAAAGTTATGTATAGTAACCCTAGGTGTAAAATAGTCAATAATGGCTACTTCTCAGAAAGTATTAAACTGTCAAGAGGAGTAAAACAAGGTTGTCCACTATTGGCATTGCATAAGAGATTCTCCAAAAAAATTAAGTTTTCCAGGCATTCATATATCAATTCCAGTCGTACTTTATCAAAAGCCTTTTCAAAGTCAGCTATGAATACCAGGCCTGGTTTCCCAGATTTTTCATAGTGTTCTATGTTTCCAGTTCTTCTCTTATATTATCTCCAATGTATCGTCCATGTAAAAAACCTGTCTGATTAGGATGAATAATATCCGACAATACCTTTTAAATTCTATGCGCTATGCATTTTGCTAGAATTTTTGCATCACAACACTGACATTTTTTAAATTGACTGGGGATTTATATTTACCACTTGGGTTCTGTTTCAGTAATAATGAAATCAGACTTTCTTGTTCAGTATCTGATAAAACTACAATTTTTTATAGGAGTGGTTCAAAAATAGAAATATATAAAAAAGAAAATAATAATAATAATAATAATAATAGAAAAAAAAGAAAATAATCCTTAGAATTAACTTCGGTTAGTGGAGATGGAGGAGACTGAAACAAAAACATATGGTTAAAGTACTTTGCTTCCTCTTTCAAAATATTGTTTGGTGAATCATGGGTGACTCCGACATTTGTAACAAGTTTCAGTAAATTCTTTTTGGTAGTATTTCTATGTTGAAGTTAAAAAATAATTTGGTGCATTTTCCCCCATATTCCATCCAGTTAGCTTTATTTTTTATTGTATATTAGACTTTCTTGAATAAGTTCCTCCATTTATTTTAGGTTTTCCTATAACGTATTCTGTGCCTCTATGGCACAGTTTTTATTGCTATCTATCTGTACTGTTAGTCCCTATATTTCCTTTGTTAATATGAATTATTTTAACCTAAATTGCTTTTGTTTTAAAGATGACTATTTAATTTCATGGCCTCTAAAAGCACATTTAAAATTGTCCCATACAATAAGGGGATCTGCTGTACCTACAGTATATTATGTTTGAAAAAATCAGTTATAAATTATTCTGTCCTGGTTAAAAACAAGTTGTCATCCAATAGGCTTTGATTGAATTTCCAATATCCTCGCTCACGTGGAAATTCTGTACGAATAATGTATATACCAATTATTTGATGGTCCGACCGCATTCTGCCCCCATCAACACTTTTTACACCTTTGGTGCCTGTGAGAATGGCATAAGAAAGTAGTCTAGACGACTAGCTTTATTGAGTCTCCACCAAGTACGGTGACGGAAAAAAGTATTTGATCCCCTGCTGATTTTGTACGTTTGCCCACTGACAAAGAAATGATCAGTCTATAATTTTAATGGTAGGTTTATTTGAACAGTGAGAGACAGATTAACAACCACAAAATCCAGAAAAACGCATGTCAAAAATGTTATAAAATTATTTGCATTTTAATGAGGGAAATAAGTATTTTACCCCCTCTCAATCAAAAATATTTCTGGCTCCCAGGTGTCTTTTATACAGGTAACGAGCTGAGATTAGGAGCACACTCTTAAAGCGAGTGCTCCTAATCTCAGTTTGTTACCTGTATAAAAGACACCTGTCCACAGAAGCAATCAATCAATCAGATTCCAAACTCTCCACCATGGCCAAGACCAAAGAGCTCTCAAAGGATGTCAGGGACAAGATTGTAGACCTACACAAGGCTGGAATGGGCTACATCGCCAAGCAGCTTGCTGTGAAGGTGACAACAGTTGGTGTGATTATTCACAAATGGAAGAAACACAAAAGCACTGTCAATCTCCCTCGGCCTGGGGCTCCATGCAAGATCTCACCTCGTGGAGTTGCAATGATCATGAGAACGGTGAGGAATCAGCCCAGAACTATGGTTCTGTGGTCCTCTGTAGCTCAGCTGGTAGAGCACGGCACTTGTAACGCCAGGGTAGTGGGTTCGATCCCCGGGACCACCCATACACAAAAAAAAATGATGCACGCATGACTGTAAGTCGCTTTGGATAAATGCGTCTGCTAAATGGCATATTATTATTATTATTATTATTATTATTATTAGAACTACACGGGAGGATCTTGTCAATGATCTCAAGGCAGCTGGGACCATAGTCACCAAGAAAACAATTGGTAACACACTACGCCGTGAAGGACTGAAATCCTGCAGCGCCCGCAAGGTCCCCCTGCTCAAGAAAGCACATATCCAGGCCCGTCTGAAGTTTGCCAATTAATATCTGAATGATTCAGAGGAGAACTGGGTGAAAGTGTTGTGGTCAGATGAGACCAAAATCAAGCTCTTTGGAATCAACTCAACTCACCCCAAGAACACCATCCCCACCGTCAAACATGGAGGTGGAAACATTATGCTTTGGGGGTGTTTTTCTGCTAAGGGGACAGGACAACTTCACCGCATCAAAGGGACGATGGACGGCACCATGTACCGTCAAATCTTGGGTTAGAACCTCCTTCCCTCAGCCAGGGCATTGACAATGGGTCGTGGATGGGTATTCCAGCATGACAATGACCCAAAACACACGGCCAAGGCAACAAAGGAGTGGCTCAAGAAGAAGCACATTAAGGTCCTGGAGTGGCCTAGCCAGTCTCCAGACCTTAATCCCATAGAAAATCTGTGGAGGGAGCTAAACGTTCGGGTTGCCAAATGTCAGCCTCAAAACCTTAATGACTTGGAGAAGATCTGCAAAGAGGAGTGGGACAAAATCCCTCCTGAAATGTGTGCAAACCTGTTGGCCAACTACAAGAAACGTCTGACCTGGGTTTTTCCACGAAGTACTAAGTCATGTTTTGCAGACGGGTCAAATACTTATTTCCCTCATTAAAATGCAAATCAATTTATAACATTTTTGACATGCGTTTTTCTGGATTTTTTTGTTGTTATTCTGTCTCTCACTGTTCAAATAAACCTACCATTAAAATTATAGACTGATCATGTCTTTGTCAGTGGGCAAACGTACAAAATCAGCAGGGGATCAAATACTTTTTTCCCTCACTGTATATCTCACTAGGTCAGGATGTTTACTTCTCCATACAGTATATCCACTAGTTCCAATATATCCATGATATTCGTGATGTCCTTAAGTGTATAAGGGTGATAGTTTGTAGTGCGATTTCCTTTACGGTCTATTGAGGTATTTAAAACCGTATTATATTATCCAAACAAAATAATAGTATTGTATTGCTTGTATGCTTGATCAATTATTATATATACAGTGGAGAGAAGAAGTATTTGATACACTGCCGATTTTGCAGATTTTCCTATTTACAAAGCATGTAGAGGTCTGTAATTTTTATAATAGGTACACTTCAACTGTGAGAGATGGAATTTAAGCTGGGACCACAGTCTCAAAGAAAACCATTAGTAACACACTACGCCGTCATGGATTAAAATCCTGCAGCGCACGCAAGGTCCCCCTGCTCAAGCCAGCGCATGTCAAGGCCCGTCTGAAGTTTACCAATGACCATCTGGATGATCCAGAGGAGGAATGGGAGAAGGTCATGTGGTCTGATGAGACAAAAATATAGCTTTTTGGTCTAAACTCCACTCGCCGTGTTAGGAGAAAGAAGAAGGATGAGTACAACACCAAGAACACCATCCCAACCGTGAAGCATGAAGGTGGAAACATCATTCTTTGGGGATGCTTTTCTGAAAAGGGGACAGGACGACTACACCATGTTGAGGGGAGGATGGATGGGGCCATGTATTGCGAGATCTTGGCCAACAACCTCCTTCCCTCAGTAAGAGCATTGAAGATGGGTCGTGGCTGGGTCTTCCAGCATGACAACGACCCGAAACACACAGCCAGGGCAACTAAGGAGTGGCTCCATAAGAAGCATCTCAAGGTCCTGGAGTGGCCTAGCCAGTCTCCAGACCTGTACCCAATAGAACATCTTTGGAGGGAGCTGAAAGTTCGTATTGCCCAGCGACAGCCCCGAAACCTAAAGGATCTGGAGAAGGTCTGTATGGAGGAGTGGGCCAAAATCCCTGCTGCAGTGTGTGCAAACCTGGTCAAGACCTACAGGAAACGTATGATCTCTGTAATTGCAAACAAAGGTTTCTGTACCAAATATTAAGTTCTGCTTTTCTGATGTATCAAATACTTATGTCATGCAATAAAATGCAAATGAATTACTTAAAAATCATACAATGTGATTTTCTGGATTTTTGTTTTAGATTCCGTCTCTCACAGTTGAAGTGTACCTATGATAAAAATTACAGACCTCTACATGCTTTGTAAGTAGGAAAACCTGCAAAATCGGCAGTGTATCAAATACTTGTTCTACCCACTATCTTCAAAGAAGCGTGGTGATGTTGGTAGTACATCTGTTCTGGAAATGTCCAGCTGTCAAAAGATTTTGGACTGAGGTAGATCATATGTTGTCTGGAATTTTTTATATACAGTTGAAGACGGAACTTTACACACATTAAAACTCGTTTTTCAACCACTTTACACATTTCTTGTTAACAAACTATAGTTTTGGCAAGTCGGTTAGGACATCTACTTTGTGCATGACACAAGTAATTTTTCCAGCAATTGTTTACAAACAATTGTTTATTATTTCACTTATAATTCACTGTATCACAATTTCAGTGGGTCAGACGTTTACATACACTAAGTTCATGGACATATTGACAATGGAACGAGTGGCTTCGGCCCTCCAGAACTATGACAATGGCCTAGGTGGTATTTGGGACGTTATAAGAACTTATGTTAAACATAGAGCATAGCCTAATATATCAATTGTCTGTATTTATTTATCAACGGTACCCCTCTCCCCTTCTATTGTTTATTGTCATGTTTGGATGTTTGTAGTCACTATGCTGTTGTTGTCATTGTAAAAAATTATAAATAAAATACATTTTCAATTTTTTCCAACTGAAATTTCTTGATTCACTGTCACAATACCCAACCTCAAACACACACACACACACACACACACAAGGAAGGGAGTAGCACAGCGTCAGTTGCAAATCAGTGTGGCTGGGTTATTAAGTGCCTTGCTCACGGGCACAATGGCAGTGAATGATGCCTGGGAGCAGAGAACAGACTTTTATCACCCGGCCCCAGTAGGGGATAATTCAGTTTTCCTGTACTTTCCCACAGCCAGCTAAATACTACTATGCTGTTCATCAAATTCCCCTTCAGCTACTATTTCCTTTTTCCTTCTACCCATAAAAGCCTTCAGTGTTTTGCTGTGTTTACATAATGAGAAAGCATCTGCAGGCCATCGGCCTTAAAAAACAAGGCTGGTGTGATACACTGCTTGCCTAATACACACTCCCTAATCGCTCAATAGAAAAGTATGTCCTCCATCAGTTTCAGTCAGTTTCACTGAGATAACCAGACAAAAAGGCTGTGTAATGTGGATAACATTGTGCACGGTCATTGATGATAATGGCCATGACTGTGCATTAGGAAGTGAAAATACGGTATATCACACAAAAAGGGTTTGTGATGAAGCCTGATAAATCGTAAAGGTACTGATGAGCATGTGATAACTAAGCAAATACTACAACACTGTGTTGAATGTTTATTTGCTAGGTGATGACTGTACACTGGGGAGAACATAGAGGAGCAGTTCTTTAAAACATTCAGAAGCAAACGTCTTTAGGTCTAGATCTCAGTTTATTGTCTGTAGCCTAAGAGTAAGTGATAATCTAGATCACACAAAGGGGGTGATGAGTTTGTATAAAATAGTATTAACAGGTTGGGCTATTGACTGGATTATTTGATTGCGGATTATTTGTGTAAATTGAGAGTGTGTTATGTTATTTGAGTCAAGTTATTAAATTGAAAACTTTCAGCTGAAATAATAATTTAAACTCTTCACGATGCAGGGCAAGGAAGTCAAGTGTGTATGTTGAATTGTTTTAATTGACTACTGAACTGACTACACATTCCAAGGGTAAGACTCAGAGAAAAATGGCTTTAGCAGATCAGAAACTTGTACTGTATGGTATATATATACCATGTACACGAAAGATAGTCTATTTGGTTATGGGTGCCGAGATTACTGCAAACATAGGTGGCATGTAAAGTTTAAAGCAAAATATAAAATACACAACTTTTCACAAATGAAAACAAAATGCTACTTTGAAGTGTAGAGAGACATTTATGTAAGAGTAGCCTCAAGTCCTTGTGTCTCACATGAACAATTACATGAAAATTATGTTTAAGCAGGAAGAACCATTACTGCAAAAAGCATTTCAGGACAGTTTTACGGATTGCATCTTATACTATATTAGAAAATATAACATATTAGAAGTTAAATACACATTTTCATTCTGCAAAAATTGAATTTTCCGTATTCAAAAAGTGTGCCTTAAATCAAACAAATATATTTCTTAAAATGCAACAATATCACAAAACATGTACTAAACCTGTTTACATAACAGCAACATTATTACATTTACGTTATTTAGCAGACGCTCTTATCCAGAGCGACTTACAGTTAGTGAGTCCATACATTTATTTTATTTTTTTTCATACCCCCGTGGGAAACGAACCCACAACCCTGGCGTTGCAAACGCCATGCTCTACCAACTGAGCTACATCCCTGCCAGCCATTCCCTCCCCTACCCTGGGCCAATTGTGCGCCGTCCCATGGGTCTCCCGGTCGCGGCCGGCTACGACAGAGCCTGGATTCGAACCAGGATCTCTCGTGGCACAGCTAGCACTGCGATGCAGTGCCTTAGACCACTGCGCCACTCGGGAGACTATTACTATTATGTGTGTGTGTGTATGTGTGTGTGTGTGTGTTTGAAGGTGTAACCATTGACAGCAACAGGGGTAGGAACATTATACATTTAACCCTCCCGTTGTCCTAGGGTCAAAATGACCCGCCACTGTGTTGAACCAACTTTCTTTAATTTTTATATTTTTGGGATCAGTTGTGAGAAGGAGGCAGTGAGACTTTAAAGAAAGTATCACTGCCTCCTTCTCACAAATGATCCAAAAAATATAAAAATTAAAGTAAGTTGGTTCAACACAGTGGCGGGTCATTTTGACCCTAGGACAACGGGAGGGTTTTTTAAGTAAAACAATCAATGAGACAATAGGTCTAGACCAGGGGTCCCCAGTTACATTCAGCCTTGGGCCGATTTTTCCTTGAGCTGATGGTTGGGGGGGGGCTGGAACATAGTTATAAATAATGGAGAAAAAAAGGTATACCCAAACTCGCTTCAGCCAGCTTAAAAGAGAAAGCTGGTTTGTCCCATCAATAAATCTATCAGATTTACGCAGAAACGGAGTGCTGCTTTTTCTTTATTCTGCCGGATAGTCACCATTCAAAGTATCCTGGGGTAAGGAATGTTTTTTGAATAGTTATAAATAATTTGTACACTGCAAATTGACCGCAAGAATCCCAAGCAGATATAGTATTTGACAAAAACAGAATAATTTCAAACCTTGACTACATTGGGATACAATCACATATGCCTCTATTTATGTGTAGGAATACTTGGGAACAGATTTCCTGAATTAAAATAACTTTGAGCTGATTTCCTGGTGATTTTACAGTCTTTTATGTCCAACAAAGAAAATGATATAGGCCTATAAAAAAACATATATACTGTATATACTGTACATTTTTACTTTTGCTCAGAAAACTTGTGGCCAAATAAAATACCAACGGGCCGAATTTGGCCCGCAGGCCAATATTGGGGAACCCTGGTCTAGACTGTATAGCCCACATACCCTATATGGACCATTTAAAATGGACACCTGTTGAACTGAATTACTTTTTGTTGTAATGCTCAAGATATGTTATTCAGAAGATGGGGATGACAGGCTACTTTAACTCATTTTGGGCTACTTCAACTAACCCTTCGCAGAGTTTGGATTGCTGGTCGATATATTTCAGTTTACGCTCTAGTTTGTCTCCCATATTGAAGGCCCCTATGTTCCTCAACACCTCAGGAAGTTTTCTAACCTGATCTTTCCCTGCACCTTGGTCCCAACTGTTCATAAAGTTGTTAAGACCCCTTCTAGAAAGCTTCATGACCGTTCCTCGGAGCGGTTTCTTGCCTCCTTCTTGTGGCAGCCTCATTGCTAACCGACGCATTTTTGTGATACCCATCGTCTGGTGAAGTTGAATGAAGAACGTAGGAAGGATTTCATGCAGATATTCAGCTCCATCTGAAAATAAAAAATATGGTTGGGAAACTTAAACTCAGTTGAGGCCACAAATTATTAGTTCATTATAAACATTGTTATTCAAAATGTGTTTTACCACGAGTTTTGAGGTCATCGCATGAGGCGCACAGTGTATCGTGCCAGCTCTGGCCTTTCAGCACCACGCGCAGTCCACCAGCTTGGCAGTTTGATTGCGCAACACAGGTCGCTTTTGCGGAGGAAACTTCAGAATAGAATCCGGGCTGACACTGCACACATTCTGTATCTTGTTGTGGTGTACCTGAGGAAATATTTTGAAATGTGTGCCACATTATTTATCTCAAAATAGTTTTAACCAATTAATTGAGGACCACAATCAATTTAAGATTTGATTTGGGTATGACATTTGATACATGCTAAACGGGAGGATTGATTTACATGTTTGCAGTGGCTAGTTTAACAAAACCAAAGTGTGTATTGCATTCACTACATGTCCATAGACTGCTTTCATGGTAATGAAACACATCTACATATCTAAAATAATTGAAGTATCCCTTTAATTCGCCTTAATTCGCGGATTTGTTATTGATGCCAAATGTCATTTTTTCTTTTTTACAATCCAAACCAAGACAAACACAATCAGGAGAGACTGAGACATCTGAACATGCAACGTACAGTTGAAGTCGGAAGTTTACATACACTTAGGTTGGAGTCATTAAAACTCGCTTTTCAACCACTCCACAAATTTCTTGTTAACAAACTATAGTTTTGGCAAGTCGGTTAGGACATCTACTTTGTGCATGACACAAGTAATTTTTCCAACAATTGTTTACAGACAGATTATTTCACTTACAATTCACTGTATCACAATTCCAGTGGATCAGAAGTTTACTGTGCATTTAAACAGCAAGGAAAATTCCAGAAAATTATGTAATGGCTTTAGAAGCTTCTGATAGGCTAATTGACATCATTTGAGTCAATTGGAGGTGTACCTGTTGATATATTTCAAGGCCATCTTCAAACTCAGTGCCTCTATGCTTGACATCATGGGAAAATCAAAAGAAATCAGCCAAGACCTCAGAAATAAAATTGTAGACCTCCACAAGTCTGGTTCATCCTTGGGAGCAATTTCCAAACACCTGAAGGTACCACATTCAGCTGTACAACAATAGTACACAAGTATAAACACCATGGGACCACACAGCCGTCATACCGCTCAGGAAGGAGACGCGTTCTGTCTCCTAGAGATGAACGTACTTTGGTGCGAAACGTGCAAATCAATCCCAGAACAACAACAAAGGACCTTATGAAGATGCTGGAGGAAACAGGTACAAAAGTATCTATATCCACAGTAAAACGAGTCCTATATCGACATAACCTCAAAGGCCCCTCAGCAAGGAAGAAGCCACTGCTCCAAAACCGCCATAAAAATGCCAGACTACGGTTTGCAACTGCACATGGGGACAAAGATCGTACTTGTTGGAGAAATGTCCTCTTGTCTGATTAAACAAAAATATAACTGTTTGGCCATAATGACCATCGTTATGTTTGGAGGAAAAAGGGGGATGCTTGCAAGCCGAAGAACACCATCCCAACCGTGAAGCACAGGGGTGGCAACATCATGCTGTGGGGGTGCTTTGCTGCAGGAGGGACTGGTGCACTTCACAAAATAGATGGCATCATGAGGAAGGAAAACTATGTGGATATAATTGAAGCAACATCTCAAGACATCAGTCAGGAAGTTAAAGCTTGGTCGCAAATGGGTCTTCCAAATGGACAATGACCCCAAGCATACTTCCAAAGTTGTGGCAAAATGGCTTAAGGACAACAAAGTCAAGGTATTGGCGTGGCCATCACAAAGCCCTGACCTCAATTCTATAGAAAATGTGTGGGCAGAACTGAAAAAGCGTGTGCGAGCAAGGAGGCCTACAAACCTGACTCAGTTACACCAGCTCTGTAAGGAGGAATGGGTCAAAATTCACCCAACTTATTGTGGGAAGCTTGTGGAAGGCTACCCAAAACGTTTGACCCAAGTTAAACAATTTAAAGGCAATGCTACCAAATATTAATTGAGTGTATGTAAACTTCTGACCCACTGGGAATGTGATGAAAGAAATAAAAGCTGAAATAAATCATTCTCTCAACTATTATTCTGACATTTCACATTCTTAAAATAAAGTGGTGATCCTAACTGAACTAAGAAAGGGAATTTTTACTAGGATTAAATGTCAGGAATTGTGAAAAACGCAGTTTAAATGTACTTGGCTAAGGTGTATGTAAACTTCCGACTTCAACCGTATGCATATGGAACTATAGACTGTAAACTATGATGATAAGAAAGTGTTTTAATCATAATAGATTAAGTGGAAATAATATTTTCTGTACGTAAAACTGGCTCTATTTTAGCCATACCTGTAATATTCGCTCCATACCCGGGGGGACATTCTTTATGTTTGATGCATGCTTCGTATTTCTTGTTGAAGTAGTAATCCTCCTTGCACTCGCACTCGCAGTTGTTGGATGGAGAACACTCCTGCTTGACGACCTGGTTCTCCGCGCACATGCTGCAGCGCAGGCACTTGGAGATGTGGTTCCAAAATTCTGTGTATGCCCCATTGGGACATTTCACACAGTCGCTCTTTTGCGTGGCACTGCACGGCGCGCGGAGGTACATTCCAGGTGGACAGCGGTCACACACTAACGATCGACCAGAGTAAGGATCATCTTTTTTGAAAGTTTGGGCGTGAAGTGGCATACTGGCATCAGCACTGACTAGCATCACCATAAAAAAGAGCTGTAGAGATAGAACAGACAGGTTGTCATTCAATTTGCTTGTACAGCATTCGGTTCACAAATTCATAATTCATATTCAGTTAATTGCAATGAACTAAAAACACAGTTTTCATACAGGCTAAGCATATGTTTCCACATACCATCATTGTGTAGGGTAATGCGCCTCTCCTTGGATTGAAATGGATGCTTTCTTTCTTTGGTCCAGAAACAAGTCCGCCTATTTAAGCGCGCGCCTATACAAGCACATTGAGCGTCATCGCGGTTGATTTTAACATAGCCTATTTACAGTTAAACCTGTTGACGTGGGAATGAGTAACCAATTTTAACCAAGCTGAAGCGTTACAAATTCCTCGATATAATTGTAAAGGTTATTCATGGAATCATGCATTAATTGCACTGATAGGAAATACTGGTTCTTGTTCTCGTTAGTCTATTCATAGGAGGAAATGTCACTATAAGATACTAGGAACTCTTGGGGAAGGACATATCAAAGAATATATTAACTAGCTTCCTCAATAGAAATGTAAAGGCTATTCATGGCATCATCCATGAATTGCACTGATAGGAAATACTGGTTAATGTTCTCGTTAGTCTATTCATAGGAGGGAAAAGTCATTATAAGATACTAGGAACCCTTGGGGAAGGACATTTCAAAGAATATATTAACTAGCTTCCTGAACCTCTCACCATGCGTATTTGCTATTAGCCTACATACAGGGTTGGGTAGGTTACTTTCTAAATGTAATCTGTTACAGTTGCTAGTTACCTGTCCAAAACTGTAATCAGTAATGTAACCTTTGGATTACCCAAACTCAGTAACATAATCTGATTACTTTTGGATTACAATCCCCTAAAGAAGTATTAGAAGAAGACCAAATGGATCCATCAAACACATTTGGTGCATCATAATAATGGTATCTGACTTGTGGTCAGACTTGCTCAGGTGGAACAAACTTAAACTTGCACCGTTTTTCAGTGCTGAATTGAATGTCATTGAGAAAAGGGAAAGGTGTCATAATGTATTTTTTCACAAACATCCTTTCTGAATTTAAAAGTAATCCAAGAAGTTTACAATATTTTAGCTGGTAACATAACTGATTACAGTTTGTTTTTGTAATTGGATTACATGTAATCAGTTACTCACCAAACCTGTAAGACATTAATTAGAAAAAATGTCTTCACCCATATGCAAAACTTCTACCTTTGAAGATGTCAATGTATGTTCAATTCAATCTTATAGCCAATGACCATATGAAAGTACCCTGTGGATGTCTTCCTCAGCCTGAACCTTGACAGGAAGTGCTTCACAGCTCTCTGGTCCATCTGGGTGATGCAACTGATGTTGCCCAGGCTACAGGCCACTGGGTTTTCTTCCTTTGCAAAACTCATGGGTTGTTACACACTGACTAGCTTGTGGGTTACCAGTGGCATACCCTCTTCTTAAGTGGTCTGTTCATTGTAAATCAGCTCTGACAATTTCCCAGAGATCTTGATTTTAATTGGTGTTTTGGGAGAATTTCTATTGACGTGTTGTCACGACTCCCTCTGAAGCTGCCTCCTCTCCTTGTTTGGGCAGGCTTCTGCGTTCGTCGTCACTGCCTTCTAGCCGCTGCCACTCCTCATCTCATCATTCCATTTGTTTTGTCTTGTTTATTACACACACCTGGTTCATATCCACTCATCAGTACCTGTATAAGTGTTCCCTCTGTCCCCTTGTCTTTGTGTGTGATTGTTTATTGTGAGGTTAGAGAAGCTCGGTGGAGCGGCTAGTATTTTGTATCGCCGTGATATTTCCCCGTGTGCCTTGTTGTTTCCAGTGCGCCTGTTTTGCGCACTGGAGTGTTTTGATGCATTACTGCGTAACTCTGTGTTTCGGAATAAATCCTGTTATTCTGTGATTTACCCTCCTGCGCCTGACTCCTTTCGAAATCACCCATCACACGTGTTATGCAATGCATAAAAACAAGCTGTCATTGCATTGTCTATTTGTGCAAGGTGAGTCTTCTATTTCAAAGGCAACAGTTAAAAAATCATTAAGAGTCTATTGACGCCCCCGTGTGTTAATCTCAGTAACATATTTTAAAAAATCCTAATCAAAATTCGTCAGTTTAATTTAGAGATATCTGCATCTCAATCCACCACATCCGCCTATGTTGGCCTTTCGCATCTGCGATGGAAGGTGGCTGAGCTACAGCGTTGTTTGTCAAACCATGAGATGTCCCAAAAATCGGTCTTGTCACAAAAACACATGTAGAGTCCCGACGGTTTGGCAAATAATATGACCACTCTATGGAAAGATGACTCTCACGAACACGATGGTGTTTCTCGGTTTTGCTCGCTAACTTCTGTCTGTAGCATCCGAACCGTTTGGGCTACAAACTAATATGACCCATGGTATGACCATTTTAAAACAATACAAATACCATGGTAATGCCTGACCATTTGAAGTTCCAACAGTATGACTGTGCTAAGTGATCTTATTGGCGTTTTTTAAACAACCTGTTGCTGTATATATTTAACAAAGTGCTGATGTACATCTCCCCTGTAAATGGAAACAATTATTTGCTCCTTCCTTTGGCATGGGAGAATTAACAAATCATTCCTTAAGTATGCCCAACATACTTTCCTATTGAAAAAAACACACTTGTGTAGGCAACTATATTTGATTCCATTGGTGACTCAGAAGACCTTCTCAGGTACTTAACCATTATTTGATTACACCCACATGTAACCCAAACTGACCAATTAAATAAGAAGCCTGTAAAATGAGGTTTACACGAAACCTGGAAGGTTTGAGGAACCTCTAAACACAGCTGGTGAACATACCATTACTTTTCTTGCAGATGTTATACCAGCTGATCCTCAACATGTAAACACAGAAGAGTCCTCAAATTGGTAACATTTGGACAACATTGGGAACACCGGTTAAGCTGTAAGTATAAAGTATGTTATACTGTAAGAGCATAAAAGATAGAAGGCTGTCTGCGCTCTTTTAAGGTCCTTACTACCTAATAGTGTCTGTTCCAGGTGTGTAGGAGTCAAAATAAGAATACTGGAAGAAATGGAGACCCGCAAATTGTCAAAAAAAATGATAAATCCAAAACTGAGGCTTGAATGCAAAATAAATATTTTTATTAAAACATCATGGTGCCCAAAAAAATCATAAAAATGGAAAAAACAAAACACAAAGTTTCCGGTCTCAGGCCGTCATCAGTGTAAATCGTCATCACGCACACCTGGCTTCTATTTAAAGGATAATTGCATGTCACATGATCAAACAAAAAAACACAGAACATCTATGAATCAGTACCTAGTACAATAGAATGCGTGATCTAGTTTATATACAAAAGCGGGCAGAGAACTATAAGTGTAACGTATATGCTGGTAGTCAGGTGCAGAAGGTGAGTTTAATCATAAGAAAAATGCAGATAAACAAAACAGGAGAAGCGTGACAAAACCAACACTGCCTGATTACTGAGGGCTAAATAAAGGGAGAGTAATCAAGGTGATGATGAGGTCCAGGTGTGTGTAATGATGGTTGCCAGACTGGTGGTTAGTAGACCGGCGACATGACAGTAAGAGCATGCCTATCTGTTACACAACTCAGTGCAGCCATATTGGCTGTTTACCATATTATTGTACAAGAACCAACTGTCCTGTGAAATCAGGGTCATGTTCAGTTGACAGAAAATGTTTTCCAAAAAGTCTACTTACTGAACTTGTCAAATAAGAACAAATATTTTTGTTTTCTGTTGCAAAACATTTGCCAAGCTGTGCCCTTCTAAACACAACCCTCGTGAATGGACTCCATAGACAATTTTCCCAGCAGCAGAGAGCGAAGGATATCCTCTTTGCACAATGAGAGATCTGAGCACAAGTCAGCAGATAAGTTGTCTTAGGGATTCTGGCGTACTTTGCAAAGGTGTGTATGTGTTCTGGGCCCTATCCAATTTTTTGCCATTTATATACACCTCAATCTCCACCTCCATCATTTCCATCAGTTGCGTCATTACAATTAGTTTCGATCAGTCATTTCCATTGAAAGTGAAATATAAAATGTAATCCACTTTTAACCTCAGTATATAAATTGAGGTATGTGGTTACTAAATTTGACATTTGCCATTATCCCAAGGGCCTTCCAATGTCCACTCAAAATCAAAAGGATAAATATCTACTATACATTATTTCTGTGTAATGCAAAATGTATTGACTGTGATGTCCCTAGGTTCATCAAACTGTTCAACCTACTCTTCGACTGTCCTTTTAACCTCAAAATATGACTGATATAGTCTAAGACTGAAGCCCATAAAGAGGATAGAGGGAATATTTTGCGTGGCACCTTCCCCATTTTAGGTAACCAGAATACATTAACATTTTAGTCATTTAGCAGACGCTCTTATCCAGGTGTGACTTACAGTTAGTGAGTGCATACATTTTTTCATACTGGCCCCCCGTGGGAATCTAATGAGCTACACAGGGCCTACCACAGTAGTCAGTAATTGGATTTCAAGCACAGGCCGAGTCACATCCCCACAACATCTGTCCTCAATTTATTTACTTTTTTACTCAGTTTTCCCACATTTTAATGGACTTTTGACACAAAGATGTGTCACTTGACAGAAGACTCACTGCATTCTCATGAATGCCTCGAAGAGCTTGACACGATTGTGGTAAGTCTACTTACTTTCTCTGTGTAATTTGAATAACATTCACTTCAGTCACTTTAGTTGTGGATGGCACACCCCAGAGGGAACAAATGATGATGCACTGACTAACTTCCCAGGTTACACACACTGGTTGAATCAATGTTGTTTCCACGTCATTTCAATTAAATTACGTTGAATTGATGTCTGTGCCCTGTGGGTTAATTGACCAAAATTATACATGTATAAACAACAGATTTATGTGACTATAACTTGAATCATGTATCCAATTACATGATGTTTGGGAGTTCAGTCTGACAGTTGTCAGGCCAAATCTGGTGCAATTTTGGTGGGGAAGGCAGGGTTTTGCTGCTGGGCCAACGATGGAGAAATAGCCCTCTGTACACTCTTCCTTCACACACTGTCACTTAGCTATGTGCCTTTATGTAAGAAATACAAATCATTACAAGGAATGGTACAGAACTGTGTATACAAGCATGGCATATTTGCCTGGATATCGGTTATTGTGATGTTTTTTTGTTTTGTAAAGAGAGCACAGTCAACCATTTGTTATCACTGCACCTCCAACACAGGTCAGTTCAATCCTGTGACTTTCTATTTACAGAATACAACTCTATCTTCACCTGCTAGTTATATCTATCCACATGTAATACTTTGAACTTCTGTCCCTGAACAAATTGGATCCCCACGTGTACACTTTAGAATTCACAAAATAATACTTTCAGATAATCTGTTGCAGAATGATTGCATGCTCTCAAGACACATCATTTATGGATTACCTGTTGCATAATCAATTGACTGAATTTGGATTTGTCCATCACTTATCCTCAAAACATTAATTGAGAAACTCACAAGAAAGCTGTTGCAAAGATCTCAAGAATATAAAGAAACGGTCATAAAAACTGGTAACACACAATTGAGTGAGACGATGAGAAGCTGTGAGGGAGGGGACGAAGAGAGTGAGGTCACACCATTACATTTGTATAGACAAAGGTCAGGGTCAAAGGTAACATGAGGCTCATGACACAAACATCGCCTAGTCCGTGCATATAGGCACAGGAGTCTCAGAGGCCTCGCAATAACAGAACTGCATGCTCTTCTTTGTCTTTTCTCTAAACAATGTACTATTGTGTCTTACTTGCCCCTTATCTATTACTGTTTATGAACTGGGCAGTTCGAGCCCTGAATGCTGGTTGGCTGAACGCCGTGGTATATCAGACTGTATACCACGGGTATGACCCAAATTATTTTTTTATTATGTTGGTAACCAGTTTATAATAGCAATAAGGCACCTCGGGGGTTTGTGGAATATGGCCAATATACCACGGCTAATGGCTGAATCCAGGCACTCTGCGTTGCGTCGTGCGTAAGAACAGCCCTTAACCGTGGTATATTGGTCATATACCACACCTCCTCTGGCCTTATTGCTTAAGTATAATGCTTGCAGACTGACAATCCTGTGAGATCATTGTCTATTCTTCCAAAGAGCGCGCGTGCACACACACACACACACACACAAACAAACAAACAAACAAACAAACAAACAAACAAACAAACAAACAAACAAACAAACACACACAATCATATTATATTCCTAAAGAGTTCATTGAAAGGAACTGTCACCTCACAAATCTCAAACAAAGTTTGTTTGTTGTGTAACTAACCAACTGTGACATAGTAAAGCAAACCACTGACCAGAAACAGAATCTCACAGGTACAGTGATGGAAAAAAGTATTTAATCCCCTGCTGATTTTGTACGTTTGCCCACTGACAAAGACATGATCAGTCTATCATTTTAATGGTAGGTTTATTTGAACAGTGAGAGACAGAATAACAACAAAAAAACGCATGTTAGAAATGTTATAAATTGATTTGCATTTTAATGAGGGAAATAAGTATTTGACTCCTCTGCAAAACATGACTTAGTGCTTGGTGGCAAAACCCTTGTTGGCAATCACAGAGATCAGACGTTTCTTGTAGTTGGCCACCAGGTTTGCACACATCTCAGGAGGGATTTTGTCCCACTCCTCTTTGCAGATCTTCTCCAAGTCATTAAGGTTTCGAGGCTGACGTTTGGCAACTCAAACCTTCAGCTCCCTCCACAGATTTTCTATGGGATTAAGGTCTGGAGACTGGCTAGGCCACTCCAGGACCTTAATGTGCTTCTTCTTGAGCCACTCCTTTGTTGCCTTGGCCGTGTGTTTTGGGTCATTGTCATGCTGGAATACCCATCCACGACCCATTTTCAATGCCCTGGCTGAGGGAAGGAGGTTCTCACCCAAGATTTGACGGTGCATGGCCCCGTCCATCGTCCCTTTGATGCAGTGAAGTTGTCCTGTCCCCTTAGCAGAAAAACACCCCAAAAGCATAATGTTTCCACCTCCATGTTTGACGGTGGGGATGGTGTTCTTGGAGTCATAGGCAGCATTCCTCCTCCTCCAAACATGGCGAGTTGAGTTGATGCCAAAGAGCTCGATTTTGGTCTCATCTGACCACAACACTTTCACCCAGTTCTCCTCTGAATCATTCAGATGTAAACTTCAGACGAGCCTGTATATGTGCTTTCTTGAGCAGGGGGACCTTGCGGGCGCTGCAGGATTTCAGGCCTTCACCAATTGTTTTCTTGGTGACTATGGTCCCAGCTGCCTTGAGATCATTGACAAGATCCTCCCGTGTAGTTCTGGGCTGATTCCTCACCGTTCTCATGATCATTGCAACTCCACGAGGTGAGATCTTGCATGAAGCCCCAGGCCGAGGGAGATTGACAGATATTTTGTGTTTCTTCCATTTGCGAATAATCGCACCAACTGTTGTAAACTCCTCACCAAGCTGCTTGGCGATGGTCTTGTATCCCATTCCAGCCTTGTGTAGGTCTACAATCTTGTCCCTGACATCCTTGGAGAGCTCTTTGGTCTTGGCCATGGTGGAGAGTTTGGAATCTGATTGATTGCTTCTGTGGACAGGTGTCTTTTATACAGGTAACAAACTGAGATTAGGAGCACTCCCTTTAAGAGTGTGCTCCTAATCTCAACACGTTACCTGTATAAAAGACACCTGGGAGCCAGAAATCTTTCTGATTGAGAGGGGGTCAAATACTTATTTCCCTCATTAAAATGCAAATCAATTTATAACATTTTTGACATGTGTTTTTCTGGATTTTTTGGTTGTTATTCTGTCTCTCACTGTTCAAATACCATTAAAATTATAGACTGATCATTTCTTTGTCAGTGGGCAAACGTACAAAATCAGTAGGGGATCAAAAACTTTTTTCCCTCACTGTACTTCCAGACCACCAACAATCATCTGCTGTTCATTATGCTTTCAGTGAATCAGTGATCTCTCATGGTTAAAAGAACAAGTAAACATTAGCTCATTGTCTACACATTCAATGACATACAGTGGGGAAAAAAGGTATTTAGTCAGCCACCAATTGTGCAAGTTCTCCCACTTAAAAAGATGAGAGAGGCCTGTAATTTTCATCATAGGTACACGTCAACTCTGACACACAAAATTAGGAAAAAAATCCAGAAAATCACACTGTAGGATTTTTTATAAATTTATTTGCAAATTATGGTGGAAAATAAATATTTGGTCAATAACAAAAGTTTCTCAATACTTTGTTATATACCCTTTGTTGGCAATGACACAGGTCAAACGTTTTCTGTAAGTCTTCACAAGGTTTTCACACACTGTTGCTGGTATTTTGGCCCATTCCTCCATGCAGATCTCCTCTAGAGCAGTGATGTTTTGGGGCTGTCGCTGGGCAACACAGACTTTCAACTCCCTCCAAAGATGTTCTATGGGGTTGAGATCTGGAGACTGGCTAGGCCACTCCAGGACCTTGAAATGCTTCTTACGAAGCCATTCCTTCATTGCCCGGGCGGTGTGTTTGGGATCATTGTCATGCTGAAAGACTCAGCCACGTTTAATCTTCAATGCCTTTGCTGATGGACGGAGGTTTTCACTCAAAATCTCACGATACATGGCCCCATTCATTCTTTCCTTTACACGGATCAGTCGTCCTGGTCCCTTTGCAGAAAAACCCCATGAAAAAAAGCATGATGTTTCCACCCCCATGCTTCACAGTAGGTATGGTGCTCTTTGGATGCAACTCAGCATTCTTTGTCCACCAAACACGACGAGTTGAGTTTTTACCAAAAAGTTATATTTTGGTTTCATCTGACCATATGACATTCTCCCAATCCTCTTCTGGATCATCCAAATGCACTCTAGCAAACTTCAGACGGGCCTGGACATGTACTGGCTTAAGCACGGGGACACGTCTGGCACTGCAGGATTTGAGTCCCTGGCGGCGTAGTGTGTTACTGATGGTAGGCTTTGTTACTTTGGTCCCAGCTCTCTACAGGTCATTCACTAGGTCCCCCCGTGTGGTTCTGGGATTTTTGCTCACCGTTCTTGTGATCATTTTGACCCCACGGGGTGAGATCTTGCATGGAGCCCCAGATCGAGGGAGATTATCAGTGGTCTTGTATGTCTTCCATTTCCTAATAATTGCTCCCACAGTTGATTTCTTCAAACCAAGCTGCTTACCTATTGCAGATTCAGTCTTCCCAGCCTGGTGCAGGTCTACAATTTTGTTTCTGGTGTCCTTTGACAGCTCTTTGGTCTTGGCCATAGTGGAGTTTGGAGTGTGACTGTTTGAGGTTGTGGACAGGTGTCTTTTATACTGATAACAAGTTCAAACAGGTGCCATTAATAAAGGTAACGAGTGGAGGACAGAGGAGCCTCTTAAAGAAGAAGTTACAGGTCTGTGAGAGCCAGATATCTTGCTTGTTTGTAGGTGACCAAATACTTATTTTCCACCATAATTTGCAAATAAATTCATAAAAAATCCTACAATGTGATTTTCTGGAATTTTTTTCTCAATTTGTCTGTCATAGTTGACGTGTACCTATGATGAAAATTACAGGCCTCTCTCATCTTTTTAAGTGGGAGAACTTGCACAATTGGTGGCTGACTAAATACTTTTTTTCCCCACTGTACAAGCTAATCCATTATGTTGTCACATCATATTTGATTATTCTGGTCGTTTCGCCTCCACTGTATTTGAAATAACGTACAATAATATACAAGTATCTCACTGGTTCACATTGATGGGTTCTTCTAAACCTTCAATATTGTTCATCATCAGGTATCCTATGGAAAGGGTACACCAGAAGTTAATGGTTATCTGTAGGGGGAATGTATATGGTGAGGTCAATTAAGGTTGGATATGAGCCAGGGCCTTGGAATGTACTGAGGAAAGGAAAGGCAGTCACATGGTTGCAGTCACTGATAAGAGTGGAGAGCTTTGGATTAGTGAGGAATGGGGGCCGAGGTCAGGTCACATTAATGGAGAAGGAACAGTTTATTACCCACATCACTTAACTTCCTGCCTCGCAATAAACATGTAATGTTTAAAGGGAAGGAGGATACTTCACCCAAATTGGGGTGTATATACTTGTGCTGGTGGAAACCTGTCTTTGTCTGTTCAGCTGTCTGACCCATTGGGTGAATAAACTTGGTTTGAGCTTTTATAGTTGTCCGTCAGTTTTTACCTTGCTATTTAGAACCTAACACTTGGCGCTGCGATCAGGGTTCACCCCGATTTACAGTCGAACTACAGAGTCCGAATCAGTGAAACAGGAGCCGGCACCAGAAATAAGGTAGGCACATTTCCTACACCTGTTACCATTCATTCTGATATCTTGGGGAGATGAGAATTGTAGGCTGAACAATTATAGGATACAGACCTAAAAAGCCTGGGTTTATTCAGTAGGCCCATTGTGTAATGACCGGTCGTAAATATATGGTATAGGGTAGGTTCCATAAGGATAGGTCCCGAGATCCATGACTGGCATTATGGTGTAGGGTAGGATCCATAAGGATAGGTCCCGAGATCCATGACTGGCATCATGGTGTAGGGTAGGTTCCATAAGGATAGGTCCCGAGATCCATGAGTGGCATTACAGTGTAGGGTAGGTTCCGTATAGGATAGGTCCCTAGTAGGGGTATTCCCCTGTGGGATCTGTAAGGGGGACGAAATTCCCAGTGGCAGTGAGCCAGTAGAGTGTATGTGGATAGTGATAAAAGGTTGCCTATAAGTTCTGGAGGAGAGCCACATTCACCTGTCACAATCGTTACGCGCTTCATTGGACTCAAATGAATTTCATCACTGCTTGGTTACCTCCCCTATATCTGTCTGTTCATCAGTTTGATCCCGGTGTCTGCATTAATGTCGTTATCTTTCCCCTGTCCAGACGCTGTCCGTGTTTTGTTTCATGTCTGTATATATTAAATGTTCACTCCCTGTACTTGCCTCTCATATCCCAGCATCTGTCCTCACAGAATGCTGACACCAATATTGGAGGCATCAGGCAGTTTTTAGTTTTTTTTGTGTTGGTTGGTGACGTCGGGTCCTCGTCCTCAGCCGGCTTGTCAGGCTTCCATGCCTTTGCTGGCTCAGAGGTTTCTTGCCTCGGTTGGCTCAGCAGGCTCCCACGCCTCAGCCGGCTCGTCAGGCTTCCATGCCTCAGCCGGCTCGTCAGGCTCCCACGCCTCAGCCGGCTCGTCAGGCTCCCACGCCAAAGCCGGCTTGTCAGGCTCCCATGCCTCAGCCGGCTCGTCAGGTTTCTGTCAGGGCGTCAGTGTAATGCGGTAGGACGAAGTCAGGCGCAGGACACAGAGCTACTCGAAAAACGTACTTTACTCGTAGGTATCTTAAAGAACATACCTCCACGCAGGGAGGAACAAACCCGCTCACATACGACAACCAAAACATGGACAAACACGCACAACACAAAGTGTGAGCCAGTGGGTTAAATAGGGAAGACATAATTACAAGATGGGAAACAGGTGAGACCAATACAGACAAAACAAGTAGAACATAGAAACATGGATCGGTAGCAGCTAGTACTCCGGTGACGACGAACGCCGAAGCCTGCCTGAGCAAGGAGGAGGGGCAGCCTCGGCTGAATTCGTGACAGTACCCCCCCTTGACGCGCGGCTCCAGCCGTGCGCCGACCCCGGCCTCGGGGATGGCCAGGAGGACGCGGAGCAGGGCGAGTCGGATGACTACGGTGGAAATCCTTCAACATGGAGGGATCGAGGATGTCCCTCCTAGGACCCAGCACCATTCCTCTGGACCGTACCCCTCCCACTCCACGAGATACTGCAGGCCCCCCACCCGACGCCTCGAATCCAAGATGGACCGGACCGAGTATGCCGGTGCCCCCTCGATGTCCAGTGGGGGCGGAGGAACCTCCCATACCTCCAACTCCTGGAGTGGACCAGTTACTACCAGCCTGAGGAGAGACATATGGAACGATATACGGTCATTCAGATGTAACCTATAACAAACCTCGTTCAATCTCCTCAGGACTTAAAATGGCCCCACAAACCGCCGACCCAGCTTCCGGCAGGGCAGGCGAAGGGGCAGGTTTCGGGTCGAGAGCCAGACCCGGTCCCCCGGTGCATACACCGGGGCCTCACTGCGGTGGCGGTCAGCACTCGCCTTTTGTCGCCTGATGGTCCGCTGCAGGCGTACATGGGCAGCGTTCCAGGTCTCTTCCGAGCGCCGAAACCACTCATCCACCACAGGTGCCTCGATCTGGCTCTGATGCCAAGGTGCTAGGACCGGCTGATAACCTAACACACACTGAAAGGGAGAAAGGTTAGTGGATGAGTGGCGGAGTGAGTTTTGGGCCATCTCTGCCCAGGGGATAAAACCCGACCACTCCCCCGGCCGGTCCAGGCAATAGGACCACAGAAACCTACCCACATCCTGGTTAACTCTCTCCACCTGCCCATTACTCTCGGGGTGAAAACCTCAGGTCAGGCTGATCGAGACCCCCAGACGTTCCATGAACGCCCTCCAGACCCTTGAGGTGAACAGGAGACCCCGATCCGATACAATATCCTCAGGCACCCCGTAGTGCCGGAAGACGTGTGAAAATAGGGCCTCAGCAGTTTGTAGGGCCGTAGGGAGACCTGGCATAGGAATGAGACGGCAGGACTTAGAAAACCGATCCACAACGACCAGGATCGTGGTGTTCCCTTGTGAGGGTGGAAGGTCCGTAACAAAATCCACCGATAGGTGGGACCACGGCCGTTGTGGAACAGGTAGGGGTTGTAATTTCCCTCTGGGCATGTGTCTAGATGCCTTACACTGGGTGCACACCGAGCAGGAGGAAACATAAACCCTAACGTCCTTGGCTAAAGTGGGCCACCAGTACTTCCCATTAAGACAGTGCACTGTCCGACCGATGCCAGGATGACCAGAGGAGGGTGACGTGTGAGCCCAATAGATCAATCGATCGCGAACCTCGAGTGGAACGTACATACGACCCTCTGGACACTGGGGGGGAGTGGGCTCGGTACGTAACGCCCGCTCGATGTCCGCGTCAACCTCCCACACCACCGGCGCCACCAGACATGACGCCGGAAGTATGGGAGTGGGCTCAATGGACCTCTCCTCTGTGTCATACAGTCGGGAAAGGGCGTCTGCCTTAGCGTTCTGGGAACCTGGTCTGTAAGTAAGAGTAAACACAAAACGAGTGAAGAACATGGCCCACCTTGCCTGGCGACGGTTCAATCTCCTCGCCACCCGGATGTACTCCAGATTGCGATGGTCAGTCAAAATGAAGAAAGGGTGTTTAGCCCCCTCAAGCCAATGCCTCCACACGTTCAGAGCCTTAACCACAGCTAACAGCTCCCGGTCCCCCACATCATAGTTGCGCTCCGCCGGACTGAGCTTCTTAGAAAAGAAAGCACAGGGGCGGAGCTTTGGTGGCGTACCCGAGCGCTGAGACAGTACAGCTCCTATCCCAGCCTCGGACACTTCCACCTCAACCTGGAATGCTAAGGAGGGATCCGGATGAGCCAGCACTGGAGTCGAGGTAAACAGGTCCTTCAGATGACCAAAAGCCCTGTACGCCTCAGCTGACCACTGCAGTCGCACCGGTCCCCCCTTCAGCAAGGAAGTAATGGGAGCCGCTACCTGACCAAAGCCCCGGATAAACCTCCGGTAGTAGTCCGCAAAACCCATGATTCGCTGCACCTCCTTCACCGTGGTTGGAGTCGGCCAATTACGCATGGCCGAAATGCGGTCAATCTCCATCTCCACCCCTAACGCGGACAGTCGTTGCCCTAGGAAGGAGATGGACTCTTGGAAGAACAGACATTTCTCCGCCTTCACATACAGGTCATGCTCCAACAGTCGACCAAGCACTTGACGCACCAGGGACACATGCTCGGCCCGTGTAGCGGAGTATATGAGAATGTCATCAATTTACACCACTACATCCTGTCCGTGCAGGTCCCTGAAAATCTCATCAACAAAGGATTGGAAGACTGATGGAGCATTCATCAACCCGTATGGCATGACGAGGTACTCATAGTGCCCAGAGGTGGTACTGAATGCTGTCTTCCACTCATCTCCCTCCTGGATACGCACCAGGTTGTACGCGCTCCTGAGATCCAATTTAGTGAAGAAGCGCGCCCCGTGCAATGACTCCGTCATACTAGCAATCAGAGGCAGTGGATAGCTGTACTTCACAGTGATCTGATTAAGACCACGTTAGTCAATGCACGGGCGTAAGCCACCATCCTTCTTCTTCACAAAAAATAAACTCGAGGAGACAGGGGAAGTGGAACGCTGAATGTATCCCTGCCTCAGAGATTCGGTGACATAGGTTTCCATAGCCGCCGTCTGCTCCTGTGACAGAGGATACACATGACTCCGGGGAAGTGCAGCGCCTACCTGGAGGTTTATCGCACAATCCCCCTGTCGATGGGGTGGTAATTGAGTCGCCTTCTTTTTACAGAAGGCGAGAGCCAAATCGGCAAATTCAGGCGGAATGTGCATGGTGGAAACCTGGTTTGGACTTTCCACCATAGTTGCCCCTACGGAAACACCTACACACCTCCCCGAGCACTGACTAGACCATCCCTTGAGAGCCCTCTGTTGCCATGAAACGCAGGAGAATCAATCAGATAGAGACTAATTTTTACCTCATGACCCTCCTGCGTCTTCATCCAGAGTGGAGCTGTGACCTCCCTAATCAGACCTGACCCTAAAGGGCGACTATCTAGGGCATGTACAGGGAAGGGCACAGCAACAGGCACAATAGGAATCCCTAAACTACGGGAAAACTGACGATCAATAAAGTTCCCAGCTGCGCCTGAATCTACTAGCGCCTTATGCTGGGAATGAGGGGAAAACTCTGGAAATACAACATCTATACACATACGCGCAACAGGGAGCTCTGGGTGAGTCGGCTGCCTACTCACCTGAGACGCTCCACCAGTGCTCTGCCTACCGCCTCGACTCCTGAAAGACCCTCCCCAGCACCGACCAGCAGTGTGTCCTCCGCGGCCACAGTTGGTGCAGGAGATGGCCCTCCTTCCGGTCTCCCTAAGTGCAGCACCTCCGAGCGCCATAGGAGTAGGGTCGGAGGTGCTGGGGGATGGAATGGACGGCCCCTGATCCGGACGTCCGCGGGTTGCCAACAGGTTATCCAGCCTTATCGACATGTCCACCAGTTGGTCCAGGTTAAGGTTGGTGTCCCTGCAGGCCAGTTCCCGACGAACGTCCTCCCGGAGGCTGCATTGGTAGTGGTCGATCAGGGCCCTCTCATTCCATCCTGCGCTGGCAGCCAGAGTCCTGAAGTCCAGTGCAAAGTCCTGTGCGCTCCTCCTCCCCTGTCTGAGGTGGAATAGACGTTCCCCCGCCGCTCTCCCCTCCGGTGGATGATCGAATACCGCCCGAAAGCGGCGGGTGAAATCCTCATAGCGTACTGACACTGCGTCTATTCCTCCCCACTCAGCGTTGGCCCACTCAAGCGCTCTTCCAGACAGACAGGAGATGAGGGCAGACATGCTCTCATATCACGAGGGAGCCGGGTGGATGGTAGCCAGGTAGAGCTCTACCTGGAGCAGAAAACCCTGGCACCCGGCAGCTGTACCATCGTATGCCCTCGGGAGTGAGAGCCGAATCCCACTGGACCCAGGTGACGAAGGGGTGGACAGCGGTGTGGGTGGTTGTGTAGTTGGAGGAAGTGTAGGACCACCACCTCTCTCCCATCGCTCCATAGTGTTCAACACGCGCTCCATTGCGGTGCCGAGAGTCTGGATAATGGTCGCCTGCTGTTGGACACGTTCCTCCTTTGATCCGGACGAAATGAATGTACCTGCTGACTCCATATTTTGGTGCGTGTTTCTGTCAAGGTGTCAGTGTAAAGAGGTAGGATGAAGTCAGGCGCAGGACACAGAGCTTCTCGAATAACGTACTTTATTCGTAGGTATCTTAAAGAACATACCTCCACGCAGGGAGGAACAAACCCGCTCACATACGACAACCAAAACTTGGACAAACACGCACAACACACAGTGTGAGCCAGAGGGTTAAATAGGGAAGATATAATTACAAGATGGGAAACAGGTGAGACCAATATAGACAAAACAAGTAGAACATAGAAACATGGATCGGGAGCAGCTTGTATTCCGGTGACGACGAACGCCTAAGCCTGCCCGAGCAAGGAGGAGGGGCAGCCTCGGCTGAATTCGTGACAGTTTCCATGCCTCAGCCGGCTTGTACTGTCATGCCTGCTCCCGCTCCCCCTCCCTGGCGCCCTCATCATTACTCACACCGGTCACCATCGTTAAGCGCACCAGTGGCTTCCTGATTGGTGTAGTGCTGCAGATATGGTTGTCCTTCTGGAAGGTTTTCCCATCTCCACAGAGGAACTCTGGAGCTCTGTCAGAGTGACCATCGGGTTCTTGGTCACCTCCTTGACCAAGGCCCTTCTCCCCCGATTGCTCAGTTTGGCTGGGCGGCCAGCTCTAGGAAGAGTCTTGGTGGTTCCAAACTTCTTCCATTTAAGAATGATGGAGGCCACTGTGTTCTTGGGGACCTTCAATGCTGCAGACATTTTTTGGTACCCTTCCCCAGATCTGTGCCTCGACACAATCCTGTCTCGTAGCTCTACGGACAATTCCTTCGACTTCATGGCTTGGTTTTTGCTCTGACATGCACTGTCAACTATTCTTCAAATAGCCACCCTTTGCCTTGATGACAGCTTTGCACACTCTTGGCATTCTCTCAACCAGCTTCATGGGGTAGTCACCTGGAATACATTTCAATCAACAGGTGTGCCTTCTTAAAAGTTAATTTGTGGAATTTCTTTCCTTCTTAATGCGTTTGAGCCAATCAGTTGTGTTGTGACAAAGTGGGGTGAGTATAGCGCTTAATGGTTTTTGCGACTGCACTTGAAGAAGCTTTCAAAGTTCTTGAAATGTTCCGTATTGACTGACCTACATGTCTTAAAGTAATGATGTACTGTCATTTCTCTTTGCTTATTTGAGCTGTTCTTACCATAATATGGACTTGGTCTTTTACCAATGATTTTTCCCAGTCGGAGCTCGTTTATTTCCAAGTTCCCAGTGTTCTTGAATGCACTTCAGAAATAAGTCTCTCACTGTTGCCGCTTGCTACAGACCCCCCTCAGCCCCCAGCTGTGCCCTGGATACCATATGTGAATTGATTGCCCCCCATTTATCCTCAGAGTTCGTACTGCTTGGTGACCTAAATTGGGATATGCTTAACACCCCGGCCATCCTACAATCCAAACTAGATGCCCTCAATCTCACACAAATTATCAACGAACCTACCAGGTACAACCCTAAATCCGTAAATATGGGTACCCTCATAGATATCATCCTGACTAACTTACCCTCTAAATACACCTCCGCTGTCTTCAACCAGGATCTCAGCGATCACTGCCTTATTGCCTGCGTCCGTAACGGGTCCGCGGTCAAACAACCACCCCTCATCACTGTCAAACGCTCCCTAAAGCACTTTAGCGAGCAGGACTTCCTAATTGACCTTGCTCAGGTATCCTGGATGGATATAGATCTCATTCCGTCAGTAGAGGATGCCTGGTTGTTCTTTAAAAGTAATTTCCTCTCAATCTTAAATAAACATGCCCCATTCAAAAAATACAGAACTAAGAACAGATATAGCCCCTGGTTCTCCTCAGACATGACTGCCCTTGACCAGCACAAAAACATCCTGTGGCGTACTGCATTAGCATCAAATAGCCCCCGCGATATGCAACTTTTCAGGGAAGTTAGGAACCAATATACACAAGCAGTCAGTAAAGCAAAGGCTAACTTTTTCAAACAGAAATGTGCATCCTGTAGCACTAACTCCAAAAAGTTTTGGGACACTGTAAAGTCCATGGAGAATAAGAGCACTTCCTCCCAGCTGCCCACTGCACTGAGGCTAGGAAACACTATCACCACCGATAAATCTACAATAATCGAGAATTTCAACAAGCATTTTGCTACGGCTGGCCATGCTTTCCACCTGGCTACCACTACCCCGGCCACCAACTCTGCACCCTCCGCTGCAACTTGCCCATGCCCCCCCGCTTCTCCTTCACACAAATTCAGACAGCTGATGTTCTGAAAGGGCTGCAAAATCTGGACCCCTACAAATCAGCTGGGCTAGACAATCTGGACCCTTTCTTTCTAAAACTAGCCGCCGAAATTGTCGCAACCCCTATTACTAGCCTGTTCAACCTCTCTTTCGTAACGTCTGAGATCCCCAGAGATTGGAAAGCTGCCGCGGTCATCCCCCTCTTCAAAGGGGGTGACACTCTAGATCCAAACTGTTACAGACCTATATCCATCCTGCCCTGCCTTTCGAAAGTATTTGAAAGCCAAGTTAACAAACAGATCACCGACCATTTCGAATCCCACCGTACCTTCTCCGCTATGCAATCCGGTTTCCGAGCTGGTCATGGGTGCACTTCAGCCACGCTCAAGGTCCTAAACGATATTATAACCGTGATCAATAATAGACAGTACTGTGCAGCCGTCTTCATCGACCTGGCCAAGGCTTTCGACTCTGTCAACCACCGCATTCTTATTGGCAGACTAAATAGCCTTGGTTTCTCAAATGACTGCCTCACCTGGTTCACCAACTACTTCTCAGATAGAGTTCAATGTGTCAATTCGGAGGGCCTGTTGTCTGGACCTATGGCAGTCTCTATGGGGGTGCCACAGGGTTCAATTCTTGGGCCGACTCTTTTCTCCGTGTATATCAATGATGTGGCTCTTGCTGCTGGTGACTCTCAGATCCACCTCTACGCAGACGACACCATTTTGTATACATCTGGCCCTTCATTGGACACTGTTAACAAACCTCCAAACGAGCTTCAATGCCATACAACACTCCTTCAGTAGCCTCCAACTGCTCTTAAACACTAGTAAAACTAAATGCATGCCCTTCAATCGAAACGCTGCTGGCACCTGCCCACCCGACTAGAATCACTACTCTCGACGGGTCTGACCTAGAGTATGTGGACAACTAAAAATACGTAGGTGTCTGGTTAGACTGTAAACTCTCCTTCCAGACTTACATTAAGAATCTCCAATCCAAAGTTAAATCTAGAATCAGCTTCCTATTTCGCAACAAAGCCTCCTTCACTCATGCTGCCAAACATGCCCTCGTAAAACGGACTATCCTACCGATCCTTGACTTCGGCGATGTCATTTACAAAATAGCCTCCAACACTCTACTCAGCAAAATGGATGTAGTCTATCACAGTGCCATCCGTTATGTCTCCAAAGCCCCATACACTACCCACCACTGTGACCTGTACGCTCTTGTTGGCTGGTCCTCACTACATGTTTGTCGTCAAACCCACTGGCTCCAGGCCATCTATAAATCACTGCTAGGCAAATCCCCGCCTTATCTTAGCTCATTGGTCACCATAGCAGCACCCACCCGTAGTCTGCGCTCCAGCAGGTATATCTCACTGGTCATCCCCAAAGCCAACATCTCCTTTGGACGCCATTCCTTCCAGTTCTCTGCTGCCAGTGACTGGAACGAATTGCAAAAATCTCTGAAGCTGGAGACTCTTATGTCCCTCACTAACTTTAAGCATCAGTTGTCAGAGCACCTTACCGATCACTGCACATGTACACAGCCCATCTGAAATTAGCCCACCCAACTACCTCATCCCTATATTGTTATTTATTTTGCTCTTTTGCACCCCAGTATCTATTTGCACATAATCTCTTGCACATCTAGCATTCCAGTGTTAATACTAATTGTAATTATTTTGCACTATAGCCTATTTATTGCCTTACCTCCATAACTTGCTACATTTGCACACACTGTATATATATTTAACTCTGTGTTGTTGTTTTTATCGCACTGCTTTGCTTTATCTTGGCCAGGTCGCAGTTGTAAATGAGAACTTGTTCTCAACTGGCTTACCTGGTTAAATAAAGATTAAAAAAATTGGAAAGGCACACACCTGTCTATATAAGGTCCCACAGATGACAGTGCATGTCGGAGCGAAAACCAAGCCATTATGTCGAAGGAATTGTCCGTAGAGCTCCGAGACAGGAATGTGTCGAGGCACAGATCTGGAGAAGGGTACCAAAACGTTTCTGCAGCATTGAAGGTCCCCAAGAACACATTGGCCTCCATCATTCTTAAATGGAAGAAGTTTGGAACCACCAAGACTCTTCCTAGAGCTGGCCGCCTGGCCAAACTGAGCAATTGGGGGAGAAGAACCCGATGGTCACTCTGACACAGCTCCAGATTTCCTCTGTGGAGATGGGAGAACCTTCGAGAAGGACAACCTTCTCTGCAGCACTCCACTAGTCAGGCCTTTATGGTAGAGTGGCCAGACGGAAGCCACTCCTCAGTAAAAGGCATATGACAGCCCGCTTGGAGTTTGCCAAAATGCACCTAAAGGACTCAGACCATGAGAAACAAGATTCTCTAGTCTGATGAAACCAAGATTGAACTCTTTGACCTGAATGCCAATCGTCACGTCTGGAGGAAACCTGGCACTATCCCTACGGTGAAGCATGGTAGTGGCAGCATCATGCTGTGGGGATGTTTTTCAGCGGCAGGGACTTGGAGACTAGTCAGGATCGGGGGGAAAGATGAACAAAGCAATGTACAGAGAGATCCTTGATGAAAACCTGCTCTAGAGCACTCAGACTGGGGCGAAGGTTCACCTTCCAACAGGACAACGACCCTAAGCACACAGCCAAGACAACTCAGGAGAGACCTGAAAATAGCAGTGCTGCGACGCTCCCCATCCAACCTGACAGAGCTTGAGAGGATCTGCAGAGAAGAATGGGAGAAACTCTCCAAATACAGATGAGCCAAGCTTGTAGCGTCATACCCAAGAAAACCTGAGGCTGTATTCGCTGCCAAAGGTGCTTCAACAAAGTACTGAATAAAGAGTCTGAATCCTTAAGTAAATGTGATATTTCCGTTGTTTCAACAACAAAAAACATTTGCTTTGTCATTCTGGGGTATTGGGTGTGAATTGATGAGGGGGAAAAAACAATTTAAACCATTTTAGAATAAGGCTGTAAAATTCAAGGGGTATGAATACTTCCCGAATGAACTGTATACATGTGTGTGAATAACTAGCTTACTAACATTTACAAATGTAGGAGTAATGATTAATAAATGGTGAGCAAATAGTTCGTAAATGCCTTATAAATGATTTATCATGAACCCTTAAAATTAAGTGTTACTTTATATATTATATGTGTAATAGTAATTCATCCTTAACATAGGGGTGACATGTATGACAGCCAGGCACTTATATTTGCAATATAAGTAGTTAGGCTTTCATAATGTATTATTATCTATTAGCCATTTATTCAGTCATCTTTCTTCACAACTAGGATGTTGCTGGGCCCAGCACAGGCAGTGTGGTACCCTGGTCTTCTGGTATCAGTGCTGTGGGAAAGAATGCTAGGCTTAGCAGAGACAGCTCAGAGGTGAGTGCAGTGGAGGTAGGAAGAAAACAGATACACAGATGTACTGCCAGTTCCTTAATATGTTGGCTCTATATGTAATAGCAATTAACACTTAGAAGTGACAGACAGACAGTGACAACATAGGAACACAAAAAGAAGTGAAGATAGACATACAGAGGGGTGACAGACGGACTGACGGCCGGACAAGTGTATGGTTTTTGAAATTGCATGACTAAGCATAGTTGTTTTAAAGTACATCATTTCACCAGTTGTTTATCTGAATGATTGTGTCCAGCCTAAAGAGAGCATTGCAATCCAGCTCTTTCATGTGCAATGTGTCAAGTTGACAGAAAGCAAGCTTCCACAATGCCACAATTTCCGATCTGCTCAGAGTGACTAGGTGGAGGTTATCACATGGAGTTTCTCTTATCAGCATTTGGAGACAGGGCCAAGGAACTGACCCCCGCATTAACTCAAGGTTTTGTAAACATTTGGATAACCTTACTGAGAACTGGGAGTGAACTGCCAAACTAAGTATGTTATGGTTAGGATCCTTCACAAGTGGAGTGAGTTAGAATACCCTTTCCACTGACCTGACATCAGTTCATTCCAGTACATCCAAGATTAGAACCATTTACTCATAATACATAGCACACAGCTTTCGACTTGTTGGGAATCTGCCTTATAGAAGCACACCAATCTCTGACAAGGGGTTTACCTCTCTTGGCATGAACATGAGAGCAAATCAGGACCTAGTACCGAGCCCTGGGGTACCGAGTTTGACCCCTCTCCATGTCATCTGGTAGGAACGATCTGCCATCTAGGATGCAAACCAGGAGAGTGCAGAGCCTAAGACAGGTGTACCCAAACGTTTGTGCTTCGTGAGGTGTCTGTTGATTTGCGACCGACCATAAGGGTTGAGCGGTGAAAAAACATACTCAGACCAAAGAATAAGGGCTCTATTCAATATGTAACGCTGAATCGTTACAGATTCCGCGATATACATTTAAAGGTAATTTCCGATTGAGCCGACATATGCAGCGTTTACCGTGAATGCAGCCTGTATGATAATGAAATGTGTAATAATGCACAAACAATGCACGACTCTGCTGCGACTAACAAGTGGGTCCTGACCCACAGTTTGGGAACCATTGGCCTATGACACCCAGCCCTTAGCCTGTAGAGGAGGGTCTGTTGGTTCACTGAGTCAAAGGCAGTGGACAGATCTAGTGGGATGAGAACAGAGGAGAGGGAGGCAGCAGTATGGAGTGGATCAGTGACAAAGTTGATGCAATTATGCTCATGACAGGACACAAACTATATATGACTACTTTCGTAGATTACCAAAAGAGGACCAACGATTGTTTCTGTGTGTGTGTGTTCCCTGGGCCTGGGGTGTATCTCATCAGTTTAATGGAAATGTTGCCGATAGCCTTTAAAAAATAATGTTGGGTTAGGTTTATTTCGAATGTATCTTCACACACACACGTTTATTATGTCTAATGTATTGCTGTCACATTCCTGATCATTAGTAACCGTAGTTGACCTACATCAAATGAGATATGGCAAGACTCCATTTTTTTAATATGTGGTCCTATTTATAACTTTCGATTCAACATCCTCCTCCCCAGATCAAGCTATTGTCGTGATGTGACACAAGCGCCACACTATCGCTCTCTTACATAATGTCACGCACGTTGACTGATGACTCGTGGAACCAAGGTGCAGCGTGATAAGCGTACATCTTTATTGATACACAACACACAAACAAAACAACAAAACAAAACGATACGTGAAGTCCTGAGGTTACACACACCAAACCTTTACGGATCAAGATCCCACAAACTAACTGGTGCCAACAGGCTGCCTAAGTATGGTCCCCAATCAGAGACAACGAGCTACAGCTGCCTCTGATTGGGAACCACCCTGGCCAACATAGATCTAAACGATCTAGAACAAAAAACATAGAAAACTAAACATAGAAAAATCCACACCCTGGCTCAACATTTAAGAGTCCCCAGAGCCAGGGCGTGACAGTACCCCCCCCCCCCCCCCCCAAAGGCGCGGACTGCGACCGCGCCACACAAACACAAGAGGGTAGGGGCCGGGTGGGCATTCCGCCTCGGAGGCGGATCCGGCTCCGGGCGTGACCACCACCTTTTCTCCACCTCCCCGTTGCGCCCCTGGTCTGGTCTGGCCCCGCTGACTGGAGCTGAACCCGACGACGGTGGACCAGACCTTACCGGCTCCGGACTGGAGCCGCTGGCCGGAGCTGGACTAGACACCGGTGGAGCGGATTGCTCTGGCCTGGAGTGGAGCAGCTGACCGGTGCCGGACCAGGCACCGGTGGAACAGGCACGGGCCGGGCTGGCGACGCGCACCACTGGCTTGGTGGGAGGGACAGGAACAGGCCGGGCTGGACTGGGAACACGCACCACTGGCTTGGTGCGGGGAGCAGGAACAGGCCGGGCTGGACTGGGAACACGCACCACTGGCTTGGTGCGGGGAGAAGGAACAGGCCGGGCTGGACTGGGAACACGCACCACTGGCTTGGTGCGGGGAGCCGGAACGGGCCGGGCCGGACTGTGGAGGCGGACTGGAGGTCTGGAGCGGAGAGCTGACACAACCCGTCCTGGCTGAATGCCTATTTCCACACAATATGTGTGAGGCATCAGCACAGGACGTACAGGGCTGTGCACTCGTACTGGCGCTACAGCACGTGGCACTGGCGCAGGACATACAGGACCGAGGAGGCGTACTGGAGGCCACGAGCGTTGAGCCGGCACACCCCGTCCTGGCTGCATGCCCATCTTAGCACGACACGTGCGTGGTGCTAGCACCGGACGTACAGGACTGTGCTGGAACACTCGCGGCACAGTACGTGGCTCCGCATAACACGGAGCCTGCCCAGTGTCACGCTTCCTAGCCTGAGTACGGGTAGTTGGCTCTGCTCTAACTCTAGGCTCCGCCAACCACCCTTTTAGCCCCCCAAATTTTTTTTTATTGGGGCTGTCTATCGGGCTTCCTCCTCGGCCGGTACCCTCTGCGTTGCCGCTGCTCCTCTCTGTAGCGCGCCTCCACAGTCTCCTCCCAGGGACGGCAATCCATTCCGGCCTGAATCTCTTCCCAAGTCCAGGATCCCTTCCCGTCCAGGATCTCCTCCCAAGTCCAGGCTGTCTGTTCCTGGACACGCTGCTTGGTCCTCTTTAGGTGGGATCTTCTGTCACGCACGTTGACTGATGACTCGTGGAACCAAGGCGCAGCGTGATAAGCGTACATCTTTATTGATACACAACACACGAACAAAACAACAAAACGAAACGATACGTGAAGTCCTGAGGTTACACACACCAAACCTTTACGGATCAAGATCCCACAAACTAACTGGTGCCAACAGGCTGCCTAAGTATGGTCCCCGATCAGAGACAACGAGCTACAGCTGCCTCTGATTGGGAACCACCCTGGCCAACATACAGTGGGGGAAAAAAGTATTTAGTCAGCCACCAATTGTGCACGTTCTCCCACTTAAAAAGATGAGAGAGGCCTGTCATTTTCATCATAGGTACACGTCAACTATGACAGACAAATTGAGAAAAGAAAATCCAGAAAATCACATTGTAGGATTTTTAATGAATTTATTTGCAAATTATGGTGGAAAATAAGTATTTGGTCACCTACAAACAAGCAAGATTTCTGGCTCTCACAGACCAGTAACTTCTTCTTTAAGAGGCTCCTCTGTCCTCCACTCGTTACCTGTATTAATGGCACCTGTTTGAACTTGTTATCAGTATAAAAGACACCTGTCCACAACCTCAAACAGTCACACTCCAAACTCCACTATGGCCAAGACCAAAGAGCTGTCAAAGGACACCAGAAACAAAATTGTAGACCTGCACCAGGCTGGGAAGACTGAATCTGCAATAGGTAAGCAGCTTGGTTTGAAGAAATCAACTGTGGGAGCAATTATTAGGAAATGGAAGACATACAAGACCACTGATAATCACCCTCGATCTGGGGCTCCACGCAAGATCTCACCCCGTGGGGTCAAAATGATCACAAGAACGGTGAGCAAAAATCCCAGAACCACACGGGGGGACCTAGTGAATGACCTGCAGAGAGCTGGGACCAAAGTAACAAAGCCTACCATCAGTAACACACTACGCCACCAGGGACTCAAATCCTGCAGTGCTAGACGTGTCCCCCTGCTTAAGCCAGTACATGTCCAGGCCCGTCTGAAGTTTGCTAGAGTGCATCCAGAAGAGGATTGGGAGAAAGTCATATGGTCAGATGAAACCAAAATATAACTTTTTGGCAAAAACTCAACTTGTCGTGTTTGGAGGACAAAGAATGCTGAGTTGCATCCAAAGAACACCATACCTACTGTGAAGCATGGGAGTGAAAACATCATCTTTTGGGGCTGTTTTTCTGCAAAGGGACCAGGACGACTGATCTGTGTAAAGAAAAAATGAATGGGGCCATGTATCGTGAGATTTTGAGTGAAAACCTCCTTCCATCAGCAAGGGCATTGAAGATGAAACGTGGCTGGGTCTTTCAGCATGACAATGATCCCAAACACACCGCCCGGGCAACGAAGGAGTGGCTTCGTAAGAAGCATTTCAAGGTCCTGGAGTCTCCAGATCTCAACCCCATAGAAAATCTTTGGAGGGAGTTGAAAGTCCGTGTTGCCCAGCGACAGCCCCAAAACATCACTGCTCTAGAGGAGATCTGCATGGAGGAATGTGTCACGATCGTCTAAGGAGGGAGAGGACCAGGGCGCAGCGTGAGAGACAAACATGACTTTAATTAGTTAAAGTTTCTAAACAAAACAAAACACGACTCGTGAAGTCCACGGTGACAATGACCGAACACGGAACAAAAACCCACAAACCCAAAGTGAAACACAGACAGTTAAATATGGCTCCCAATCAGAGACAACCAGCAAACAGCTGACACTCGTTGCCTCTGATTGGGAGTCACTCAGACCAACCTAGAAATAAACACAACAGAACTACCAACATAGAAATAAACACATAGAATGAACACACCCTGGCTCAACATAATGAGTCCCAGAGCCAGGGTGTGACAGTACCCCCCCCTAAAGGCGCGAACTGCGACCGCGCCTCAACTAAACAAAACAGGGGAGGGCTGGGCGGGCATACCTCCTCGGCGGCGGTTCTGGCTCCGGCCTTGACCACCACCCTCCAATACACCCCCCATAGTGCCCCTGGTCCAGTCTGTCGACTCGCACCCCTGGCTTGGTGCGTGGAGGAGGAACGGGCCTTACCAGGCTGACTTCTCGCACCCCTGGCTTAGTGCGAGTGGCAGGAACAGGCCGGACCGGGCTGGCGACGCGCACCGTAGGTTTGGTGCGAGTGGCAGGAACAGGCCGGGTCGGGCTGGCGACGCGCACCGTAGGTTTGGTGCGAGTGGCAGGAACAGGCCGGGTCGGGCTGGCGACGCGCACCGTAGACTTGGTGCGGGTGGCAGGAACAGGCCGGGTCGGGCTGGCGACGCGCACCGTAGACTTGGTGCGGGTGGCAGGAACAGGCCGGACCGGGCTGGCGACGCGCACCGTAGGTTTAGTGCGTGGAACAGGGACAGGCCGGGCTGGGCTGTCGACGCACACCGTAGGCTTGGTGCGTGGAGCAGGGACAGGCCGGGCTGGGCTGTCGACGCACACCGTAGGCTTGGTGCGGGTGGCAGGAACAGGCCGGGCTGGGCTGTCGACGCACACCGTAGGCTTGGTGCGTGGAGCAGGGACAGGCCGGACCGGGCTGGCGACGCACACCGTAGGCTTGGTGCGTGTAGCAGGGACAGGCCGGGCTGGGCTGTCGACGCACACCATAGGCTTGGTGCGTGGAGCAGGGACAGGCCGGACCGGGCTGGCGACGCACACCGTAGGCTTGGTGCGTGGAGCAGGGACAGGCCGGACTGGGCTGGCGACGCACACCGTAGGCTTGGTGCGTGGAGCAGGGACAGGCCGAACCGGGCTGTGGAGACGGATAGGAGGCCTGGAGTGAATAGCGGCCACCACCCGTCCTGGCTGAATGCCTACCCTCACACACTCTGTGTGAGGCATCCGCACAGGACGTACAGGGCGGTGTACCCCTGGCCTGGTGGCCTTCTGGATCCGCCCCCTTTTCTCCTCCGTCAGCCCTGTCGTCCATGCCGTGTGCCCCCCCCTAAAAAAATTCTGGGGTTGCCTCACGACCGTCCGACGACGACCCTGATCACGCCGTAGCTCCTCTCTACGGCGCGCCTCCACCGTCTCACTCCATGGCCGGCGATCCATCCCGGCCAGGATTTCCTCCCAGGTCCAGGACCCCTGCCCGTCCAAGATCTGCTCCCACGTCCAGGCTGCCTGCTCCTGGACACGCTGCTTGGTCTTGGTATGGTGGGTTTTTCTGTCACGATCGTCTAAGGAGGGAGAGGACCAGGGCGCAGCGTGAGAAACAAACATGACTTTAATTAGTTAAAGTTTCTAAACAAAAACAAAACACGACTCGTGAAGTCCACGGTGACAATGACCGAACACGGAACAAAAACCCACAAACCCAAAGTGAAACACAGACAGTTAAATATGGCTCCCAATCAGAGACAACCAGCAAACAGCTGACACTCGTTGCCTCTGATTGGGAGTCACTCAGACCAACCTAGAAATAAACACAACAGAACTACCAACATAGAAATAAACACATAGAATGAACACACCCTGGCTCAACATAATGAGTCCCAGAGCCAGGGTGTGACAGAATGGGCCAAAATACCAGCAACAGTGTGTGAAAACCTTGTGAAGACTTACAGAAAACGTTTGACCTGTGTCATTGCCAACAAAGGGTATATAAGAAAGTATTGAGAAACTTTTGATATTGACCAAATACTTATTTTCCACCATAATTTGCAAATAAATTCATTAAAAATCCTACAATGTGATTTTCTGGGAAAAAAATTCTCATTTTGTCTGTCATAGTTGACGTGTACCTATGATGAAAATTACAGGCCTCTCTCATCTTTTTAAGTGGGAGAACTTGCACAATTGGTGGCTGACTAAATACTTTTTTTCCCCACTGTAGATCTAAACGATCTAGAACAAAAAACATAGAAAACGAAACATAGAAAAATCCACACCCTGGCTCAACATTTAAGAGTCCCCAGAGCCAGGGCGTGACACATAAACACACACACACACACACACACTACATTGTTCCAACTTCCTCTGCTTTGGCAATGGTATATGAATCACATCTAAATAAATCATCTAAAGGCTGGAGTTGGAAGATTAAGAATTGCTTGGATGGAAATTCACCCCACAGCATCCTTTCCACAGTATTGAGCCATTAAAAAGCCATGGTTATGAATGGCGATGAAATGATAACAATATGTTGCTCAGCCTTCTACTTGAGCATAAAGTACATTGGGCCAATTTATTTTCTGGAAATGTGATGTCAGGAGTAACGAGTAAAAAGGAAATCTATATTTTTCCGTCATATCCTCCATGAAAATGTTCTTCAGAAGTAGAATAGTCAATATTTTACACTGCACTTACAATAACTAATGATCCACTCAATGCTACTGCACAACTTATTACCCACCAGACTGACTGGGGACATAAGGCCAAATGCTCATTACTTGGGAGAACCATAACTTTTCATAAAGACATTTTGCACTATTACATATCAATCATGCTGCATTATTAACATGTTCAACAAATAAAAAAGAGGAAGAGGTCAGAAGGTCTTCTGTTATCTGCTGTTATCTGCTGTCTCTTTGCCAGCAGATAACAGTAAAGGGTATGGGAGGGTTTGGCTGAGTGGAAATACTGCATTAGCTCATTGAGCTGATATATTTCCTGTAATTGTCAAACAGGCCTTTCTGTGGCCTGTGTGGTTCAGTTGGTAGAGCATGGCACCTGCAACACCAAGGTTGTGGATTTGATTCCCACGGGGGACCAGTATGAACAAAAAGTATGAAGATGTATGCACACACTACTGTGCTGTAAGTCGCTCTGGATAAGAGAGTCTGCTAAATTACTAAAATGTAAGATTAGGGGATCATCTCTGCACAGGAATTTAATGGGGAAAAGACTCGTGGTGATGCTGCACTTCAGCAGCATTCGAAAATGTTATGTCATTTGCAATAATACACAAATATATAGGTCGTCATTACACATAAAACATTTTTTACAGGACAGAACCAGCATTAATTAATATATTTTAAAAAAAACTTCTTGCATTGATTTTAATCATGTCATGTAATATTTATTCACAAGTGGATAAATACCCATACTAGACAAACTAAGTTTAAAAAATCCAATATTTCTTATCCAAAAGGTATACACGTAAAACAAATAGTAATCAAGCTGTTATTGCACTGTACAAGCTGTTCTATATCGTGGAGCTCCGACCCATAGGGGAGCTCTGCTCCTATTGGTTTACCCCGCTGCCTAGGCAGCGAACAGCCTGAGACAAAATTATGCACACACCTGCAGCCAATAGGAGTACAGGTGTCCCTATAAGAGGGGACGCTTCCCCTCCATCAGTGTCACGGTTTCGGCCGAGGCTGCTCCTCCTCCTTGTTCGGGCAGGCTTCGGCGGTCGTCGTCTCCGGAGTACTAGCTGCCACCGTTCTATGTTTCGATGTTCGTTTGGTTTGGTCTGTTTGTACACCTGTTCCTTGTTAGTGTTGATTATGTGCCCTATAAGTTCTCTTAGGTTTTGTCATGTGTTGTGTGTAATTGTTTCGTGTCAGCTAGGCGTCAGTTTGTTCTCTCTCGTTCTGTTTTTGTTTTGAGAGAGTGTCCCCACTGTGTGCGCAGTTTGGGTTACGCACTGTTCCCTGTGTGCGTAATTGTTTCGCTTGCCCTCCGGCTGGGATTTTGCCGTGAGTCTTTTGTATTTGTTTGATCCTCACTAAAGACTGTTGAAGAGCCTCTGTAGTCCTGCGCTTGATTTCTGCACCACATCTACGCTCAGCCCTTGACAGAATTACACACCATTATGTAATCAGCAGGAGCCGCCTCATCTGTCGAGGCAATCGAGGAGCGCCTTCGCGAACAGGATCAAAAGATCAGCTGGATTGGGAACTCTCTCGAGGGGGTGGTGGAGACCCTCCGTAGATGGGAGATCGGCGGGGCTCCCACGCATCCACCCATCGCACCATCGCCATCAGCCAGTCCGCCTGTTCAACTTCCGGAACCCAGTGGGATTCGGCTCTCGCTCCCGAGGGCGTATGATGGCACCGCTGCCGGGTGTTAGGGTTTCCTTCTACAAGTCGAACTTCAAATCAAATCAAATCAAATTTTATTGGTCACATGCGCCGAATACAACAGGTGCAGACATTACAGTGAAATGCTTACTTACAGCCCTTAACCAACAGTGCATTTATTTTAAACAAAAAAGTAAGAATAAAACAACAACAAAAAAAAGTTTTGAGAAAAAAAAGAGCAGAAGTAAAATAAAGTGACAGTAGGGAGGCTATATATACAGGGGGGTACCGTTGCAGAGTCAATGTGCGGGGGCACCGGCTAGTTGAGGTAGTTGAGGTAATATGTACATGTGGGTAGAGTTAAAGTGACTATGCATAAATACTTAACAGAGTAGCAGCAGCGTAAAAAGGATGGGGTGGGGGGGCAGTGCAAATAGTCCGGGTAGCCATGATTAGCTGTTCAGGAGTCTTATGGCTTGGGGGTAGAAGCTGTTGAGAAGTCTTTTGGACCTAGACTTGGCACTCTGGTACCGCTTGCCGTGCGGTAGCAGAGAGAACAGTCTATGACTAGGGTGGCTGGAGTCTTTGACAATTTTGAGGGCCTTCCTCTGACACCGCCTGGTATAGAGGTCCTGGATGGCAGGAAGCTTTGCCCCAGTGATGTACTGGGCCGTACGCACTACCCTCTGTAGTGCCTTGCGGTCGGAGGCCAAGCAGTTGCCATACCAGGCGGTGATGCAACCAGTCATGATGCTCTCGATGGTGCAGCTGTAGAAATTTTTGAGGATCTGAGGACCCATGCCAAATCTTTTTAGTCTCCTGAGGGGGAATAGGCTTTGTCGTGCCCTCTTCACGACTGTCTTGGTGTGTTTGGACCATGATAGTTCGTTGGTGATGTGGACACCAAGGAACTTGAAGCTCTGAACCTGTTCCACTACAGCCCCGTCGATGAGAATGGGGGCGTGCTCAGTCCTATTTTTTTTCCTGTAGTCCACAATCATCTCCTTTGTCCTGAACTTTACCTAGCCACTGTACACCCGGTGCCCTCGGGATACGAGAGCGTTTCCGCCCTCATCTCCTGTCTCACTGGCAAGGCGTTGGAATGGGCCAACGCCGAATGGAGGAGGATAGACGCCGCTACTATCACATATGCGGAATTCTCCCGCCGCTTCCGGACTGTGTTCGACCATCCACCAGAGGGGAAAGCGGCGGGGGAGCGTCTGTTCTACCTCCGGCAGGGGATGAGGAGTGCCCAAGATTTTGCACTGGAGTTCCGGACTCTAGCGGCTGATGCAGTGTGGAATGAGCGGGCCCTCATAGACCACTTTCGCTGCAGCCTCAGGGAGGACGTCCGTAGAGAGTTGCCCTGCAGGGACACCACTCTCACCTTTGACCAACTGGTGGACATGGAAATTCGCCTAGACACGCTGCTGGCCACCCGCGGACGCCCTGGGGGGGGGTCGCCCATTCCACCCTCCAGCACCTCCGAGTCGAGTCCCATGGAGCTCGGGGGGGGCTGGCGCTAGAGAACGGAGGAGAGGGAGTTCGAGGGGGGCCGTCCCCTGCACCAACTGTGGCCGTGGAGGACACACTGCGGCCAGGTGCTGGGGAGGGTCTCCTGAGGGACGAGACGGCAGGCCACGCGCTGGGGAGTCCTTCTTGGTGAGTAGGCGCCCCACTTACCCAGAGCTCTCTGTTGTGCACATAACCATACCTGTTTGTTTTTTACAGGTTGCACCTAGTTCCCAGCATAAGGCGCTAGTAGATTCAGGCGCGGCTGGGAATTTTGTAGATCGTAAGTTTTGTAAAGAGTTAGGGATTCCTCTCCTTCCTGTTAAAGATCCCTTCCCTGTACATGCCCTAGATAGCCGTCCGTTAGGATCGGGGTTGATTAGGGAGGTCACAGCGCCACTTAGGATGGAGACGCAGGGGGGTCATGAGGAGACGATTCAGCTATATCTGATTGACTCTCCTGCGTATCCGGTGGTGCTGGGGCTTCCCTGGTTGATTACCCATGATCCCACTATTTCGTGGCGAGAGAGGGCTCTTAAGGGGTGGTCTGCCCAGTGTGGGGGGCGATGTCTGGGTGTTTCCGTGGGGGCGACCTCGGTGGAGAGTCCAAACCAAGTGCCCGCATTGCACATTCCCCCCGAGTATGAGGATCTGGCAGTCGTGTTTAGCAAGGCGAGGGCGGCGCGATTGCCACCTCATAGACAGGGGGATTGTGCGATAGATCTCCAGGCAGGAGCTGCGCTCCCGCGGAGCCATGTGTATCCGTTGTCGCAAGAGGAGAAGAGAGCTATGGAGACATACATAGCTGAGTCTCTGAGACAGGGATACATACGGCCCTCCACTTCCCCTGCGTCCTCGAGCTTCTTTTTTGTGAAGAAGAAAGATGGAGGTTTGCGCCCGTGTATTGATTACCGTGGTCTCAATCAGATTACTGTAAAATACAGTTATCCACTCCCTCTGATTGCGACTATGACGGAGTCATTACACAGGGCAAGGTTCTTCACAAAATTGGACCTCAGGAGCGCCTACAACTTGGTGCGCATTAGGGAGGGCGATGAATGGAAGACAGCATTTAGTACCACCTCGGGTCATTACGAGTATCTCGTCATGCCATACGGTTTAATGAATGCTCCGTCAGTCTTCCAATCCTTTGTAGATGAGATTTTCCAGGACATGCAGGGACAGGGGGTGGTCGTGTACATAGACGATATTCTGGTGTACAGTTCTACCCGAGCCGAGCATGTAGCCCTGGTGCGCCGAGTATTGAGGAGACTGTTGGAGCACGACCTGTACGTCAAGGCAGAGAAATGTCTGTTTTTCCAGGAGTCGGTCTCCTTTTTGGGTTATCAGTTGTCTGCGTCAGGGGTGAAGATGGAGGTTGACCGTGTGTCAGCCGTGCGTAATTGGCAAACCACAACCACAGTTAAAGAGGTGCAGCAGTTCTTGGGCTTTGCGAATTACTACCGGAGGTTTATCCGGGGTTTTGGACAGGTGGCAGCTCCCATCACGTCCCTTCTGAAGGGGGGTCCGGTGCGCTTGCGGTGGTCAGTTGAAGCGGACAGGGCTTTTGGGAGACTGAAGGACCTGTTTACTTCGGCGCCGGTGCTGGCGCACCCGGATCCCGCTTTACCATTCCAAGTGGAGGTGGACGCGTCAGAAGCCGGTATCTGAGCCGTTCTCTCGCAACGGTCCGGCACGCCACCTAAACTCCGCCCCTGTGCCTTTTACTCAAAAAAGCTCAGTCCGGCGGAGCGAAATTATGACGTAGGGGACAGGGAGCTGTTAGCCGTGGTACAGGCCCTAAAGGTGTGGAGGCATTGGCTTGAGGGGGCTCAACACCCTTTTCTCATTTTGACTGACCACCGTAATCTGGAATACATTCGGGCAGCTAGGAGACTAAATCCTCGCCAGGCGCGGTGGACTATGTTTCTAGCCAGGTTCGTGTTTAAGATCACTTACATTCCTGGGTCCCAGAACGGAAAGGCAGACGCCCTGTCTCGGCGGTATGACACAGAGGAGAGGTCCGTTGAGCCCACTCCCATACTACCGAAGTCTTGTTTGGTGGCACCGGTGGTGTGGGAGGTCGATGCTGAAATCGAGCGGGCGTTACGTACCGACCCTAGTCCTCCCCAGTGTCCGGTGGGTCGGACGTACGTTCCGCTCGAGGTTCGGGATCGACTCATTTATTGGGCTCACACGTCACCCTCCTCTGGCCATCCAGGTATTGGTCGGACAGTGCACTGCCTTAGCACGAAGTACTGGTGGCCAACGTTAGCCAGGGATGTGAGGGTTTATGTTTCCTCCTGCTTGGTGTGTGCCCAGTGTAAGGCGCCTAGACATTTGCCCAGGGGTAAGTTACAACCCCTGCCCGTTCCACAACGACCCTGGTCGCACCTCTCGGTGGATTTTGTTACAGACCTTCCCCCCTCACAGGGGAATACCACCATTCTGGTCGTTGTGGACCGGTTCTCGAAGGCCTGTCGTGTCCTTCCCATGCCGGGTCTCCCTACTGCCCTACAGACCGCTGAGGCACTATTCACCCACGTCTTCCGGCATTACGGGGTACCCGAGGATATAGTGTCTGATCGAGGCCCCCAATTTACCTCCAGAGTCTGGAGAGCTTTTATGGAGCGCTTGGGGGTTTCGGTTAGCCTTACCTCGGGGTACCACCCGGAGAGCAATGGGCAGGTCGAACGTGTGAACCAGGATGTGGGTAGGTTTCTGAGGTCATATTGCCAGGGCCGGCCGGAGGAGTGGGCGAGGTATGTTCCCTGGGCCGAGATGGCACAGAACTCTCTCCGCCACTCCTCCACCAAACTAACTCCGTTCCAGTGTGTTTTAGGATACCAGCCGGCTCAGGCACCTTGGCATCAGAGCCAGATCGAGGCCCCTGCGGTGGATGAGTGGGTGCGGCGCTCGGAGGAGACGTGGAACGCTGCTCACGTCCATCTGCAGCGGGCCATCCGTCAACAGAAGACGAGCGCCGATCTCCACCGCAGTGAGGGACCGGTGTACGCACCGGGAGATCGGGTCTGGCTCTCGACCAGAAACCTGCCCCTCCGCCTGCCCTGCCGGAAGCTGGGTCGGCGGTTTGTGGAGCCTTTTAAAGTCCTGAGGAGGTTGAACGAGGTGTGTTACAGGTTACAATTGCCTATTGATTACAAGAATATTAACCCCTCGTTCCATGTGTCTCTCCTCAGGCCGGTGGTAGCTGGTCCACTCCAGGACTTTGAGATAGAGGAGACTCCTCCGCCCCCGCTGGACATCGAGGGGGCTCCGGCATACACTGTTCGGTCCATCCTGGATTCGAGACGCCGGATGGGGGGGCTCCAATATCTCGTGGAGTGGGAGGGGTACGGCCCGGAGGAGCGGTGCTGGGTGCCGAGGAGGGACATCTTAGACCCGTCTCTTCTGACCGAGTTCCATCGTGGTCATCCTACGCGCCCTGCTCCGCGTCCGCCTGGTCGTCCTCGAGGCCAGGGTCGGCGCACGGCTGGAGCCGCGCGTCAAGGGGGGGTACTGTCACGGTTTCGGCCGAGGCTGCTCCTCCTCCTTGTTCGGGCAGGCTTCGGCGGTCGTCGTCTCCGGAGTACTAGCTGCCACCGTTCTATGTTTCGATGTTCGTTTGGTTTGGTCTGTTTGTACACCTGTTCCTTGTTAGTGTTGATTATGTGCCCTATAAGTTCTCTTAGGTTTTGTCATGTGTTGTGTGTAATTGTTTTGTGTCAGCTAGGCGTCAGTTTGTTCTCTCTCGTTCTGTTTTTGTTTTGAGAGAGTGTCCGCACTGTGTGCGCAGTTTGGGTTACGCACTGTTCCCTGTGTGCGTAATTGTTTCGCTTGCCCTCCGGCTGGGATTTTGCCGTGAGTCTTTTGTATTTGTTTGATCCTCACTAAAGACTGTTGAAGAGCCTCTGTAGTCCTGCGCTTGATTTCTGCACCACATCTACGCTCAGCCCTTGACAATCAGCCTCCCTTTATCTTCAGCGACTGGACTAGACTGAAGAAGCCAAGAAGAGACGAAGACTCAGGACGAAGAAAACGCAGTCGATTTTCCAGGTCATCGACGTCGTCCTAAAATGAGCACGCCAAGATTTTCCACCCCCAAAAGCTATTTTCAGAGCTCAATGTCGCTGTTCCTCTTGGCGGCTGTCAACCCCCACGACTTATGTTTCGTGTGTTGAGGGACACAGCACGCCAGGGACGGCCTCATTAATCCCCCACTATGCGCCAGCTGCGCCCTCCTTCTTTGAAGGAGAGGAAGCAACGTTGGGCATTTTTAGGGAGGATATTCCTCTTGAGGATGTGCTATCAGTGTTAGCCTCAGCTTCTGAGGCATCATCTGAGGGTGCTGACTCAGGAGATGACAGGGCTATTGGGGAGGAAATGGATATTCTATTGGAACAATTCATTACACTGACCCAGATGTTTAACACTCCTTTTTCCCCCAGGACGGTTATTTACATCCATGGATGATGACACCACAGCCTCTCTGCGCTCTGATTTTCCAGGTCTCATTGAGAGGGCTGCTAAACGGCTGGAGATTAAGCTACCCCCCATTCCCTCCAACCCGGAAGTGGACATGATGGAGGGTGGCCCTTACTCTCGCTACTGCTCGGCGTCGTGCCCGGCGTCAGACGGCGGCCTCCAGCAGCAAGGGAGCGGGCCCCGCCCCTCCTGCAGTGCCAGAGGGGCCGACCATTCCGCCGGCGAGAGAGGTCATTAAAGCGTCATCCTGGCATCCCCCGAAGGGTGGCCAGAAAATATGCCGTTTATGACATGGCGAGGGGGAGAGAACGGAAGACGGCACTGCGCCTGGTGTGACTGTGCCCACTGTTCCCCCCCACCCTACCGTTAAGGGTATGTTTTTGTTGATGTGTGCAATAAAGAGTTGGCTCCACCTGACTTTGTCACAAGAGAGCCCCAATTCCATAACACGTCTGAGAACGTTCAGAACCCTTCATTCTCTATGTCTATGAGTGTAGCTCAACCCACCAAGGGCGCCGCCTTAGTTTACCTCATAAAGACCTCACTTTACAGACTTCTAGGAGTGCTGTAGTGAGTGTCTCACATAGCAGGCTGCAGTCTCAGCCAGATAATGGCATGATGACGCAACCTCTATTCGGGGACGGCGCGCTGTCTCAGGCTAACGCCTCAGTCAGTGCAGTTCAGACCCGTGCTGCGTTCACGAAGGGCCGGAATACTACGGTTACGAGTATAACCAACGTGTCGGCGCCCCCGTTTCTCTCAGAACACGCTCATGTTTCCTCTCCCTTTCATGGGAGGCCCGCCTTGAGCTGTTCCACCACTTCACTGTCGGGGAACAGTGGCGGCGAGGGCCGTAGAGGAATATAGGTCATTCCTACCGAATGCCATCCTCACCACTCTAAGTGTAGCACAGCCCACTACGGGTGCTTAGCTGAGCATACACATGAGGCAGGTGTGAATAAGGGAACAGGGCAGACATCTTTGATGAGCCGCCTTGTTATACCTCATAACAACCTTACACCACAGACTCCTAGGAGTGTTGTGGTACAGGTTTCACATAGTAGCCTGTGTACATAGCCAGTTACTGGAATGATGACGCAATCGCTATTGGGAGACGGTATGGCTGCACTCGGTAGACCACATTCTAAACAGCGTCTGTCTCATTGGCTTGGTAAGGCATTGAGACAGCTTATGGGGCTGCAGGGCGGCCATTGCTTCTGGGTAGAAGAGCCCAATCCACTCGTGGAGTAGCGGCTTCTATTACCTTTTTCAGAGGAACATGTGTAGAGGATAATTGCGCAGCGGCGTCTTGATCGTCACTGTCTCCTTTTATCCATTTCTACCTGTTAGATATGTCTTCTAACTCTCCTCTGGTTCAGTCTGTACTCAGTGTAACTGATGGAAGGACTTGAACTAAGAGAAAAAAGATGCAGGACCAGGGGGCTGGGTTCCCATTAGTTCGTCTTTTTTCTATGAGACATGACTCCTGACTGAGGTTATCAGTACAGTAGAGGTAATGTATTTTGACCTGCCCACCAGTGTGTAACTGTGTTGGGGCGGGAGGATGAGGAAAATAGTTTTTGTAACCTTGTATTACATTACTATTAAACCAATCTTAAAATAACATTAGAGCATTATTACTGTCTGAGGGTTCAGTGCAGTGTTTGCTCACGTTTTTTGTATATTCCTTTAACCATCAATCATCGGATTGAAGGTGGCGAATTGCTGAATACACAAGTTATGATAACACCTTGGGTTATATAACTGTTGTGTCGGTGATGGATAGGACATCATATTGTTCCCTCTGCCCACTAGTCTCTGGTTAGCCTTAGACTGAGTGAGGCGGATTTACTGATAACACGGTCTAGGGTGACACCTTGTGACGCCTCACTGTGAGATCAGTTGTGTGGGAATATGGAGATACAGACTGTCTGAGGGATCAGAACAGTGTGGTTTTATGTCCTGCTATCTGCCTGCTAGCCTTTGGGTTATTCCTTAGGCTGGCTGCGGCGGTTTTACTGACGACACGGTGGGGGGCGACACTTTGTGTCGCATCACTGTTGAGCGTCAGTTATTAAAGGAATATTAGAGCGGTAATGGTCTGCTTGTGCAGTTCAGTTGAGCTCAAGTATTACGTTCCTGCCCACTAGTCTTTGGTTTCCTTGGACTAGGGGCGGCGGGTTACTGAAGGCACAGTGTTCAGCGACACTTTGTGTTGCGACACTGTAGTACCAGTAGTTATAGGGATATTAGAGCATTAACTGTCTGCTTTGTTCAGTTCCGTTTTTAGCTCATGTCCTCAATTCTGGATATGTATTTTAACTCTCCCGTTCAGCTTGTACTCAGCGTAGCTGATGGGAAGACTTGAACTAAGAGAAAAGAATGCAGAACTGAAGGGGCTGGTCTCCATCAGGTCCGCGCTTTTCTAGGAGAGAGACATATATGGCATGACTCCTGACTGACGTGTTCAGTACAGTAGAAGGCATGTTATTGATCTGCCCACCAGTGCATAACTGGGTTGGGGCAAAATGATGAGGGAAATAGTGTTTGTACTTTGTTTACATTACTATTAGACCGGTCATATAATATTGACAGAATTGTGAAGTCATCTACAGTGAGGGAAAAAAGTATTTGATCCCCTGCTGATTTTGTACGTTTGCCCACTGACAAAGAAATGATCAGTCTATAATTTTAATGGTAGGTTTATTTGAACAGTGAGAGACAAAATAACAACAAAGAAATCCAGAAAAACGCTTGTCAAAAATGTTATAAATTGATTTGCATTTTAATGAGGGAAATAAGTATTTGACCCCCTCTCAATCAGAAAGATTTCTGGCTCCCAGGTGTCTTTTATAGAGGTAACGAGCTGAGATTAGGAGCACACTTTTAAAGGGAGTGCTCCTAATCTCAGTTTGTTACCTATATAAAAGACACCTGTCCACAGAAGCAATCTATCAATCAGATTCCAAACTCTCCACCATGGCCAAGACCAAAGAGCTCTCCAAGGATGTCAGGGACAAGATTGTAGACCTACACAGGGCTGGAATGGGCTACAAGACCATCGCCAAGCAGCTTGGTGAGAAGGTGACAACAGTTGGTGCGATTATTCGCAAATGGAAGAAACACAAAATAACTGTCAATCTCCCTCGGCCTGGGGCTCCATGCTTGATCTCACCTCGTAGAGTTTCAATGATCATGAGAACGGTGAGGAATCAGCCCAGAACTACATGGGAGGATCTTGTCAAGGATCTCAAGGCAGCTGGGACCATAGTCACCAAGAAAACAATTGGTAACACACTACGCCGTGAAGGACTGAAATCCTGCAGCGCCCGCAAGGTCCCCCTGCTCAAGAAAGCACATATACAGGCCTGTCTGAAGTTTGCCAATGAACATCTGAATGATTCAGAGGAGAACTGGGTGAAAGTGTTGTGGTCAGATGAGACCAAAATGGAGCTCTTTGGCATCAACTCAACTCGCCGTGTTTGGAGGAGGAGGAATACTGCCTATGACCCCAAGAACACCATCCCCACCGTCAAACATGGAGGTGGAAACATTATGCTTTGGGGGTGTTTTTCTGCTAAGGGGACAGGACAACTTCACCGCATCAAAGGGACGATGGACGGGGCCATGTACCGTCAAATCTTGGGTGAGAACCTCCTTCCCTCAGCCAGGGCATTGAAAATGGGTCGTGGATGGGTATTCCAGCATGACAATGACCCAAAACACACGGCCAAGGCAACAAAGGAGTGGCTCAAGAAGAAGCACATTAAGGTCCTGGAGTGGCCTAGCCAGTCTCCAGACCTTAATCCAATAGAACATCTGTGGAGGGAGCTGAAGGTTCGAGTTGCCAAACGTCAGCCTCGAAACCTTAATGACTTGGAGAAGATCTGCAAAGAGGAGTGGGACAAAATCTCTCCTGAGATGTGTGCAAACCTGGTGGCCAACTACAAGAAACGTCTGACCTCTGTGATTGCCAACAAGGGTTTTGCCACCAAGTACTAAGTCATGTTTTGCAGAGGGGTCAAATACTTATTTCCCTTATTCAAATGCAAATCAATTTATAACATTTTTGACGTGCGTTTTTCTGGATTTTTTGTTTTTATTCTGTCTCTCACTGTTCAAATAAACCTACCATTAAAATTATAGACTGATCATGTCTTTGTCAGTGGGCAAACGTACAAAATTAGCAGAGGATCAAATACTTTTTTCCGTCACTGTATCTGCTTGTTCAGATTAGTATGGCTCATGTTCTGGAGTCTGCCCACTAACCTTTGGGGTTCCATTGATTGAGTGGGGCAGATTACCGTATACACAATGTAGAGTGACACTTTGTGTCATTCCATTAGTGGTCGGTATTGTTGTAACAGGATATTGAGGTATCATCTATCTGCTAGTACAGATTAGTTTGGCCCGTATTCTGGTGATCTGCCCACTAGACATTGGTGATGCCATTGGACTAGATGGGGCGGATTTGGACAGATGACGCAGTATTTTGTTTGTTTGTTGGTCGCAGCCATTGCTAGGCCCGACCTTTTCATTTCGATGGGAAGTGTTGGGCTCGGCAGGGAGTACATTTTGGAGCGTTGCGCTCCGCCTTAAACCAATAGGAGCAGAGCTCCCCTATGGTTTATAGAACGATAGTTACCGGAGTGTAACTCCAGTTCTATGAGTGGAGCGGAGCCCCATAGGACTTAAGGCCCTGCTGACCATCTCTAGTCTCGCTGAAGATAATATTCGGGAGGCTGATTGAGGGGAAGCGTCCCTTCTTATAGGGACACCTGTACTCCTATTGGCTGCAGGTGTGTGCATAATTTTGTCTCTGCTCCTATTGGTTTAAGGCGGAGCGCAACGCTCCAAAATGTACTCCCTGACGAGCCCAACACTTCCCATCAAAATGAAAAGGTCGGGCCTAGCAATGGCTGCGACCCAGTCCCACAGTACTGTAACCCACTGTGTCACAATACACTGTGTCACAATATACTGCGTCATCGGTCCAAATCCGCCCCACCTAGTCCAATGGCAACACCAATGTCTAGTGGGCAGATCACCAGAATACGGGCCATACTAATCTGTACTAGCAGATAGATGGTACCTCAATATCCTGTTACAACAATACCGACCACTAATGGAATGACACAAAGTGTCACTCTACATTGTGTACACGGTAGCCCGCCCCACTCAATCAATGGAACCCCAAAGATTAGTGGGCAGATCCCAGAACATGACTCATACCAATCTGAACAAGCAGATAGATGACGTCACATTCCGTCAAAATTGTCATGACCGGTCTAATAGTACCGTAACCAAGGTTACTACTATTATCCCTCATCATTCCGCCTCAATCCAGTTATTCACTGGTGGGCAGATCAATACATGCCTTCTACTGTACTGAACATGTCAGTCAGGAGTCATGCTATAATATGTCCTTCTATCAGAAGCGGACCTGAAAGAGACCTGTCTCTTTGGTCCTGCATTCCTCTCTGTTAGCTCAAGTCCTCCCCTCATCCACGCTAAGTACAGACTGAGAAAAAGAGTTAGAAGACATATCCAAGAGATAGAAATGGATAAATGGAGACGGTGACGACCACGACGCCGCTGCACAGATATCTTCTACCCCTGTTCCTCTGAAAAGGGCAGTAGAAGCCGCTACTCCACGAGTGGAGTGGGCTTTTATACCCTGAGGCAATTGTCGCCCCGCTGCCTCATAAGCTGTCTCAATGCCTACGCAAAGCCAATGAGACAGACGCTGTTTCGAAAGTGGTCTACCTAGTGCAGCCGCACCGTGACACACAAACAGCTGAGGCGATGACCTAATCGCTGCTGTGCGCTCAACGTAACACGCCAAAGCGCGCACTGGGCACAGGCGATGGAGCCTTTCCTCTCCCCATGGGGAGTGGGAGAAAAAGCCCACAGCTCCACGGTCTGTGATCTATATGAGCTCTTAATAACCTTCGGCATAAATGCCGGGTTAGGACGTAACACTGCTCTGCTCAAATCGCCATTAATGGCAAGGCAGTCGGGTCTCGTCGAAGAGCACATAAATCACTGACACGCTTAGCAGTAGTCAAAGCGAGCAACAGTGCCGTCTTCATAGACAGCATCTTGAGGGGTATTTGATTCAATGGCTCGAACGGCAACTCACAGAGCGCTTCGAGATCCAAAGCCAAATCCCACTGAGGAAGCGTGGCTGTAGGCATTGGCCTAAGCCGCCGCGTTCCTAATAAGAAACGTTTCACTAGAGGGTGGCTGAAGACAGTGTCTCTGCCAAACCCCTCGTTACAAGCAGAAATCGCTGCTGCAAACACCTTAATGGTGGCGGGTGATTGCTGCTTATCAAACATAAACTGCAGGAAGGAGAGAACACTCTCAACCTGACAGTTCATGTGGTCTACATTCTCTGTGACACACCATTGTGAAAAAATTTCCATTTACTGGCATACACCCTGGAAGTGGAACCGGCACGTGAACCCTGTATGGTCCTGATTACTGAATCAGATAACCCACGGCGCTCTAGCCTGTCCCTCTCAGGAGCCAAGCCTTCAGTGGTTGGCCGATTATGGGCAATAGGCCTATCGAGCCTCCCGCCTGAGACAACGCGTCCATCGATGTGGAATTGGCCAAGGTGGCGCAATCAACATCTGACTCATCTCCGCGAACCATGAAGCCCCTGGGCGATCGGGGGCCACCAATATTATTGACAGCCCGCCTGATCTCACCCTGGCTAACAGTGGGAGAATGCAGGACAGCGGTGGGAATGCATACAGTTGGTGTTCGTCCTGTTCCCTCAGAGAGAACCATAGAGGACAATGCGCGTTCACGTGTGACACGAATAAGTCTACCTCGGCTCTCCCGAACTGTTCCCAAATTTGGAGAACAATTTCCGGGTGCAGACGCCACTCGTCGTCTCGAGGACCCCCTCGAGACATGAGGTCTGCCCCATGTTCAAGTATCCCGGAATGTGTGCTGCTCTCAATGAGCAAAGGTGCTCGTGAGCCCACAGCCACAATTCCACCGCCTACCGGTGGAGTGCAGGAGACCTGACACCTCCCTGGCGATTTATGTAGGCTACTGTGGTCCAGATGGTCTGACCAGACCAACACATCGCGACCCCGAAGGGTAGACTCGAAGTGGGTCAGAACCAGTCGAACCGTTTCCAACTCCAAGAGGTTGATGTGGCGACTCCAAAGAGGCCACACCCCTCATATCGCTTGGGTCTGACATGTCCCTCCCCATCCAGTCAGAGAGGCATCTGTAAACACTGGAATGTAGGAGGACACTTTGCCTATCGGGACTCCGTGCGTGAGAGCGCGCGGGTCTCTCCAATAGTTCAGATCTGCACTGAGCGAGAGAGGAACCACCACCAACCGATGAAGTTGACGCACTGGGTCTAGTCTTAGTTGGGCGAACCATCGAGTCCCAGCGGGACCACGAAATGGGCTGACGACATGAGACCCAAGAGTGACATGACTGACAGTGCCGTTAATGTGTGATTCGGACGAAACCTTCTCAGGGCTAGCAACAGGGCTACCCTTTGAGGGTCCGAAATTCGAGCCCTCATCATTACAGTGTCTAGCTGTATCGGATGACTGGGCCAGGGCGCGCTCTTTTTCCAATTCACAGCTAACCCCAGACGCGTGAGATGAATCACTGTCTGTGTCGTGTGAGTGAACGCCAGCTCTGATGATGGGGCGAGAACCAGTAGGTCATCTAGGTAGGCTAGTAGCCTTATTCCCTGACGACGCAACGGTTCCAATGCCGCCTCCACACACTTGGAAAACGTGCGAGGTGCCAGTGCGTACCCGAATGGCATCCTCGTGAACTCGTACGCCACCCCTTGAAAGGCGAATCACAGAAACTTTCTGTGACGCGGCTGCACCGGCACATGAAAGTACGCCTATGCTTTCCAGTAGACGTTTTGTCGTGAGCATTCGGAAGGGCCGTTTGGCTACGCTCTCGTTGAGAATGCGTAAATCCAATATCGGCCTCATTCCCCCCGTCTTTTTGGGCACCAGGAAATAGAGTGAATATAGCCCTTTGTTCCTTTGCTCCCGGGGAACTACTGTGACCGCCTCCTTCGCCAAAAGTTCCGTAATCTCTGAAACCAGAGCGGCCACCTTTTGGGGTGTTTTCATCACCGTCTCCACCACCCCCCTGAATGGGGAGGGGTCCGATGGAATTGGATGGCATAACCCTTCTGCAACGTCTGGTCTAGCCAGCGTGAGAGGGTACAGCTTCGCCGCCACTCCCAACAATGCAGAGAAAGCGGAAGAGCGCGAAGCTGTGGTACATTCAGTAGGAAGGACCTGTATTCCTCGATGGCCCTTGCCGCCGCTGTTCCCCAGCACTGAAGTGGTGGAACAGCCCAAGGCGTGCCTCCCATGAAAGGGAGAGGAAACATCAGCGCGTTCTGAGAGAAGCGGGGGCGCCAATACGTTGGTTAAACTCATAACCGTAGCATTCCGTCCCTCCGTGAACGCAGCACGGGTCTGAACTGCACTGACTGAGGCGTTAGCCTGAGACAGAGCGCCAACCCCTAATAGCGGTCGCGTCATCATGCCAAGATCTGGCTGAGACTGCAGCCTGCTATGTGAGACACTCACTACAGCACTCCTAGGAGTCTGTAACATGAGGTCTCTATGAGGTAACACAAGGCTGCGCCTTGATACCTTTTTAACACTCACCTCGTGTGTGCTCATCTACGCACTCCTGGTGGGCTGAGCTACACTCAGAGTGGTGAACATCAGCGCGTTCTGAGAGAAACGGGGGCGCCAAATACGTTGGTTAAACTCGTAACCGTAGTATTCTGGCCCTCCATGAACGCAGAACGGGTCTGAACTGCACTGACCGAGGCGGTTGCCTGGGGCAGAGCGCCATCCCCGCATAGCGATTGCGTCATCAATCCATTACCTGGTTGTGACTGCATTCTGCTATGAGAGACCTTCACAACAGCACTCCTAGGAGTCTGTGGTGTGAGATCTTTATGAGGTAAGCTAAGGCTGCGCCTTGCTACCTTTATCACACTCACCTCTTGTGTGTGCTCAGCTACACACCCTAGGTGGGCTGAGCTACACTCCGAGTGGTGGGGGAGAGACATAGGGCGTGAAGTGCTCTGAACGTTCTCAGACGTGTTATGGAAAAAGGGCTCTCTTGTGACAATGTCAATAGGAGCCAACTCTTTATTACACACATCAAAACATACAGTCTCCTCCATACCCTGAACAGAAGGGTGGGGGGGAATAGTGGGCTCAGTCGTACCATGCGCCGAGCCAGCTCCCATTCTCTCCCCCTCGTCCCGTCATTGGCGCCGTCTCTTGTGAGTACCCTTAGGGTGCTGCCAAGTCGACGCCGTAATCACCTCCCTCGCTGGCGGAATCGCTGCTCGCGGCTGACGTCTGATGCCTGGCACGCCGCCTCGCTGTAGATCCTGATCTACTGGGGGCGTTAGAGGTAGACGGCTTCTGTGGTGCGTGGCTAGACTTCCCTGCCAGTGGCAGGTGTCTTGCCAGCTGCTTCTTCTCCTCGTCCATCTTGGCAAAATGCTCCATCGCCTCTTTGAGACCGTCGTCAGAGAGGGGGGCGTTGAGCAGTGACACTGTCGGCCTCTTTCATGGCCGTTAAAGACAGCCAGAGGTGTAGCTCCGTGACCACCGAAGTGGGTTAGGTGAAGAATAGCGCCAGAAATTCTGGACACCTCTTCCACCTCCTCTCTCGTGAGCTCAGTCCTACCCGTTGTTAAACGGGACAGAGAGGCCGCGAGGAGGGCAATATTGTTAGCTGCTGCTACAGCTTGGGCTCCCAACGTGAAGGACTTCTCTGCCAGCTGCGCTGTGAGTCTGTCCTTTTGTGTTGGCAAAGTGGCTTTTTTGGAGGAGGGCCAGGGACTCGAACCCGTCACTAGATATGGCGCTCTCGAGCCTGGGGATTCCCTTGGCAACCATCTCTCTTCCTTCCACTCTAGTGAATGGGAGGTACGTTTTAGCCGCTGAACACGCCGCTAAAGGTGCCTCCCATGAGCCCTCGACGTATTTACTGAGAGAGGGCATGGCTGGAGCCAATGGCTCTGCCGCCCTTCTCGGCCGAGAATAGGGTCCGCCCTCCATCATATCCACCTCCGCAGCGGGGGGAATGGGGGGCAGCGCTATCTCCAGTCGTCTGGCAGCCCTCTCAATGAGCCCAGGAAAGTCTGAGCGCAGAGAGGCCACTGCGAAGGACAGGGCTACTGATCTCTCGCCCAGGGAGTTACAAGACCTCTCACTCTCAACTGGAAAGGGGGTCTTGAAGGTCTGGGTCAGAGGGGCGGATTGTTCCATCGGAATATCCATCTCTTCCCCATCCTCCCTGTCATCTTCAGAGTCGGCGCCCTCAGATGATGCCTCGGAGGCTGAGGCTAACACTGAGAGCACATCCTCTAAGAGGATATCCTCCCTGAAAAACGCCCAGCGCTGCTTCCTCTCCTTCAAAGGAAGGAGGGCGCAGCTGGCGCAAATAGGGGGATCGCTGATTCCGTCCTAGGCGTGCTGCGCACCCAAACACACGATACCAAGGTCGTAGGAGTCCACAGCCTCCATGGAGGAACAGCGGCATTGAGCTCTGAAAATAGCTTTTGGGGGTGGAACATTTCCTGGTGTGCTCATTAGGACGGCGACTGGCAGCAGTTGGGCGAGTCTTTATTCTTAGAAATCCAATCCTGTGATCCACTCTACATCTCTGACACGTGATTTTGGAACCACAGGTGGTCCTCAACCCATAGAGATGCTGTGTCACCATTCTGTGGAAGTATAAGAACAAGCAGATCAGTGACACAGACCTAATTATGACTATAGAGGTGTTGACACAACAAGACTGAGGTACAGACAAAAGCAATGTGAATACAGACTAAGAATAACCCACATCAAGTTACGAACAAGGGGTTTTCCACCAAAACATCATGATAGTTGACAGGTGTTGGGAAAGGGGAAAAGGTGTTGCAAAAGGGGACTCTGTCTTCAAAACACATGAAAGTATAGGTGTTTTCTCAACGCTATAATTGTTTTTTACTAACGTTACCTCATTACAACTTAGTTAGGACATCATAGTTCATACAAATGTATTGTGTATTGTCTGTTTTGTTTGTTGACGTTTTTTTAAAATGTTTTGAATCACAAAATAAAAAAAGTATATGTAAATAATTATAGTAAGTATATTAAAGTATATTAAGTATATTAAACATAAACAAAGATTTTATAATATAACATGTAGGAGTCGTAAGGGAGTGAGTAAGGGAGAGAAGTAAAGAGACTAGCTGAATTAGAGTACAGTGAGTGAACAAGAGAGTAAAAGATTGGTTAAAAGGAAGCTACAGAGAGCTGTCTCAGACTGTGAAGTATGTATGCACTCTTAAACTCAGGATACATGGTTAAAACATTGCTCATCAACAGGCCATCTAACTCCTCCTCTGCTGTGTTGATGAGATCTGGACGTCAAATAAGAAATAACACAAACAACGAGGTTCTTCAGTAAGACTATATTCCTCATTATTTTGACAGTTGGATGCCTGTGGGGAGAAATAGATTGTTATTTCAGTGAGGGGGCGTGTAGATGAGCAACAGTTTCTTTTTCACCTACATTCTATTGTTACATCACATAGAGTAAATCCTTCTGGAAATAAGTGCCTGGTTATTAATAATTACTGCAATGGGCTAAATCAGGGTTACACAGTGTGTTTCTTGGTAGTCTTAAACAGATCAACTTTGAAACAAAAGTATATACCTCACACACATGGTTATGGGCTTAAAAAAAGAAGACACCTGTACCATGTCAGATAAAGAGTTGAAATGTATTACATTTTGAATTTGCATCCCAGTATTACACTTTATATACATCATAGAAGACTGAGATATAACAAAACAGTTTGACATAGAAAGACGGATTTTCGGCAGCTGTTTATTAATTATGAATAATGAAAAATATTATGAATATTCAACCCATGAGGCCACTAGGTCATTTGACTGCAGGAAAGGGCTATATGACTGAAGTGTAGAAAAGCAAATGCAAAGTTAAAGGAGTAGTTCACTATTTCATAACTTGATGTTAGATGGTTCCTTACCCTGAAAGTAATCTATGGGCCAGGAGAAACTGTAATCCATGGTTAAGTTTTCTAGATGTAAAGACCCCTGTTTAGGGGACTTGCGTGGTTTTGGTACCGGTTTTTCCGACTGACATTTCCGCTTAATAGCTTGCATTGAGCGATAGCCCTGGTTCCCACAGACACCGTAGTATATTTTGAATGGCAGCAGTTGAGCGAGTCTTTATTCGTAGAAGTTCCGGGATAGGTTTGGTGCTACCTTGATAGAAATCCAATCCTGTGATCCACTCTACATCTCTGACATGTGATTGGTGGAACCACAGGTGGTCTTCAACCCATAGAGATGCCGTGTCACCATTCTGTGGAAGTATAAGAACAAGCAGATCAGTGACACAGACCTAATTATGACTATAGAGGTGTTGACACAACAAGACCGGTTCAGACAAAAACAATCCACATCAAGTTACGAACCAGGGGTTTTCCACCAAAACATCATGATAGTTGACAGGTAATGGGAAAGGGTCATGCAAAAGGTGACTCTGTCTTCAAAACACATGAAAGTATACGTGTTTTCTCAACGTTATACCACTTTTTTTTTGCAGTTCCCTACGTGTTTGTTAGTGGTAGGATAAAGAGAAAAATAGGATAATTTTGGGCATGAAGTCAGTCTCGTCTAAAATAGAGTTCAGAACTCCATTGCGTCACAACGAGTAAATGAAGGTTAGGTTTGGATGACAATTATGTCAACAAATCATGCTCCCTTTTGCCAAGCTCCAAATTGGTTAAAAGGAAGCTACAGAGAGCTGTCTCAGACTGTGAAGTATGTATGCACTCTTAAACTCAGGATACATGGTTAAAACATTGCTCATCAACAGGCCATCTAACTCCTCCTCTGCTGTGTTGATGAGATCTGGACGTCAAATAAGAAATAGCACAAACAACGAGGTTCTTCAGTAAGACTATATTCCTCATTATTTTGACAGTTGGATGCCTGTGGGGAGAAGTAGATTGTTATTTCAGTGAGGGGGCGTGTAGATGAGCAACAGTTTCTTTTTCACCTACATTCTATTGTTACATCCCATAGAGTAAATCCTTCTGGAAATAAGTGCCTGGTTATTAATAAGCTAAATCAGGGTTACACAGTGTGTTTCTTGGTAGTCTTAAACAGATAGCCCTGGTTCCCACAGACAACGTAGTATATTTTGAATGGCAGCAGTTGCGCAAGTCTTTGTTCGTAGAAGTTCCGGGATAGGTCTGGTGCTACCTTGATAGAAATCCAATCCTGTGATCCACTCTACATGCAATGGGCTAAATCAGGGTTACACAGTGTGTTTCTTGGTAGTCTTAAACAGATCTGCTTTGAAACAAAAGTATACACCTCACACATATGGTTATGGGCTTACAAAAATATGTAAAGACCCCTGTTTAGGGGACCTGCGTGGTTCTGGTACCGGTTTCTGACTGTTCAGAACTTCAGTGTGTCACAACGAGTAAATGAAGGTTGGGTTTGGATGACAATTATGTCTACAAAGCATGCTCCCTTTTGCCAAGCTCCGCCCACTTTGCTTCCCTTTATTGAATGAGGCTTCATCGCCCCCAATGCGTTCAAAGGGTCATACAAATATGGATTTTACATTTATAAGGAAGGTATAATCTTATAGTTAGTTGTTTTATAATTTGATTATACTATATTTAGAACGCATAATTTCAAGCCTTATTCAATATTCACATGGAAAAGTCCACAGACCCACTCCAAAAGGCTTTCGGAGCCATCATCGACTCAGTGGGTTTTGTCCAACATTTCTCCGGACCTACGCATTGCCACAGTCATACCCTGGATCTAGTTTTGTCCCGTGGAATAAATATTGTGGATCTAAATGTTTTTCATCATAATCCTGGACTATCGGACCACCCTTTTATTACGTTTGCAATCGCAACAAATAATCTGCCCAGACCCCAACCAAGGATTATCGATTGCCGCGCTATAAATTCTCGGACAACCCAAAGATTCCTAGATGCCCTTCCAGACTCCCTCCACCTACCCTAGGACATCGGAGTACAAAAAACTAAATGTAACCTTGCGTAATACCCTAGATGCAGTCGCACCCCTAAAAACAAAAAACATTTGTCACAAGAAATTATCTCCTTGGTTGTAATGATGTCATGTCATAGTATCGTGGGGACCAGGTTATAGTTACTAGATAAGTGGCTTGGTGCCATGGAGTCTATATTCCGTTATGTCAAAGGAGATTACTGATGTTTATGATAGCATGATTAATAGACAGGATATACTGACTTGGGGTAAAGAGTAATAACATCAAAGAATGGGAGTGCCCATGATGATTACCAGATGTTCGTGGAGAGACTTGTAACAGAGTGTATATATAGAGAGAGTGGATCTTTGTTCTGGAGTTCGACATAGTAAGAGGCAAAGCTCTGTCTGTATTTGGTATGTCGAACCATGGTACCATATTAAATACTTTGATGAACTTCCCAGCTAAGTGTCTAAGTATATTCTTACATCCTTGATTACTTGATATCTTAGAAACTCATCATAACACTGTGTCACGTTCGCTTAAAGACGGGACGGACCAAGGCGCAGCGTGATATGCGTACATGTTTATTTTTAATGAATAAACAACTGACAAAACAATAAACAAACGAAACGTGAAGTCCAAGGTAGCACACAAACAACATACCTTACATGGAACAAGATCCCACAACCCACTAGTGCCAATAGGCTGCCTAAGTATGGTCCCCAATCAGAGACAACGAGCGACAGCTGCCTCTGATTGAGAACCACACTGGCCAACATAGATCTAGACATACTAGATTCTACAGCAATGAACAAACACAACACGGAATATACACACCCTGACTCAACAAATAAACGTCCCCTGAGTCAGGGCGTGACAGTACCCTCCCCCCCCCCAAAGGTGCGGACTCCGACCGCGCCACATACACATAACAGGGTAGGGGCCGGGTGGGCATTCCGCCTCGGAGGCGGATCCGGCTCCGGGCGTGACCACCACTTACTCTCCACCTCCCTGTTGCGCCCCTGGTCTGGTCTGGACCTCGGCGCGCTGCTTCTCCTCTCCTTCCTCCCACGAAGTACCAAGCCCTGTCTGGACCCTGGTGTGGGAGACCCCGAACCTGGAGAGGGGCTGACGTCTGGGTCTGGACTGGAACCGCTGACTGGAGCTGGACCCGACGACGGTGGATCGGACTGCTCTGGCTCCGGAGTGGAGCAGCTGACCGGAGCTGAACTGGGCACCGGTGGAGCGGACTGCTCTGGCTCCGGAGTGGAGCAGCTGACCGGTGCCGGACCAGGCACCGGTGGGACAGGCACGGGCTGTGCCGGACACACGCACCACTGGCTTGGTGCGAGGAGCAGGAACAGGCCGGACCGGGCTGGCGACGCGCACCACTGGCTTGGTGCGAGGGACAGGAACAGGCCGGACCGGGCTGGCGATGCGCACCACTGGCTTGGTGCGAGGGACAGGAACAGGCCGGATCAGGCTGGTGACGCGCACCACTGGCTTGGTGCGAGGGGCAGGAACAGGCCGGACCGGGCTGGCGACGCGCACCACTGGCTTGGTGCGAGGGACAGGAACAGGCCGGACCGGGCTGGCGATGCGCACCACTGGCTTGATGCGAGGATCAGGAACGGGCCGGACCGTACTGGGAACACACACCACTGGCTTAGTGCGGGGAGCAGGAACGGGTCGGGTCGTACTGGGAACACGCACCACTGACTTAGTGCGGGGAGCAGGAACGGGCCGGACCGGACTGGCGACACGCACCACTTGCTTGGTGCGAGGAGCGGGACTGGGTTCCTTTATAAACCCCCGGTCCTTCTGCTGCCTAACCAGCTCTTCTCGCCGTGCCTCTACACCTTCCTTCTCCCTTTTTGCCTCCTGTAGCTCCTCCCTCTGACCGAATAACTCCTGCTCCCTCTGAACCAATAGCCCCCATAACATGGTGGCCTCCTCTCCTAACCTGCAGATCCGCCCTGTCGCTGCCTCCTGCTGCCTCATCGTCCACACCGTGTGCCCCCCCCCCCCCCCCCCCCCCCCCCCCAAATTATTTTTTTCTTCTTGGGGTTGCCTCTCGGGTCTCCATCGTCGGCACTGTTGGCACCGTTTCTCCTCTCCTACCTGGGCATCCTCCTTCATCGCCCTCCGGTAACGGACGGCCTCCTCCTCCGTAATTCTCCCCCAACCGAGGAGGACATCTACTAATGTAACCTCCCGTTGAATTCCCGTCCTCGTTTGGTGGGATCTTCTGTCACGTTCGTTTATAGACGGGACGGACCAAGGCGCAGCGTGATATGCGTACATGTTTATTTTTAATGAATAAACAACTGACAAAACAATAAACAAACGAAACGTGAAGTCCAAGGTAGCACACAAACAACATACCTTACATGGAACAAGATCCCACAACCCACTAGTGCCAATAGGCTGCCTAAGTATGGTCCCCAATCAGAGACAACGAGCGACAGCTGCCTCTGATTGAGAACCACACCGGCCAACATAGATCTAGACATACTAGATTCTACAACAATGAACAAACACAACACGGAATATACACACCCTGACTCAACAAATAAACGTCCTCTGAGTCAGGGCGTGACACACTGGTATACAGAAAATACCAGAGCCCTGAAGCAAGCTTTCAAAAAATTGGAACGGAAATGGCATTCCACCAAACTGGAAGTCTTCCGACTAACTTGGAAAGACAGTACCGTGCAATATCAAAGAGCCCTCACTGCAGCTCGATCAGCCTATTTTCCAACCTAATTGAGGAGAAAAATAACAATACAACATTGATTTTTGATAGTGTCGGAAAGCTAACTAAAAAGCAGCATTCCCCAAGAGAGGATGCTTTCACTTCAGCAGTGATGATTTCATTAATTTATTCGATGAAAGATCATAATCATTAGAGAACAAATTACAGACTCCTCTTTGAATCTGTGTATTTCTCCAAAGGTCAGTTGTCCTGAGTCTGCACATAACTTACAGGACCTAGGATCAATGGAGTTTTTAAATCCTATATCTCTTGACACATTCACGAAAATAGTCATGGGCCATGGCCTCTAAACCTTCCAGCTGCATACTGGACCCTATTCCAACTAAACTACTGAAAGAGCTACTTCCTGCGCTTGGCCCTCCTATGTTGAACATAATAAAAGTCTCCCTATCCTCCGGATGTGTACCTGTCACGTCTCCTCCCGTTGCTCACCTCAGGTGGTCAGCTAGCTAAAAGGGTGTCGTTAGTCACAAAACTTACCGTTATTTTTCAGTCCATTTAAATGTTGAGCTCGAGGTGATTCAGTCCTCCAACCGCTAGAGAGTGTCCGAGGTCAGGGGGTGTCTGATGTTTGGGGAAAATTAGCTATCATTTTATAATGCTTTAGCTACAGGCTAGCTAACTTTAGCTTACAAGTCTTTTGCAAGTTAGTTCGTAGATCATACAAGTGTATTCTGTATTGTCTATGGCAAAACTAAATAATGGATGCAGCTATGGTGGTAGCTAACTCATGTGGTCCTCTGTAGCTCAATTGGTAGAGCATGGCGCTTGTAACGCCAGGGTAGTGTGTTCGATCCCCGGGACCACCCATACATAAAAATGTATGCACGCATGACTGTAAGTCGCTTTGGATAAAAGCGTCTGCTAAATGGCATATTATTGTTATTATGTCTGAGTCTGATTAATACAGTGAACTAGAAGCAACCAAATGTAACATTATCGGCCTAAATCTAATCCAATCCGGAGCCACGGTCTGTCTACTTCTGTAAAACATAGAATTAGCGTTTCCACTAGTTACCACAGCCACAAATTGGTAAATAACTAAAATTAGCTTTTTGGTCTTAATTTAAGGTTAGGGTTATCAGTGTGGTTAAGGTTCGGGTTATGTTTGAAATCACATTTTAAGAAGAGTAATTGTACAACTAGGCGGCCTTTATGACTTTGTGGCTGTGGAAACTAGTGACGACCTAGAATTAGCTTGACCCTAGTTACTGCCCTAATGACACAGACGGCTTCATCGACTACTGTAATGTGTGGTATGTGAAAAGTTGTATAAAAAAATACCTGCTTTGATAAACTAGTAGGTTAATTACCCAGCCAAGCAGATACAAGTAGTAGGGTCATTTTGGTTGTGAAGTGCATTATTAAAAAGCTTTGTCCTTTATAACAAAATGCAATTTACCATTTGGCTGTCCATTTTATCACCCTGTCACAGGCCCTTCCAGTCAACACCACCTCATAAGATGAGGAAGTACATTATTTATGAGGATTGCCTGCTGCAGTTGTTCGAGAGATTCCAGTTTGAAGCTAAACATGCAACATAGACCAGCAAGGGGACCCTCAGCATCACGCAGACATGCCCTCGCTGTGAGCATTTCTATAAATGGAAGAGGGAGGACACTTGAATCAGTTTGGTGACATTTGACCTTGTCCATCAAAACCTCACCTCCAGCCTCACCTCTTGCCTGCCCACCAACAGTCGTTGATGGGGAGACCAGAATTAAGTAGGTTTAGTCTGACCTGTTCAAACTTCAACATAGTATATGTTTCTTTGTCAGATACTGTAAAACCTATTCTAACTGCCATTGGCAATAGAAAAGTAATAGAACAGTGGAACAGTGACTGTGTATGTGTTCACAGATGCATCTATGGAGCCAGCACTTGGAGACTTGCAAGATGATGTGATGGAGACCTGAACAACAGAGGCTTGATACTAATGTCTCTAAATGGAGAGAGACGTGCCACTCGGCATTAAGATGTTACTAGACACAACTTTTACTTGTAATGTATTTATTTTATGTTATTGAATGGTATCAGTCAATATTGGGAGGGAGAAACCCGGTACATTCTGCACCAGGATCAGGGAACTGTTGTATACGAGACACCACACAGGAAGGTATGACCACTCTGACGTGTTTGCCAAGGTTGCTCCATTACCACCAGACCACATGTCGATAGGCACAGTATCTGTATCGGCTGAGAATGACAATGAAAGGTGAAAGGTGCACATTGTTATATTAGCAGAACACTGCTTCAATGGTATTATGTAAAGGGTTGTTTATTCTACATGGGCCGGTTACTACATGTGAAAGTTAACAAAACACTTAGTTTAGAATATCTACATAAATTCAGCAACCTGTGGGAGGTTTCTTTGTGTCTCCCGAGTGGCGCAGTGGTCTAAGGCACTGCATCGCAGTGCTAGCTGTGCCACTAGAGATCCTGGTTCGAATCCAGGCTCTGTCGTAGCCGGCCGCGACCGGGAGACCCATGGGGCGGCGCACAATTGGCCCAGCGTCGTCCAGGGTAGGGGAGGGAATGACCGGCAGGGGATGTAGCTCAGTTGGTAGAGCATGGCGTTTGCAACGCCAGGGTTGTGGGTTCGATAAAATAATGTATGCGCTAACTGTAAGTCGCTCTGGATAAGAGCGTCTGCTAAATGACTAAAATGTAATGTAAATGTAAATGTTGTAATTGAATGGGGGGAAACCGCTGCAGGCAACATTCTGACAGATGGGTGTGTCTTGGTAGTGGCAAGGAAACACATTTACATTTTAGCAGACGCTCTTATCCAGAGCGACTTACAGTTAGTGAGTGAATTCATTTTCATACTGGCCCCCCGTGGGAAACGAACCCACAACCCTGGCGGTGCAAACACCATGCTCTACCAACTGAGCTAGAGGGGACACCCAAGAAACACCCACATTAAACCGCACCCCCAAGCCAACTCACGTTTGGCTTCTGTCATGGCCACCACAATTTCTTGAGGAGCAAGCCAAAAAACGAGGCCAAATCAGCGGGTGCAGTTCCCCTTGAGAGACTTCAAGTAAAGTTAGCTTCTGGGGATGATCTCTGAGAAGTTTGTTTACTCATCATAGCTCATGTTTGACTAAAGAATAGATCATGTGAACACACTGTCATGACATTCACATATCACAGTTAGACCTAACTGAGAGTTCAAATGAATGTGGCTAACAAATTACACTTGATCAGTTACACTTGATTTGTAAAAATGATGGACTTTAGATGAAATGACATGGAACTCTTACAGGTTTGTCCACAGTGAATGAGTTCCAGACTGGCATGAGGGATCTCTTGCTAGAGGCATTGACAAAGTCTGGATGATATAGTAGTCATCATTGGGTTGCAGCATTTTTAGTCTCCCAAACAACGTGTGCTTCTGCTCAACAGTGGCCACTGAAAGTGAGTTGACAGTTAAAAGTTTGTTTTCGATATTGCACAAGACTGCTAGGATTAATTATACTACAGTGCCTTCAGAAAGTATTCACACCCCTTGACCTTCAGATTTTTGTGATGTTACTGCCTGAATTTAAAATGAGTTAAATAAAGATTTTTTTTGTCACTGGCCTACACACAATATCCCATGATGTCAAAGTGGAATTATGTATTTAGAAATGTTCACAAATTAATAAACAATGTGCAGCCCAGGGTATCTATAGGATCAAGGATCACCAGAGGGCACTGCCCGGGGGTTGTCTGCTCCACGGGGTATATGGGAGTGTGCCAGGGAGTCCTCAGGAGATGGTTCATACTGCCATGACTTCCATTGTTCTGAGATGGGGAGATCTCCAACACGTCTGTAAGGGTTTCACATGGACAATGTTACTATGCACACCACATACTATATATGTTTGAGATAAAATCGAATTAAAGTTGATTTGTCGCATGTACAGGATATAACAGGTGTAAAACAGAACTCTACAAGGTGTCGAAAGCGTTGTTTGCCATGTTGACTCCAATGCCTTCCACAGTTGAGTCAAGTTAGCTGTATGTCCTTTGGGTGGTGGACCATTCTTGATACGCATGGGAAACTAGTGAGTGTGAAAAACCCAGCAGCATTGCAGTTCTTGACACCCTAAAACCAGTGTGCCTGGCACCTAGTACTGTTGCGGAAAAATCAGCTCTTGTATTCGAGAAAACTGTTAAGCATTCACCCAGGGTTTATTCAATAGTGACCTGCACAGGGGAGACCTTTTCTGGACATAGCCAGCATTGGACTCTCTAAGACATAAATACATTTTAGCTTATATAGGAGCATCTGGTTCAGATCAGCATGCTCCTCTCTACTGAGTTTTCTTGGCAAGCTTCTCTATTATATAAGACATACTGTATATATTAGCATCCAAGTGATCCTCCCCCATACTCTCCTTCCTCAAGCTTTAAAGCACACAGTACAGTTGTCTAACAAAATTGTCCTTAAGCTTAATTTTTCCTTCATACCCCATTCAATGGCACTTAAATAATTATTTTGCCTTGTCCATTCACCCTGTGAATGACACACATACACAATCCATGTCTCAATTGTCTCAAGGCTTAACAATCCTTCTTTAACCTGTCTCCTCCCCTTCAACTACACTGATTGAAGTGGATTAACAAGTGACATCAATAAGGGATCATAGCTTTCACCTGGATTCACCTATTCAGTCTATGTCATGGAAAGAGCAGGTGTTCTTAATGTTTTGTACACTCAGTGTATATATTTAAAGTTCATATTCCACCTGAAAGAAGAATACAGAAGCACAGAGCTTTCATTGTCCCAAACAGAACAGGACATATATCTCAGAGTCCGTGTCACCATGGAGAGAAGGTCATGCAGACAGACTTACAGGTGCGTCCGTCGGCATAGACCGGGGTGACCGTCACCTTAAACTCTGTGTCAGACAGCAGTGGCTGCAGTAGGAGGCTGTTCTGACCACCGGGGACCATTTTCTAGAACACATACACAACTGCCAATCACGATATGAGGACGACAAGGTTCTGGTGTTGTCTGGAGTGGAGGTTGGTGAAGGGACATGCTGGGTTGATGTGACTGGTGATTAAATGTACTGGAGTTGTATCAGAGGAACAGATTCAGCTAGTAGGTAGCCTTGCACCAGACCTGTCTGTGTTGTCATGACAACTCCTTTGGTCATTGTCTTGCCAAACAAAGACCATAGGAGTTGTCATGACAGCACAAAAAGATATGTTCCAATGTTTTGTACGCCCAGTATATTTTGCACAGGATGACATTCAGTGAGCATGCAGTATGTTTTCAGGCATCTCAAAACTAAAAATACAAAGATGTGTATATAATACGGCATACACCATGAAATCTAAGCTGTGTGTTGTATACAGCACGTTATATGTTGTGTAAATGAGAGTTGTGTCAGAGGTTGATGGGGGTGCTATAAAAGCACGTTAAAAGCAGTTACGAGAACAAACAGATGGTCGTTTCGAAACATGCCTGACCTAAACACAAGAAGTGAACCTTTTTGGATTACATTACAACAAAGCAGTATATCATGACCTCTTGCTGTTTAGTTCTTGAAGGGAATCAAACAACACCTTTGAGGCGGCAGTCTTAGGTGCCAGTACTCATTTTGTGTATCGGTACTGTTTATATTTAGGTGCAGGAACTCAGCAATAGTTTTAAGCTTATATTCTGTAAGAGGTGCAGGAGCTCAAGCTACGGTGAACTCCTGCCCAAGTCAAGCACTGGTTATTTTATTAATAAAGATTTATGGACCATTCCATCAAAGTACGTTAGAGCATCTGAATTGTATCTTATCAATGTGAGAGCTTGGAACTATAAGATTATATCTGAAAAAATATGATTCTGAGATAATTGGCTTTAAAATTCCGAACCCTCATTGGTTTGAATGGTGTCAGCGATTTTTATATTGTATTCTTTTGAACTTAACAACATGAATTGGGGCATTTAGAGTACTATTTAGGTAGAGAACATTGAACAGAACAAGGCTATGTCAATAACTAAATGCAGATAGAACCTTATTGTACCAAACTCTCGAATGGTAGATAAAACTATTGTTTCAGATAATAAGCGTAACAATCCTGAACCTGCTTTGACCTGCAGGTTGTTGTAAGGTTGTTGCACCAGAGCTATCTCAATGGTCTGATGTCGCTTCCTCACCTCTTCTCCTTCCCTTCATATGCACTGATCTGAGAACACAGGGCATGGGAAAGCAATATGGTGGATGGCAACCGGTAGTTTGCCTTCTCTTGTCAAGTTATTTCAGTTTATTCCAGATGAAGTAATTTCAGACTATTGAGATGCATCCTAGTTGTTTTCCTATTGACGTTACCCCTCCACTGACGGGACCAAAGCTGTGCCCCGACTTGACCGGCTCCTTGAGGTACAACGTGAAGAAATCGGGCCTGCAGGGACAACAATTGTTATACACCATGACATTATACACGATGCACTTTAGGCTTGAAGGTTACAGAGAAATCTCTGATAAGCAAGCTGATAAATGCATGCTAGTAGCTGGGATGCCTCTATCTTTAAAGTGCAAGTTAAATGGGGCAGTTCCCTCTCATTATCTGGCAACTGAAGCCACTTCAGGAGCGTGAAGACCCTCTCATCAAAAGGTATTTTGTTGAAATTAAGTGAAGGACATGCAGATATATAAGGACAGTTCTTATCATCCAAGGGAAATAAAGCTTATATGAGAAACATGATCATTCATTTGTGACTATATTACCCATTGATGTCCAGAAAACGGACATTGATTTTGACATTTGAGCCAGGCCAGAAATACTGTAGGTTCCTGCTCTCAGGCCCTGGTAACTGGCAGTGAGCGAAATCTACAATGACAAGGTTCTGGGTGAGAATATTCTCTAATTACTGTTCTACTCAAACCTGATAGAAGCATTCTGTTGAGCAGAGAGTTGTGTTCTTTTGTGAACTACAGTAACACATGTAAATGCACTAGACACAATAAAAAAATATTTACACTGAACAAAAATATAAACGCAACATGCAACAATTTCAAAGATTTTACTGAGTTACAGTTCATATAAGGAAATCAGTCAATATAAATAAATTCATTAGGCCCTAATCTATGGATTTCACATGACTGAGCAGGGGTGCAGCCATGGAAGGGCATAGGCCTACCCGCTTGGGAGCCAGGCCCACACACTGGGGTGCCAAGCCAGGCCAATCAGAATGAGTTTTTCCTCACAAAATGACTTTATTACAGACATAAATATTCCTCAGCACCCCCTCCCCCCTCAGACGATCCCGCAGGTGAAGAACCCGGATGTGGAGGTCCTGGGGTGGCATGGTTACATGTGGACTGCGGCTGTTGGACGTACTGCCAAATTCTCTGAAACAACGTTGGAGGCGACTTACGGCAGAGAAATGAACATTAAATTCTCTGGCAACAGCTCTGGTGGACATGCCAATTGCATGCTCCCTCAAAACTTGAGACATCTGTAGCATTGTGTTGTGTGACAAAACTGCACATTTTAGAGTGGCCTTTCATTGTCCTCAGCACAAGGTGCACCTGTGTAATGATCCTGCTTTTTATCAGCTTCTTGATATGCCACACCAGTCAGGTGGATGGATTATCTTAGCAAAGGAGAAATGCTCACTAACAGGGATGTAAACAAATTTGTGCATTTGAAAGAAATACACTTTTTGTACGTATGGGACATTTATGGGATCTTTTATTTCAGCTCATGAAACATGGGACCAACACTTTACATGTTGCATTTATATTTGAGTTCAGTATAGTTAAGATTACTATGAGATGATCATAAGACATAAGTCTTACAATACATTATGACTGCATCATGATACATATCTCCTGCAGGCTTTAGGTTTAGTGTTACCCATGTCTCATTATACAACATTTCCATTAGTGAAACATTCAAAAGAAGCTGGATGTTGGATGCACTTATGACAATAGTCTTCCTTCTCTCCAACTCCTTGCTTATCCCCATACTTGAGAGCTGTCCAGTTCTAAACACAGTCAACACAGGGTTCTACTACACACACAGAGAGAACCGGAGGAATCACCACAACGGTGAACTCTGGAACGCCATGAGTGTGGGGAAGTAACTTATTGTCAGAAGAGGGGACCTCTTTCTGCCCCGGTAAAATGCAAGAGATCAATTGACAGCTTTGGGAACCTGTCCAGAACTCACCTGATATGAAGCTTTACAGGAAAAGCTAACGATTAACAGGGAAGACTGGACAAACATTTTACAACTCTGATTTTACATTGTTCAGATCTGATTGCAGAGGGCTAGCGGTTAGAGAGGCAAGCCAATAACCGTGGGTTGCCAGTTCGAATCTCGGGTCCGACGGGAAGAATCTGCCGGGAACTGAGCTGGCAACCGGAGGGTTGCTATAATCAAATCCTAGATGCCATTGCCTGCCGTTATGCCCTTGAGCAAGACACTTAACCCCTCACAACAACAGCTCCTCAGGCGCCCAGTGTGGCAGCTCCCCACGCCTCTCCAAAAACCTGTATATGTTTGTGTATGTATCAGTGGAGGTGCCTCAGAGGAGGAAGGGGAGGACCATACTCCTCAGTGAATTTCATAAATATTCAAATAGTGAAACATAAAAAAAGTTATCCTTTTTAGATAAAACTATACTAAATATATTCACATCACCAAATAATTGATTAAAACACACTGTTTTGCAATGAATGTCTACAGTAGCCTCAGCAGCACTCTGTAGGGTAGCACCATGGTATAGAGAGAGAGAGCGAGCTTTTTTTACTTTCACTTATTTAGCTAGTGTAGAATGCAGCTAGCTAGTTTAGCCTACTCAAACACCCAGAAAAGGTTGATATGTTAGCTAGCTGGCTATGGCTATCCAACACTGCAACTCTTCCAAGTCAAGGTAAGCTTTAGGATTTATTAATATATTGCCACCAGGGCCCACCGGTGAAACTGTAAAACTGTTTACTGTACACTGTACTGCATGATTGTAGCGGGTTTACTAATGTGTTATTTCTAGTAGCTATGTTGACTATGACGTGACAATGATGTAGGCTGTGTGTAGCGTTTAGCGGTCATGATATGAAGGTTTGGCTTGGAAAGGATTTTTCGCCTGGTCACAGACAGCTGATGTGTTGTGCGCTGAAGTCCACAAATGAAGGGAAATGGTGAGGAGGAGAGCGCGTAGATAGATGCGAGAAGGAATTACACTACCATTGAAAAGTTTGGGGTCACTTAGAAATGTCCTTGTTTTCGAAAGAAAAGCACTTTCTTTGTCCATTAAAATAACATCAAATTGCCCAACCCGTTCCTGCTCCCCGGACTAAGTTAGTGGTGCGTGTTCCCAGTACGGCCCAACCCGTTCCTGCTCCCCGCACTAAGTTAGTGGTGCGTGTTCCCAGTCCGGCCCAACCCGTTCCTGCTCCCCGCACTAAGTTAGTGGTGCGTGTTCCCAGTACGGCCCAACCCGTTCCAACCCCGCACTAAGTTAGTGGTGCGTGTTCCCAGTACGGCCCAACCTGTTCATGCTCCCCACACTAAGTTAGTGGTGCGTGTTCCCAGTCCGGCCCGGCCTGTTCCTGCCCCTCGCACCAAGCCTGTGGTGCGTGTCGCCAGCCCGGCCCGGCCTGTTCCTGCCCCTCGCACCAAGCCAGTGGTGCGCGTCGCCAGCCCGGCCCGGCCTGTTCCTGCCCCTCGCACCAAGCCAGTGGTGCGCGTCGCCAGCCCGGCCCGGCCTGTTCCTGCCCCTCGCACCAAGACTGTGGTGCGCGTCGCCAGCCCGGCCCGGCCTGTTCCTGCGTCGCCAGCCCGGCCCGGCCTGTTCCTGCTCCCCGCACCAAGCCAGTGGTGCGCGTCGCCAGCCCGGTCCAGCCTGTTCCTGCTCCCCGCACCAAGCCTGTGGTGCGCGTCGTCAGCCCGGTCCAGCCTGTTCCTGCTCCCAGCACCAGGCCAGAGGTGCGCGTCGCCAGCCCGGTCCGGCCCGTTCCTCCTCCCCGCACCAAGACTGTGGTGCGCGTCGCCAGCCCGGTCCGGCCAGTTCCTGCTCCCCGCACCAAGCCTGTGGTGCGCGTCGCCAGCCCGGTCCGGCCTGTGCCTGCTCCCCGCACCAAGCCTGTGGTGCGCGTCGCCAGCCCGGCCCGGCCCGTTCCTGCTCCCCGCACCAAGCCAGTGGTGCGTGTCGTCAGCCCGATCCGGCCCGTTCCTGCTCCCCGCACCAAGCCAGTGGTGCGCGTCGCCAGCCCGGTCTGGCCTGTTCCTGCTCCCCGCACCAAGCCTGTGGTGCGCGTCGCCAGCCCGGCCCGGCCCGTTCCTGCTCCCCGCACCAAGCCATTGGTGCGCGTCGTCAGCCCGGTCCGGCCTGTTCCTGCTCCCCGCACCAGGCCAGTGGTGCGCGTCGCCAGCCCGGTCCGGCCTGTTCCTGCTCCCCGCACCAAGACTGTGGTGCGCGTCGCCAGCCCGGTCCGGCCTGTTCCTGCTCCCCGCACCAAGCCTGTGGTGCGCGTCGCCAGCCCGATCCGGCCTGTTCCTGCTCCCCGCACCAAGCCTGTGGTGCGCGTCGCCAGCCCGGCCCGGCCCATTCCTGCTCCCCGCACCAAGCCAGTGGTGCGCGTCGTCAGCCCGGTCCGGCCCGTTCCTGCTCCCCGCACCAAGCCTGTGGTGCGCGTCGCCAGCCCGGTCTGGCCTGTTCCTGCTCCCCGCACCAAGCCTGTGGTGCGCGTCGCCAGCCCGGCCCGTTCCTGCTCCCCGCACCAAGCCAGTGGTGCGCGTCGTCAGCCCGGTCCGGCCCGTTCCTGCTCCCCGCACCAAGCCTGTGGTGCGCGTTGCCAGCCCGGTCCGGCCTGTTCCTGCTCCCCGCACCAAGCCAGTGGTGCGCGTCGCCAGCCCGGTTCGGACTGTTCCTGCTTCCCGCACCAAGCCAGTGGTGCGTGTCGTCAGCCCAGTCCGGCCCGTCCCTGCTCCCCGCACCAAGCCAGTGGTGCGCGTCAGCCCGGTCCGGCCCGTTCCCCGCACCAAGCCAGTGGTGCGCGTCGTCAGTCCGGCACGGTCCGTGCCTGTTCCACCGGTGCCTGGTCCGGCACCGGTCAGCTGCTCCACGCCAGAGCCAGAGCAATCCGCTCCACCGGTGTTCAGTCCAGCTCCGGTCAGCAGGGCCAGACCACGAGGGCGAGAGAGAGAGTGGTGGTCACGCCCGGAGCCGGATCCGCCTCCGAGGCGGAATGCCCACCCGGCCCCTCCCCTGTGGTGTTTGGTTGGCGCGGTCGCAGTCCGCGCCTTTGGGGGGGGGTACTGTCACGCCCTGGCTCTGGGGACTCTTTAATGTTGAGCCAGGGTGTTAGTTCCTATGTTTAGTTGTTCTATGTGTTTATTCTAGATCGTTTAGATCTATGTTGGCCAGGGTGGTTCCCAATCAGAGGCAGCTGTAGCTCGTTGTCTCTGATTGGGAACCATACTTAGGCAGCCTGTTTTGCACAGTTGATTGTGAGATCTTGTTCTGTATAGGTTTGTGTTGGTGAACCTTTTGACTTCACGTATCGTTTTGTTGTTTTGTTGCATTGTTAAGTACTCATTAAAAGATGTACGCCTATCACGCTGCGCCTTGGTCCGGTTCTTATGACGAGCGTGACAACATAGGCGTACAGAGGCCCATTATCAGCAACCATCAGTCCTGTGTTCCAATGGCACGTTGTGTTTGCTAATCCAAGTTTATCATTTTAAAGGCTAATTGATCATTAGAAAACCCTTTTGCCTCCCGAGTGGTGCGGTGGTCTAAGGCACTTGGCACAATTGGCCCAGCGTCGTCCAGGGTAGGGGAGGGTTTGGCCGGCAGGGATGTTCTTGTCCCATCTCGCACTAGCAACTCCTGTTGTGGGCCGGGTGCAATGCACGCTGACTCGGTCGCCAGGTGTACAGTGTTTCCTCTGACACATTGGTGTGGCTGGCTTCCGGGTTAAGCGGGCACTGTGTCAAGAAGCAGTGCGGCTCGGTTGGGTTGTGTTTCGGAGGACGCACGACTCTCGACCTTCGCCTCTCCCGTGTCCATACGGGAGTTTCAGCAATGGGACAAGACTGTAACTACCAATTGGATACCACGAAATTGGGGAGAAAAATATGCTGACCTTCTAGGCAGAGTTGCAAAGAAAAAGCCATATCTCAGACTGGCCAATAAAAAGAAAAGATGTCTGAGATATGTATTTTTCTTTGCAACTCTGCCTAGAAGGTCAGCATCCCGGAGTCACCTCTTCACTGTTGATGTTGAGACTGGTGTTTTGCGGGTACTATTTAATGAAGCTGCCAGTTGAGGACCTGTGAGGCACCTGTTTCTCAAACTAGACACTCAAATGTATTTGTCCTCTTGCTCAGTTGTGCACCGGGGCCTCCCTCTCCTCTTTCTATTCTGGTTAGAGACAGTTTGCGCTGTTCTGTGAAGGGAGTAGTACACAGCGTTGTACGAGATCTTCAGTTTCTTGGCAATTTCTAACATAGAATAGCCTTCATTTCTCAGAACAAGAATAGACTGACGAGTTTCAGAAGAAAGTTATTTGTTTCTGGCCATTTTGAGCCTGTAATCGAACCCACAATTGCTGATGCTCCAGATACTCAACTAGTCTCAAGAAGGCCAGTTTTATTGATTTTTTAATCAGCACAACAGTTTTCAGCTGTGCTAACATAATTGCAAAAGGGTTTTCTAATGATCAATTAGCTTTTTTAAATGATAAACTTGGATTAGCAAACACAACATGCCATTGGAACACAGGCCTGATGGTTGCTGATAATGGTCCTCTGTACGACTATGTAGATTTTCCATAAAAAATCAGCCGTTTCCAGCTACAATAGCCATTTACAACATTAACTATGTCTACATTGTATTTCTGATCAATTTGATGTTATTTTAATGGACTTTTTTTTATTTTATTTTGAAAACAAGGAAATGTCTAAGTGACCCAAACTTTTGAATGATGGTGAAAAAAAAGTATTTGAAAGAAAGTATTTGAATGAAAGTTTACAACGTAGGTGCACAGGTCGAGATAATTTTGAGTAATCAAGTCCTGGAGTGGCCTAGCCAGTCTCCAGACCTTAATCCCATAGAAAATCTGTGGAGGGAGCTGAAGGTTCGAGTTGCCAAACGTCAGCCTCAAAACCTTAATGACTTGGAGAAGATCTGCAAAGAGGAGTGGGACAAAATCCCTCCTGAGATGTGTGCAAACCTGGTGGCCAACTACAAGAAACGTCTGACCTCTGTGATTGCCAACAAGGGTTTTGCCACCAAGTACTAAGTCATGTTTTGCAGAGGGGTGAAATACTTATTTCCCTCATTAAAATGCAAATCAATATATAACATTTTTGACATGCGTTTTTCTGGATTTTTTTGTTGTTATTCTGTCTCTCACTGTTCAAATAAACCTACCATTAAAATTATAGACTGATCATTTCTTTGTCAGTGGGCAAACGCACAAAATCAGCAGGGGATCAAATACCTTTTTCCCTCACTGTATACAACGACCTGTTTGTATGTGGCTGCTATGAAAGTGAACTGTGTTTGCGTGTGATCAGGGGCGTATCCAACGCGCCGATTCTGTTGAAAAACATTTCTTAAACGGAAGCAAATGAACGAAACTGGGATAAACATACCTGAATTTGTCCAATAGAAACTCTTGTTTGCAACTGTTGATCTAATGATTACACCCTAGATACGCTAGACGTAGGCAAGAATGTGCAAGGAAGTATTCAATGTGTCACTGTCTGTCACCTTGATTACTCAAAATTCTCTCGACCTGTGCACCTACGTTGTAAACTTTCATTCATAGGCTAGGTTGTAGAAACGTCATGATGGGTACAGGGAGAATTTGAGTCTTATGTAGTAGCCTAAAGCTATCGATGTTACATTGAGCTGGGGATGCGTCGTGCCTAAGAACAGCCCTTAGCAATGGTATGTTAGCCATATACCCCCCCCCCCCCCCCCCCCCCCCCCTCGTGCCTTATTGCTTAAGTATAGGATAAGAAAACACACTTCTTAAACATTTGTCTAACTCCAAATACTACAGCCAAGGTTCAATTATTGACAAGATGGTGCTCTCCAATTTCTCTATACAAAACATCAATTTGGAACTATTTTTGGCACGCCAGGCTTCCTTCTGTATAACCAGTTATTTTGATTTAATAGTTATTGAAGCAAAAATTACTCAAATGCTCATCTGCAACATTATAAGAATTTATTCTGATCAGAACCTTGCCACATCTTTACATTTTAGTCATTTAGCAGACGCTCTTATCCAGAGCGACTTACAGTTAGTGAGTGCATACATTTCTTCTTTTTTTTATATACTGGTCCCCTGTGGGAAACGAACCCACAACCCTGGCGTTGCAAACGCCATGCTCTACCAACTGAGCTACATGGGACCACATGTTAATAATACACAATTTAGAAGGGAAAAACATAACCAGATACCATCAACATACAGTATGTCAACCATCTGAGGCCATCAATGGAGGTTGTATTAAGTGACATGAAAATGTTTGTTAATTGTGCTGCATCTGTAGGACTTTGTGCTGCAGGCAGGGCCACCATCAGTAGTAGATTTAGTACAGTACGCGCAAAGCCAAACACTGCACTTGACTCCACTGTCATAAACATCATATACCAGTTGTTAAAGTTATGTTATAACACAGTTATAAGAGCTTATAACAACTGACTTAGCCCTTATAACACCCATAACACCAATGCACACCACTAGCCTGTTAGCTAACCTGAACAACACTTTGTGACACCAATAAAGTATTACAGAAAGTTGTCATTGGTATCTTGACTGATTATAACATTTGTTATATCATCTTTATGTAAACCTTATGTAAGTGTAGGAGGTGGAAATAAAGTCTTCACACCAATTACAAAGACACTTCAGGCTATAGCAAATCATCACTGTGCAGTATTAATAGATATGACCAGTGGTGTAAAGTACTTAAGTAAAAATACTTTAAAGTACTACTTAAGTAGTTTTTTGGGGTATCTGTACTTTACCTCACTATTTATATTTTTGACAACTTTTACTTTTACATTCCTAAAGAAAATAATGTCATTTTTTACTCCATACATTTTCCCTGACACCCAAAAGTACTGGTTACATTTTGAATACTTAGCAGGACAGGAAAATTGTCCAATTCACGCACTTATCAAGAGAACATCCCTGGTCATCCCTACTGCCTCTGATCTGGCGTACTCAATAATCACACATGCTTCATTTGTAAATTATGTCTGAATGTTGGTGTCCGTACATTTTCAAAACAAGAAAATGGTGCCGCCTGGTTTGCTTAATATAAAGAATTTGAAATGATTTATACTTTTACTTTTGATACTTAAGTATATTTAAAACCAAATACTTTTAGACTTTTACTAAAGTAGTATTTTACTGGGTGACTTTCACTTTTACTTGAGTCATTTTCTATTAAGGTATCTTTACTTTTACTCAAGTATGAAATTTGGGTACTTTTTCCACCACTGGATACGACATCTTCCTGCAACCAAAAGCATCCATTAACCTAATCCAACCCATTCCTCCACTTCCCCAAACCAACACTCCATTCACGACATAACACTTTCTCTCAAACAACACACAACAAAAGTCTAATTCCACTCCTATTTCGAACACCAGAGCTCTCTGGATTAGTGTGACGAAGTGGCTGCATTATTATCCTCTACATAATAAATATGACAAAATCTATAAAAATATACACCTAAGGATCAGAGATGTACTGGGGGGGAGAGTCCCCCCCCCCCTCCCCCACTGGGCACACACTGGTTGAATCAACGTTGTTTTTCACGTCATTTCAATGAAATTACTTTGAACCAACGTGTAACAGACGTTGAATTGATATCTGTGCCCAGTGGGACAGAGAGGGGGGAGACAAAGAGGGGAAGTGAAACACAGTATGAAGATTGAGAAGAGAGGGAAATTGATACAGTGAGAGTGAGTTTGTTTGTGTCTGTTTTAGGTGTCACTCTCGAAGGTGTGCAGGTAGGTCTTGAGGGAGAGGGTCTGGGTGTAGTTCAGGGTGGTGGAGCGGTACAAGTCCAGGCCTGTGAGGATCTCCACGTCTCTGACCCGCGCTGTGTGCAGCTTCAGCAGCTCCTCCACCCACTGCGACTCATCCTCTGAGCTCTGCAGGACCACCACAAGACAAGATGAAACATTTTTGTATGTGTGTTAAATATAAATCATATGTAATTCTGACATTGTTATGATCATCAGCTGGCTCATTCAATCTCTTTTTATTATTTATAGAAAGCATTTCAAAAGACTACACACAGAGTTACAAGGTCATCAATTTTGATAGCGCGGAAATTACAATGACATTACCAGAAACAACCATAGCTGCATTCATAGGAAACCCACTATATGACCGTCACAAGTAGGGCTGTTGCGGTGACTGTATTACCGCCACACCGGCGGTCACTAGTCATGAAGGCAGTCAAATTCCACATGACCGTTTACTAACGGTAATTAGTCTTCTCCAAGCTCTGATGCTGCTGCTGGTCATTAGTAGCCTACCAAACTTGCTAACTGCCTGGTACTCAGCACTCCTATTGTCCCTCTAATCACTCTGACATCAATGCAAACGTGTTCGGAAATCTAATCAAACACTTAATGAGAGCCCATGAGCTCATGTTGTGCAACATTTCTATAGGCTATTGAATTGCGGGAGAAAACAGAGTGATGGCTGCTATTAAAAAGAGGAGGATCCCATCAGCTTTCTATAGGCTAGGCCTACTATATTTATTTCTCAACTTTCCTAATATTAAGCACATTGCTTATATTTACAAAATGACTATAGCTTTCCTGGCTGGCATGAAAATAAACCACGGGGAAAAGTGTCTTAAGTGGATAGATTACATGTATTTTTTCCACCTGCCCCTGTTTCAATGCAGGTGCATGATAATGGTCCATTCTAAATCAAAACAAATGTTACACATATATTATTTAGTATATGGAAAGATTAAATCAAGAATAGTCTGATAGGTGACAATATTAGCCTATCACTTGTGAATGATGCCCAGCATAAGAAACAATGCCTTTTTTTTGCAACTTTTTCTAATCATAGTGGCACACCTCTTGTAGTCTAGCCCATAGGCCTATATGTTTTGATAAGGTTTGTATCACAACTAAAGTGGCCAAATAACTTTTTAAAATTAAGCACATTAATCGGGTTTACAAGGGGTGTAGAGCCTAACTGGCATATAAAAGCAGCGCGTGAGTTTCAAGTTTAGGGAAGATCATTTTCACCACAAAAATGCACCTTTTTAATAAAAGCATTACATGCAAAATTCCATTTGCGGTCACTTTTGATAATGGTGTTTTCCGCTAATGGAACATTTGCGCTTATAGCTTACATGTGCGTTTGGTTTATCATCAATTTAAGCTAAACGTTCTGATCTGTTGCGTTAGCCACATTGCATAAAAAATGATTTTTGCTAGTGGTTGTATTAATTTGGGATCTATCGTATTCTCGAACAGAATAGAATAGGTCGACTTTTGTACTTTGGGGGATAGTAGATTGACATAGGCTAGTGGTTTTGCTGTTCGCAGGGCCTACTCATCTTGTTGGCTGACGAAAAGTAAATGGACAGTTCTTCCAATATCTTCAATATGCACCTCGGAATTGGATAAGGACGCGCACAGTTGCGTCCCCGATGTGTCTGTCTTCACTTGTAGCCTGTGAGAAAGACCCGATCATGTGACGGAGAGCAATGGGAGTGAGAGACGCTTCGGATTGCGCAGCACACTCAGGGAGAAGAGCACAACGCAGCACTCCGGGCCGCAAAAGGCATGGATTTGTTTAGGGTGCATGACGGCCACAAAGGGGATGCCGCTGTGAAAGTTGAGGCATTATCCAGTGCTTGTCAAATTGTGAATGAGAGACTATTGGAGTGTGTACAGCCTGCGCAAAAAACAAAGCAGAGCTCATGCCTTTCAAGCAACTTTTTCAAATCATCATTAGAGTATCATCATGCAGCCTTACAATGTATTACAAATCAAAACATATAGCCCAACGTTTGTAGAACAACTGAAGTTACATTAATAACTCTAAATTAAGCATATAGGAGTCCCTATTTCTTTGTTAACCGCTCAACACAGAATAGCCGCATATGCACACTCCCTCAAATCAGTTGGAGAAAATATTAATATTTTATTCAGCTTTGTTCAATTGTATTCGTCATACTATAAAATAATGCCACGGAATTATAAGCAAATCTTGTCTGCTTAATGAACTAGTTTAGCCCACAGCCATTTGGCATAGCCACATCAGGACCTAACATAACGACAACTTAGAGTATGCTATTATTTTCTTCTGAAATAGACTACATTTTCTTCATATCATGCTTCTTTAGACCTGTCTAAATTAAATAATGGATTTATTGCGAAGGTGTAGGCTATTGCATGGATTTATTATACTTTTTTAAATGGCTTGTAGGCTATGTGTGGAAGCCAGGAGATGCTGTAAGGGAAATTGTATGTTTGTGTATCAAAATCAATGCTACTTCTTGTAACCAATTAGATGGGTTCATGCAGGTAACTGACTGATCCTATATGGAGGAATCCTCGCTATCACTGATCCTCGACTTGGCAGTACGCCCAGAATATTGCTACGGGAACAACCAAGGTATCTCAGTTTCAAGGTCTCAACTTGGAGAAAGAGAGAGCCTCGTGAGGTATTGGTCAGTCACATGTGCGAGCCACTGGTAATGATGAATGAATTATGCTAAATCATGCAAATCTAACTTGTCTGTGTATAGCCGTATATAAGACAACTGCTGGGACCGCTTCAGCTGAGTTTCTGATAGACCTGTACAGTGTGCAGAGTTTGTTGTAACCTCTCCAGCTTGCTGATAATAAAGAGTGATTCATTTACGATTGACTTCAGGTGCCCCTGGTGTTGAATTTCCACCACAATCTGGCGTCACAAACCGATCCCAGTGAAGGTCTGTGAGGGAACACCAGTGGCGCGTTCCGTGTCAAGGCGTGCAAGAGAAATTCCCATCTGACCAAAGATGACGTGGACCCGACCAGACCAGACTTTTACTGTGAGCTGCCCGAGGGAAGATACCTGATCCGCGAACCTCTGAAGGACACGTCTACTGAATTTCAGTAAGTCAATTTAAATGAATTTGTATAAAAATAAAATACAAATTATAAAACCAATAAAATTGAACATAAAGATGTAGAAGAAGGGTACCACTAGTCTTAGAATAAGGCTAGAACTAGTCTTAGGATAATTCTACAGTGAGGGCAGGAGAGGCCCCACTGACAATTGTCCATAGTCTTAAAGAGAAGGCAAGAGTGAGGGCAGGAGAGGCCCCACTGACAATTGTTTGTAGGCATTTATATGAGAAGTGTCTACATGGTCTGAGAACCACTGATAATAGCACAAGGTATTATTTTAGGCATTGATGAGAAGTGTCTATGTGGTCGGGGAACCACTGAGAATTAGGTACACAATGTGCTATTCTACATGTATGGGAAGTGGCAAGACTATAGAGTCTATAGAGACCATAGCATTTATGACTATATAAACTATTGATACTATGGATGCTGAGGGACTGTAGATGCTGAGGGACTATAGATGCTACGCCTATAGCGACTATGGATGCTATTAGGACTATAGATGCTCAGGGACTATGGGCTCCCTAGTGGCGCAGCGGTCTAAGACACTGCATCTCAGTGTTTGAGGCGTCACTACAGACCCCCTGGTTCGGTTGGAGTGAAAACGTACAGGACGGTAGCTCTCCAGAAACAGGGTTGGTGTGCCCTGCTGTAGAGACTATGGCAACTATGGGGACTATAGAGGAACTGCAGAAGATACATATGTATGCATAGGAGGTAACGACGAGTAATAAGGGAGATTACTGAGTGTGTTTAGGAATAGTACTAAGTGAATGTGGATGAGAGTATTGTGTGCTTGACTAATTAACTGAACAGGGGTTTGGCCCTGGTGTGGGATGACGTGTTAAGCTGGAATTTTTTTCTAAAGAGTTCAACAAAGGGTTTGAGTATGGGAAAGGGAACTAGTAAGAGTAGGATGGAGGATCCGTGCTGGGAACCAAAAGGGCTGTGTAGTGTAATGGCAAAAAAAAATGGTAGGGGGGTACTGAACCAAACAGAAGACTGGACAAAATGGACAGATGGATATTTCCCTGTTGATGGGACACCGAGTACAGAAAGAATGGAGTCAGTGAGAGGCCAACTTGAAAGTAAAGAAAGAAAACACAAGAAAGTTTAAGTGAAGTGGGACGATTTCAGAAAGTGGGAGAGAGAAGCAGAAAATGCAAAAGATAAAGCTGTAAGAGGACTGATAGTAAAGCAAGTGGAACCGGAGAAGAAAGAGGAAGATAAAAAAAAAAAAAAGAAGCCTGGCTGGCTGGCCTTTCTCTGAGGGGAACCCTTGCATGGGGCCCCACTTGTACCCGCCACTGCCAAATCCTCCACCAGCAGACGGAGATGGTGGCCTCCCACCCCCTCCTAACCCAGTTGGGGTTGGGCCTGTGCCAGGTGGAGGAGCCGTGGGATTAGGAGCTGTTGGAGGAGCTGCAGGTGCTGGAGCTGAAGACAGAAGGCTAACAGCAAAAACAAGGACCAGAGCGAACGAGCAGAGAGGAACAGAGGAGAGGGAGAGTGAAGAAGATGAGCTAGAAGAGCTCAGAAAAGAACTGGATAAACTTAAGAGAAAAGAAGAAAGCAGAGAAACAAGAAGGAGCGCAAGCAGGAGGAATGAAGATGAAAGTAGCCAAGACAAAGATAAAAGGAGCAGCAACGAAGGACAAAGCAGAAAAAAACAGCAGAAGGATAGAAAGAAAACCTCCAAAAAGAAGCTTGAGGGAATGTTTCCAATAATACTCTACCCCATCCCCAATGGAGGTGGGATGTTCGAAATGGAGAAACCATGGGATGTTGACGAAACAAAAGCAATAATGGGCGATGCCATTGACCCAGCAAAGGATGCTGTGAGGTTTGATGAAGGGGTAAAAGCAATCATCTCCATGAACAACCCCACCACCAGAGAAATGGAAGAAATACTCCGCCACTGCTTGAAATGTAAATGGAAGGACTATAAACACATGTGGGACCGCAATGTACCAGTTGATGATCGTGGTGACCAGCTGGATGCAGTTTTTACCGCAATAAAGGCTGTTTTCCCCAAATGCACAGACTGGCAGAAAATCCATTCCACCAAACAGAGAACTGATGAAAAATTGAGTGACTACACGGAAAGAATGGAGACAGTCTTCTTCCAACACTCAGGCCTGACGCCTGACCAAGACTCATACAGCAGCCTATTGTGCAATGCTGTGGTGACAGAACTGAGACAAGAGCTGAAGACAGCTGTAACTACAGTGAGAGACAGAATAACAGCAAAAAAATCCAGAAAAACGCACATCAAAAATGTTATAAATTGATTTGCATTTTAATGAGGGAAATAAGTATTTTACCCCTCTGCAAAACATGACTTAGTACTTCGTGGCAAAACCCTTGTTGGCAATCACAGAGGTCAGACATTTCTTGTAGTTGGCCACCAGATTTGCACACATCTCAGGAGGGATTTTGTCCCACTCCTCTTTGCAGATCTTCTCCAAGTCATTAAGGTTTCTAGGCTGACGTTTGGCAACTCAATCCTTCAGCTCCCTCCACAGATTTCCTATGGGATTAAGGTCTGGAGACTGGCTAGGCCACTCCAGGACCTTCATGTGCTTCTTCTTGAGCCACTCCTTTGTTGCCTTGGCCGTGTGTTTTGGGTCATTGTCATGCTGGAATACCCATCCACGACCCATTTCAATGCTCTGGCTGAGGGAAGGAGGTTCTCACCCAAGATTTGACGGTACATGGCCCCGTCCATCGTCCCTTTGATGCAGTGAAGTTGTCCTGTCCCCTTAGCAGAAAAATACCCCCAAAGCATAATGTTTCCACCTCCATGTTTGACGATGGGGATGGTGTTCTTGGGGTCATAGGCAGCATTCATTCAATGAGCTCCATTTTGGTCTCATCTGACCACAACACTTTCACCCAGTTCTCCTCTGAATCATTCAGATGTTCACTGGCAAACTTCAGACGGGCATGTATATGTGCTTTCTTGAGCAGGGGGACCTTGCGGGCGCTGCAGGATTTCAGTCCTTCACGGCGTAATGTGTTACCAATTGTTTTCTTGGTGACTATGGTCCCAGCTGCCTTGAGATGATTGACAAGATCCTCCCGTGTAGTTCTGGGCTGATTCCTCACCGTTCTCATGATCATTGCAACTCCACAAGGTGAGATCTTGCATGGAGCCCCAGGCCGAGGGAGATTGACAGTTCTTTTGTGTTTCTTCCATTTGCGAATAATCGCACCAACTGTTGTCACCTTCTCACCAAGCTGCTTGGCGATGGTCTTGTAGCCCATTCCAGCCTTGTGTAGGTCTACAATCTTGTCCCTGACATCCTTGGAGAGCTCTTTGGTCTTGGCCATGGTGGAGAGTTTGGAATCTGATTGATTGATTGCTTCTGTGGAAAGGTGTCTTTTATACAGGTATCAAGCTGAGATTAATCTCAGCTCGTTACCTGTATAAAAGACACCTGGGTGGGAGCCAGAAATCTTTCTGATTGAGAGGGGGTAAAATACTTATTTCATTAATTAAAATGTAAATCAATTTATAACATTTTTGACATGCGTTTTTCTGAATTTTTTCGTTGTTATTCTGTCTCTCACTGTTCAAATAAACCTACCATTAAAATTATAGACGGATCATTTCTTTGTCAGTGGGCAAACGTACAAAATCAGCAGTGGATCAAATACTTTTTTCCCTCACTGTACAACTTGTATTGCATGGGAAACAAAACCACTGTTTGACGTAAAGCCATATATCACCTATGCGGAAAGACAGTTGAAGGAAAATGAAACTAAGGACGGAAAGACACTGAAGAAGGCACAGCTGATGTACTACTCTGGAGGAGGAAGAGGTAGAGGCCGAGGGGCCCCTGCTGGAGCTGACGGAGGGCGAGACTGGACTTGCTACAACTGTGGGAAGTTAGGGCATTTTTCAAGACATTGTCCTGGAGTGGGCCCTGGAGCTGAAGGAGGGAGAGACTGGAGCTGCTACAACTGTGGGAAGGTAGGGCATCTTTCAACACACTGCCCAGCAGGAGAAAGCCAAGGAGAGTGGCCGTCCCCACCTGTTGGCGTGCAGGTGGACAACCCATTTGGAAGAGGAGGTGGACAAGGGGCTACCAAACAAAGGATGCGGTGGAAACAGAAGATGAAACTAATGAAGAAAACAATGATGAAGAACCAGAAGAGACCTGTCAAATGCTAGAATTGACCACCTTGTCAACCCAAAACCCGCTTATTGATATTTTAGTTAATAAACATAAAATTCAATTTTTGGTGGACACTGGGGCCGTGGTCTCAGTGTTGAAAATGTCTGCCCTGTCTCTCTCCCCCTCAATGAAAACAATGCACACAGTTGGAGCGTCTGGAATTCCCTCTGAAGAATGTTTGACCTTTCCCCTGGACGTGGAGTGGGGAGAGGGCAAATGGAGACACCGATTCCTGTACTCCTCTGCCTGCCCAGTACATTTATTAGGAAGAGATTTTATGTGTAAAATGAATTAATCTGTTGCCTGTACTGAAGAAAGATTGTCATTGGGATCGAGAGAAAATTGAATCTTCTCATGCCTGATGAACTGTTACAATGCTTGGCACCTGAATGATCAACATGTTGAGGGGGAGCTGAGAGAGCAATCTCTCTCGTTGCATGGTAACTGGGAAGTGTCTGAACACCTACATTGTACTGCTGCTGTTCCCTCATGCGAAGAGGACCCTGAATACCAACAGAGATGGTCAAAACAAAAAGAGAAAGTTGAGATAACCATGAATGGGATTTACAGAGGAGAAGACTTCGTAGCAGCTGGAGTGTTGTTGACGGATACTAAGATGAGTTTGTATGAAGTCCCTGGCTCTGTTCCCCATTGTAGCTTATCAAAAGCTCCTGGAAAACAATGGAAAGATGTGGGTATTTGGATGAAGAAAGGGATGGAAGCAACTGATTGGGGTGGCCTGGGAAGGAGAAGAACAGTGGTCAGCTTCTACAGCAACGTTCTATTCCCCATACTGGGCTACTGCAATGACAACACCAAGAAAATAACAAATTCCCGTTGAAACCATGCCTGAGGTATTACAAGATAATTCACACATTGATTGGCTAAAAGATATCCCTGAAGAGTTGTGGGCTAAATCAAAGAATGACATTGGACACATGAAAGGAGCTGCACCAGTTGTAGTAATTCCAAAAAGCACCCACAGACCTTACAAAGCTCAGTACCCTCTTAGCAAAGAAGCCAAAAAGAGTATAATTCCCATTCATAGTGCGTTAGTTGAAAGAGGCGCTCTGGTTCCCTCCCCGAATTTGCCTTGTAACACACCAATTTTACCTGTTAGGAAATCATCTGGTGATTATCGTTTTGTGCGAGACCTTAGAATAGTAAACAATGCCCCTGGTGCCTAACACTGTTACCCTTTTATCCCAGGTGCCTCCAGGTAGTTGTTGTCTTTCAATATTTGATTTAGCTAATGCTTTCTTTAGCATCCCTGTAGCTGAAGAGTTACAGGATTGGTTATCGTCTACGTTTTTTGGGGCTAAATGGAAATGGACGGTGATGCCACAAGGCTACGTGGAATCACCGGCGATCTTTGCCCAAGAAATGTCTCGAAACCTAGAGGTTATTTTTGCTCCGGGTGGAGTACTTTGGTTCAGTATGTGTCAGGTTTTGGCCATGACTGTTCGGGTTTTGGTCACTAGATGTCCCCATTGCACCTTTTTTGTACCTTTTGTTTTTTCTTGATCTAATTATTGTTTGCACCTGTAGGTCATTCCCTTGTTAGTATTTAAACCCTGTGTGTTCCTCAGTTCCTTGCTCAGTGTTTGTTAGTTAGCACCCAGCCCCAGCCCAAGCCTTGTGTTATATTGATATTTCTCTGGTGGGATTTTTCCAGAGGTGCTCTGGTTTAGTTCTTGTGTTTTGTTTGAGTAGTCTTTTGAGGTTTGTTTTTCCCTGCTGTTTTTTACCACTTTGTGGAGTTTCTTTGTTTTTTGGAGGTTTTCCTCTTTGTGCCTCTTGGCTTTATTTTTGGACATTGTGGATTTAGTTTCTTTGCCTGAAGATTTTGTTCTTTATTAAACCACCATCTCTAGTACTGCTGTGTCTGCCTCATCTTCTGGGTTCTGACAATTATTAGTGACTGTTTCTCGCACCGGGTCGTGACAGAAACACTGAGCCATTATTATGAACCCAGAGGCAGCCAGTACCCAGGAATTTTTTTCCATGCTGTCCCACCATGAGGGGACTGTCCAACGCCACGAAGCTGCTCTGGTTCAGCAAGAGGCCTTAATGGCTAGACATTCTCAACTTCTGTCAGAGATGCTGACTTCCATAAAGCAGATTTCGGATCGACTTTCCCCGGCAACCGCTTCTGCTCCAGTTCATCCGATTCAAGGGCCCCTGGCAGTTAATCCCCTGGCGGAACCTCGTCTGCCGCCTCCCCAACGGTTCTCAGGGGACCCGAGTGTTTGTAAGGGGTTTTTCACCCAATGTTCTCTCTCCTTTGAGCTGCAACCATCGTCGTTTCCCACCGACCGGTCCAAGATAGCATATATCATCACCCTGCTGTCGGAAAAGGCTCTAGCCTGGGCTACTGCTGTGTGGGATGCCCAAAGTCCCTGCTGTGCCAGCTACTCTACCTTTGCTGAAGAATTCAAGCGAGTGTTTCAAGGTCCTACCAACGGCCCTGACTCAGCCAAACAGCTCCTGACTCTCCGCCAAGGTCGGCGCAGCGTGACGGACTATGCCATCCAGTTCCGCACTGTGGCAGCAGCAAGTGGCTGGAACGACGAGGCGCTCACAGTGTGTTTTTTGAAGGGTCTTTCTGACACCATCCAAGATGAACTGGCCACTCGGGAACCCCCGGACAACCTCGAGTCCCTTATCAAGTTGGCTTCACGCATAGACCAGCGTCTGAGAGAGAGAGAACAAAACCATAGACCGCTCACCCTAGTTCCTATCGGTTCCAACTCCGAGTCTCCACCTTTATCCTCGCTGGCTCCACCAGAACCCATGCAGGTTGGACGCATCTCCCAGGCTGAGAGAGACCGCCGGATGAGGGAGCGATGCTGTCTATATTGCGGCAAACCGGGCCATTTCCGCTCCACGTGTCCCGGGCTCCAGGGAAACGCACTCTCCCGTGCAGGCCTGGGAGGACTGTAACGGGAAACATAACCTCCTCCCATCCATCCAACTCCCGCCTGCTCATTCCTGTTACCCTTTCCTGGGACGACCACGAGGTTTCTCTTCAAGCCTTGGTAGACTCTGGAGCCGCAGGTAACTTCATGGATGGGATCTGGGCGAAGGAGAATGGCGTTCCTTCTGAACCTCTAAGTGACCCCATAAGGGTTACTACGTTGGATAGAAGTCCTTTGGGATCTGGACTTGTCACTCGTGCCACTACCCCCTTACAAATTTCAGTTTCCCAACACAAGGAAGTGATGAACTTTCATCTGATCGCCTGTTCCGAGTTTCCTCTCGTCCTTGGCTATCCCTGGCTTCACAGCCATAACCCTCACATCGACTGGTCTGTGGGCACTATCAAGCAGTGGGGTCCCACGTGCCAAGCCACTTGTATCTTCCCGAGTTCCCAGAGTTCTCCTTCCGAGTCTCTAGAATCCATCGACTTGTCCCGAGTTCCCGAGTGTTACCATGACCTCAAACTGGTATTTAGCAAACAGAGGGCCACCAAACTACCACCCCATAGACCTTACGATTGCACCATCGACCTGTTGCCGGGGACCTGCCCTCCCAGGGGTCGGATCTTTTCCCTTTCTCCTCCCGAACGAGCTGCTATGGATACCTACATCAAGGACGCTCTGACAGCAGGCCTCATGCGTCCATCTACCTCGCCGGCGGGAGCAGGGTTTTTCTTTGTGGCCAAGAAAGACGGTGGATTACGATCTTGCATCGACTACCGGGGACTCAATGCCATAACCGTCCGTAACCGCTACCCGCTACCTCTTATGGCCACAGCCTTTGAGCTGCTCCAGGAAGCAGTTGTCTTCACTAAGCTTGACCTGCGGAACGCATACCATCTTGTGCGGATCAAACCCGGGGACGAGTGGAAGACCGCTTTCAACACGCCTACTGGTCACTACGAATACTCGGTGATGCCCTTCGGCCTGACCAACGCTCCGGCTGTGTTCCAAGCGCTCATAAACGATGTGCTTAGGGATATGCTTAACATCTTCGTGTTTGTGTACTTGGATGACATCCTCATCTTTTCGAGCTCCCTTCAAGAACACACTAAGCATGTCAGACAAGTGCTCAAACACCTCCTAGACAGCCATTTGTACGTTAAGCCGGAGAAGTGTCAATTCCATTCCTCTCGAGTACAATTCCTGGGATTTATAGTGGAACCCGGACGAGTCCAGATGGACCCCAAGAAGGTAGAGGCGGTAGCGGATTGGCCCACCCCCAAGTCCGTTAAGGAAGTTCAACGTTTCCTGGGCTTCACCAACTTTTACCGCAAGTTCATCAAGAACTTCAGCTCGGTGGCAGCCCCTCTCTCGGCGGTAACCAAGGGTGGCAACACAAGGTTTCTGTGGGGAAGAGAAGCTGAGACGGCCTTCCAAGGACTCAAGCAGCGCATCCTCTCTGCTCCCATCCTGACACTACCAACGGCGGAGGAACCTTTTGTGGTGGAGGTAGACGCATCAGAGGTTGGGGTTGGAGCTGTCCTGTCTCAGAGGGGTGAAGACAAGAAGCTTCATCCTTGCGCCTTCTTCTCTCACCGGCTTACCCCGGCCGAGAGGAATTACGATGTGGGGGATCGTGAACTCCTAGCGGTTATGATGGCATTGAAGGAATGGAGACACTGGCTCGAGGGGGCTTCTCAACCGTTTCAAGTGCTTACGGACCACAAGAATCTGGAGTATATCCAGCAGGCAAAGCGGTTGAACGCCAGACAAGCTCGATGGTCTCTTTTCTTCAGCCGATTTCAGTTTATCCTCACCTATAGACCCGGGTCGAAGAATCTCAAACCGGACGCCTTGTCACGAATCTACTCTCCTGCCATTCGAGAAGATACTGACATGACTGTCCTTCCGGCCGCTAAGATCGTGGCTCCGATCTCGTGGCAAGTGGAGGATACCGTGAAACAAGCTCAAGCCATCGAACCGGGCCCTGGTGGAGGTCCTGCTAATCGGTTGTTTGTTCCCAAGGCAGCAAGGTCCCAAGTCCTTCGGTGGGGGCACTCCTCTCGCCTCACCTGTCACCCGGGCGTAGGCCGCACCTTGGAGTTCATCCAGCGTAAGTTCTGGTGGCCCACCATGAAGGAAGACGTTGCCACTTTCATCAAGGCCTGTTCCGTGTGCTGCCAGGGCAAATCTTCTCACCTTCGCCCTCAAGGACTCCTTCACCCTCTATCTATTCCCCACCGACCCTGGTCCCATATCTCATTGGACTTTATTACTGGCCTTCCTCCATCCCATGGTAATACTATGATCCTAGTCATCATCGACAGGTTTTCTAAGGCGGCCAGGTTTGTTCCTTTGACCAAATTACCTTCTGCCAAGGAAACAGCTGAGTTGGTGATTTAACCATGTGTTCCGAGTCTTTGGGATCCCGCAAGATATGGTTTCCGACAGAGGTCCCCAGTTCGCCTCAAGGTTTTGGAAGGCCTTCTGCCAACTCATAGGGGCCACGGCCAGTTTATCTTCCGGGTACCATCCGGAGTCCAATGGCCAAACTGAGAGGATGAATCAGGAGCTGGAAACCACCCTCAGATGCATGGTTTCCAACAACCCGTCCACTTGGTCATCCTTCATTGTTTGGGCCGAGTACGCGCACAACACCTTGTGCTCCTCCTCCACTGGTATGTCCCCGCATGAGTGTCAGTTTGGCTATGCGCCTCTATTGTTCCCGGACCAGGAGGCAGAAGTCAGAGTGCCTTCAGCCTCGAGGTTCATCAGACGCTGTCGGCTTACGTGGAAGAAGGCACGTCTTAATCTTCTGCGTTCCTCTCAGCAGTACCAACGACAAGCCAACAGAGGTCGCCGTCCCGGTCCTACCCTGTACCCCGGCCAGAGAGTATGGCTCTCAACTAAGAACCTACCGCTACGGGTGGAGTCTCGCAAGCTGTCCCAGAGGTTCATCGGTCCCTTTAAGATTGCCAGGAGAGTCAATCCCGTTACTTTTCGCCTGCACTTACCCAGATCCCTTAAGATCAATCCAACATTTCACATTTCTTTATTAAAACCTGTTGTTTTTTCTCCCCTTATTCCGGCAGGCAGACCTCCCCCTCCGCCCCGTGTCATCGGTGGCCAGTCGGCTTATACCGTCCACCGGATACTGGATTCCCGCCGGGTGCAGCGGTCCTGGCAGTATCTGGTGGACTGGGAAGGCTACGGTCCCGAGGAGCGCTCCTGGGTTCCTGCCAAGGACATACTGGACCCTGACCTCATTCGTCAGTTCAGGGCCCTCCACCCTGAGAAGGCTGGTAGGAACGTCAGGAGCCGTTCCTAGGAGGGGGATTCTGTCAGGTTTTGGCCATGACTGTTCGGGTTTTGGTCACTAGATGTCCCCATTGCACCTTTTTTGTACCTTTTTGTTTTTTCTTGATCTAATTATTGTTTGCACCTGTAGGTCATTCCCTTGTTAGTATTTAAACCCTGTGTGTTCCTCAGTTCCTTGCTCAGTGTTTGTAAGTTAGCACCCAGCCCCAGCCCAAGCCTTGTGTTATATTGATATTTCTCTGGTGGGATTTTTCCAGAGGTTCTCTGGTTTAGTTCTTGTGTTTTGTTTGAGTAGTCTTTTGAGGTTTGTTTTTCCCTGCTGTTTTTTACCACTTTGTGGAGTTTCTTTGTTTTTTGGAGGTTTTCCTCTTTGTGCCTCTTGGCTTTATTTTTGGACATTGTGGATTTAGTTTCTTTGCCTGAAGATTTTGTTCTTTATTAAACCACCATCTCTAGTACTGCTGTGTCTGCCTCATCTTCTGGGTTCTGACAATTATTAGTGACTGTTTCTCGCACCGGGTCGTGACAGTATGTTGACGGTTTGTTGGTTTGCTCACAATCAGAGGAGATATGTCACGAGGACACTAGGGCATTGTGGATTTTTTGGCAGAAAATGGCCATAAAGTTTCCCTGAGTAAAATGCAATTATGCCGGAGCTCCGTTAAATATTTGGCTCATGACATTACTTCTGAGGGTCGCGCCCTCTCCAAAGACAGATTAGAGGCAATTAAAGCTTTGCCTAAACCTGTCACCAAGCAGCACATGATGTCTTTGTTGGGTGTGGCTGGTTACTGTCGTCCGTGGTTGAAAGACTATGCAGAGATAATTCAACCGCTGCAGGATTGTATTTATGAGAGAAAGATGGATGCGAGTGAAGTTGTGGTCTGGACTGATGAGGCTGAGGTTGCATTGGTAAAATTGAAACAAACATGAATGTCTACCCCTTGCTTGGGGTTGGCAGACCATAATAAACCCTTCCATCTCTTTGTTTCGGAGACGAGTGGGTTTAAGTCAGCAGTTTTGACACAGTATCCTGTTGGTTATTATTCTAAACGATTAGATAGTGTGATCAGGGGAATGGTTTCTTGTTTGACATCGGTAGCGGCTGCTACTGAAGCTGTTTTGGCATGTTCTGATATTATGTCTACCCTAGCCATCCATGTGCCCCATGCTGTGCACGCAATTATTACACAGGCAAAAACGGCTCATTTGACGCCTGCGAGACTGCTAGATTACATTCTGTTGACGATGTCTCGTTACTCTGAAACGATGTACAATTCTTAATAATTGAACTGGTGTTGAATTTCCACCACAATGCTAAACGTGTTTATGATAATTAATGGTCAATTACCGTGAGACCGACAGTTATTTGCTTGACAATCACCGCCTGACGGAATTTCGTGACCACCACAACCCTAGTCACAAGACAAGGTCATGGTTCTACACAGATGTCACAGTCATAAACTGACATCGTGGGATAAGTGGTCATGGTCATGTAGCCTCAGACGAGCAAATACACTAAGTTCAGTAAAGGTCACAGACAGATAAGTGGTCATGCTCATAAACAGTAGCACTAATGAAAGACCAATTGTTAAAACAGTAGGCCTATACAGCTTTAAGAGATACACTCTCAAGAGTATACAATGAAGGTCATTATCGCTATCATCATGAGACCAGAGGGTCATAGCAGAAATTATTGTTCATTCCAGTATGATGCTTACGCAGTGAACAAGTTATATTAATCACAGCACTCCATTTTGAAATCCACAGAAATTTGAACTGATACAGAAGGCTGCAATAAAGGCCAGTTTCTGCTGACAATGCAAAGTTAAATACATTCTAATGAAACTCCAAAGAAATGTCAAAATCTGTGTCATCTGCACTGTGTCATCTGGACTTTTCTGAGGCGGCTGGCGTGCCAGCGTGATCCGTTGCCCATCATGAATGTGGCGGGCCCCAGTTGTCGACTGACCTGCAAGGGGTCCAACCAGAATGAGGCCATTTTATTGCACCGCTGAGGCCTTTGGGCTCGGACCCAGTCTGACACTTGGATGATCAACTTCTTCACCCTGTGTGCCTTGTCGAAACGCTGTTTCATTGCTCTTTGGTGCCTGGTCACTGCCTGCTTTTCTTGGGTGCGCCTAGTCGCCGGTTATGCTACTCTCTGTGTTCTAAGTCTGTCCAGTGGCATTTCCATCTCACGACCTAGCATGAGGGATGCCGGGGAGACCTGTGTTGTTGTGTGTTTGCTTGCTCTGTATTGCATTAGCGTTTGATTCAAAGCAGTTTGGAACGTGCACGCCTGGACCAGGTTCGCTCTGATGCCGTTCTTCAGCGTTTGGTTGAAGCGTTCCACCCCTCCGTTACCTTGTGGGTTGTAGTAGGCTGTGCGGATGTGTTTGAGTCCCTTGTTGCTGAGATATGAGGAGAACTCGGCAGAGGTTAGCTGGGGCCCATTGTCCGTGGTAAGGGTGAGGGGTAGGTCCCACCTTGTGAACAGGCTGTCTAAGATGTCCACGATGGCCTGTGCTGTGACAGTTCCGACAGGAACCACTTCTGGCCATTTAGAGTGGAGGTCATACACCACCACCAGGAAGCGCTGATGGTGAGGGACTGCGTGTCCATGGATCTCGCCACAGATGTCCAGTTGGATGTGCTCCCAGGGGCGGGACGGCCTTGCGAGAGGCTGCAGGGGGGGGGGGGTGGGGCGGACTGTCCTGTTATCCCACTGAGGAGGCATGCAGCACAATCCCTGACCAGGGCTTCAATGTCGTGGTCAATGCCTGGCCACCACACAAGGTCTCAACATCGCTGTTTGACCTTCACTATGCCCAAGTGAACCTCGTGCGCCATGGATAGAACACGCGCACGCAGGCCACTCGGGACCACAGTGCAAAACCCTCGAGAGACACAGACTTCTTCCCAGCAAGAAAGTTTGTGCTTCAACCTGGCGAAAGTCACCAGCTCTTCCAGCACATGTGCTGGCCATCCAGTGCGTATGTAGGTGCGCAGGGTAGACAGTGAGGGATCCTGTTCCGATGCTTGCTTCAGCTCCCCCAGTGAGACGACTGACTGAAGGGGAGCATAGAGCATTTGTACGAGCTCTGTTTCGTTGTCGTCTGGCAAGACGGTCGGAGTAGGAGCGTCAAAGGAGCGTGAGAGGAGGTCTGCCACCACGTTATCCCTCCCCGGAGTGAACTTCAGCTGATAGTCATACTGTCTGAGGCGGTCGGCCCATCTGTGCAGCCGAAGTGGCTTGTGGCCAGTTCCTGACGCCGACAGTAGCGTCGTGAGGGACTGGTGGTCGGTTCGGAGCGTGAACAGCAAGCCATATAGGTAGAGGTGCCACCTTTCGCACGCCCCGACACAGGCCAGTGCCTCTCGTTCGCCCACAGAGTACCGTTGTTCTGTGGGGCTCAGGGCCCTTGAGGCGAATGCTACGGGCCTCTCAATGCCATTCTGCAGCTGTGAGAGGACAGCTCCTAGTGCTCCAGCAGAGGCGTCACATTTGACAATGGTGGGGCAGACGGGGTCAAAGTGAGCCAAGACTGGGGCTGTGGTGAGCTGGCTCTTCAGTGAGCGGACCGCATCTGAGCAGGCTGCCGTCCAGGACCATGGCTCGTCCTTCTTGAGGAGCTGGCAAAGGGGCGCTGTGGTCTGAGAGTAGTGGGGCAGAAACCGGAGGTAGTAGGCTGTCATGCCCAAGAATGAGGCCACCGGGATCTGGTGGACGACTTCAATGTTCGACATGAGTGGGGCAATGCCTTTGGCCGACAGGCGGAACCCCACAAACTTGATGACTGGAGCTGCAAAGGTGCACTTTCCACTGTTAAGGGTCAGGTTGTTCCGCAGTAGAGCACTGAATACTCTGTGGAGTCGATAATCATGGATGTGGAGGTCAGGGCCGTGGACCACGATGTCATCAAGATAAACTGCCACCCCAGGTATTCCAGCGAGGATGGTCCTCATCACCTTCTGGAAGCAGCTGGGGGCGGAGCTAAGTCCAAAAGGCATGCGTGTATATCTGAACAAAGGCTGTGAGGTCTCTGCCAGCTGCATGGAGGAGTACCTGAAGATTTCCGTGTGTTCATGTTGAGAGTGAGATGAAAATAAGGGCCTGTTCTGGGTGGAGCTAGTAGCTGGGCCAGAACAACACACTTTCGCAAAGTGATTGTATTTTGAACAGTTCTTGCATATTTTTGGGCAGTTTGAAGCCCTTGAATTGTGAGAGCTAGCCCCACAGTTGCCACAGCTACTTCTGTTTGTTTGTCTGTGTGCCTGCTGCACGGGCATACCGGTGTCTGTGTTCATGCAGCTATCGACGTGCGCAGCACGTGATCGTTGTAGTGCGCCTGCTCGGGCTGAAGTTGCTGTGTGAGAATGGCCGAGTGTATGCTGCAGAGCTGTCTGTTAGCATAGTAGAGCATTCCAACGCCGCTTCAACCTGGAGTGCTATTTTAATAGCTCCATCTAGTTGTAAATTATCCGATTCCAAAAGCAGTTTCTCCCTTGTCTGTTCACATAATGTCCCCTCTATCAACTGATCCCTGATGATCTCGTCCTGAAGTGTCCCATAGTTACAAGAGCTAGCCAAATCCCTCCGATTAGCCACGTAGCTTTGAATGGACTCACCCGGCCGTTGGTGTCTTTTCCGGAGGAGCACTCGCTCTTTCCCGGCGAAGTGGTTCCGTAGGAGGCTGACTGCAGCAGTGAATGTAGGAGCCGATGCAAGCGCTCTGAAAATCCTCTGTACCGAGGCAGTGACGGAGCAGTGCTGTCCTCCGCTTGTCGGAGATTGTAGAAAACGTCCATAGCTTCGAGATAAGTGTTAAAACTTTCAAGCCAGTTATTCCACGGGACTGGAGGTTCATCAGGCATGGCGAGGAATGGTGCTGGCGGTGGTAAGCTGAATTCAGCCATCTTCGTCGCCAATGTTATATCTAGCCTAGCTGTAGAAGAACGCACATCTGCACAGTTTCACATTGTACATCACTCTGTCGTTTAATGACATGTGCCACTCATTCTCACAACCCATTCATCCGTAAAGCAGCACACTGTTGTAAGCCATAACAACGTACAGTACGACGTACAGCACGTCATCTCATACATAACACTATCCCCTAAAAAAATTACAAAATATAAAGTACCATGTGGTGCCAAGAAGTTGTCAAGGGAATAACATCAGTTGAATCAGTTCACATAAACACCAACCTTTGCCATGTAATTTCTAAGTAAATACCTTGTAAATGGTGTGGTATTGTACTGTGAAATAAACACACACTCTGCCCTCATTTTTTTAGATTATATTTCCATTGGTTGTGCACTGTGGTTTGCGGTAGGATAACCTGATTCTAGATCTGTGGTTAATGACAATTTCTTACATAGGCTTCTTCAAGCAGATAGATAGTCATAGACATAGTACCCCCATGTGGTGAGAGAATTACCTTGCAGCTCTCGTCGTTGTCCATGCGGTGGGGTAGGAGGAACGAGAAGACATTGAGGGGGCCGTCACACACCTCGACCGTCTGGTTGACATCCTGACAGCTGGTGATCACTACATAGTAGTGGGTAGGGACCGGAGCCGAGACTGCGGCGTACCTGGGGGTCACAGTCATTAGCAGTCACTTTTATGAAGATACAGGCAAGCACACAAACACCCACACAAACACCACACCCGGAAGGGCGGTAGGTAGCCTTGCTGTTAAGAGCGTTGGGCCAGTAACCAAATGGTCGCTGGTTCAATTCCCAGAGCAGGCAAGGTGAAAATTCTGCCGTTCTTGAGCAAAGCAGTTAACCCCCAACAAGAACTGCTCCCTGAGTGCTGATAGTGTCAATTAAGGTAGCCCCCTGCACCTCTCTGATTCAGAGGGGTTGGGTTAAATGCAGAAGACACATTTTGGTTGAATGCATTGAGTTGTACAACTGACTACGTATCCCCCTTTCCATTTACACAGAAAGACGCACTGTTGCAGGCACAAAAACAAACCTGACCTGGTTGGTGTTAGTTTTTTTAATCGCTTTGCTACTATTTTCACAATTGTGTGGTGAATGTTCTAAACTCTTAGTACAAAACTCCAAACTGGTAACACTTGTTACGGAGCCAGTCTTACATTCAAAACGTTTTATTGTGCATTCATTTTGTTTGTAGACATCTTTCACCACACAGCCATTGATCCAAAATGTTTACTGTGAAATATAATGAGTACATTGGTCTAATCACCAAAACACAGCATAATGATATCTTCTCAATTTAGTTATTTTAACAACCAGTTAATCCAATAGCAAAACATGTAAGATACATGTTTCAAAATTGCCCTTTTAATGTAGTATGCTACAGTACTGTACATTACAGTACATTACACTGTTTTCACATTAGGCAATACACTTGCACTACCCATAAAAATTTACTGAACATCAAATGTCCATAATTTCTATCCCATGTGTGATCAAAGGTGGGATCATTGAAGACATCTTTCACAATGTAATCAAAGTAAAGAAATGAAAAAATAAAGGTTTTCCAGGCACTAGTTTGCATCAAGCCTGTCTTGAGCATTTGGCCATTGGTTCTCATCCAAATCGCAGTAAATATCCTCATTGTTCATGCACATGTGGAAAAACCCGGCGAATCCAAGTCTGACATACAGTACCAGTCAAAAGATTGGACACACCTACTCGTTCAAGGGTTTTTCTTTATTTTTACTATTTTCTACATTGTAGATAGTGAAGACATCAAACTTGGAGTGGCCATCACAAAGCCCTGACCTCAATCCTATAGAACATTTGTGGGCAGAACTGAAAAAGCGTGTGCAAGCAAGGAGGCCTACAAACCTGACTCAGTTACACCAGCTCTGTCAGGAGGAATGGGCCAAAATTCACCCAACTTATTGTGGGAAGCTTGTGGAAGGCTACCCGAAACGTTTGACCCAAGTTAAACAATTTAAAGGCAATGCTACCAAATATTAACATTTACATTTACATCATTTAGCAAATACTAATTGAGTGTATGTACACTTCTGGGATTTTTGCTCACCGTTCTTGTGATCATTTTGACCCCACAGGGTGAGATCTTGCGTGGAGCCCCAGATCGAGGAAGATTATCAGTGGTCTTTTATGTCTTCCATTTCCTAATAATTGCTCCCACAGTTGATTACTTTAAACCAAGCTGCTTACCTATTGCAGATTCAGTCTTCCCAGCCTGGTGCAGGTCTACAATTTTGTTTCTGGTGTCCTTTGACAGCTCTTTGGTCTTGGCCATAGTGGAGTTTGTAGTGTGACTGTTTGAGGTTGTGGACAGGTGTCTTTTATACTGATAACAAGTTCAAACAGGTGCCATTAATACAGGTAACGAGTGGAGGACAGAGGAGCCTGTGATTTTCTGGATTTTGTTTTCTCATTTTGTCTGTCATAGTTGATGTGTACCTATGATGAAAATTACAGGCCTCTCTCATCTTTTTAAGTGGGAGAACTTGCACAATTGGTGGCTGACTAAATACTTTTTTCCCCCACTGTACAAACACAAGCATTTCTGATCTTGTCAATATCAGATTTAAAATAAAATCTAAATAGTCATCATCATAGTAGTGCATTTAAGCAATAAGGCCAGAGGAGGTGTGATATATGGCCAATATACCATGGCTTGGATTTCAATTAAAGGGCTTGGATTTCAATTAAAAGCAGTCGGATTAAGTAATAGTAAAATGTATTTTAACAAAAGAGAAGAGAATCATATCAAAAGTAAAGTGAGCTTTGAATTGTGAAAGGTAATTACTTTATATGAACATTGCAATCTGAAACATGTATTTCTAGATGAAACACTGATTACATTTGGTGAAAAAGTGACTATGATTTTGTGTGTTGTACTTAGTCAATTGAACGTTTGTTTAGAGTTTTGAAACAACTGCCTTTTTGATGATCATTCATAGTTTTGTACTAAGAGTTGGGAAAATGTACCACATACTTGTGAAAATTGCACCAAAGCGAAAAAAAAAACGGTATTACTGTATAAAAACAGCATGCCAGTTACAACGCACTGAAAAAAATGTGCGTGAACCAGAATGAGGCTCTCTCTTCACTATATTGTTACTGCACTGAGGAATTACCATCTTCAGACAATGTTTGTATAATTTATCTGCAGATAATCGATGTCTGGAGCTCAAAAAGCAATAGTAAAAGTATGCAAATCAGGGAGCCAAATGAACGGCTCGTTCACATATGCGATTCTCTTACCTAAAAGAGACGTTTAAAAAGAGCTGTTTGTTCACGAAAGACCCATCACTCCTGGCTACAAACGGTGTGATAGACAAACGCCCGCACCACACAGACAGAAAGGGGCAATATCGCTGTAAATTAATAGGCAGATATTGTGTTAGGTTTGCTTTTTAAGCCGATAGTGGCAAACCAGGGGTGGGATAATGTCAATGTTGCATTGGTTAGATAGTAGCTGGGAGCTTGCTGTGTCTGATACTTGTCAGATTTGTTTACGACAGTTTGCGGTGGAACACGTGAAAATTGCATGTAGTTTCATGATTGTTTGGCGGCTACTCATAGGTGGTCTGCAAGCTACTGGTAGCTCTCAATCGACCTGTTGGAGACCCTTGATTAATTATGTAAAACCCCAAATGAATCCAGATCACTCCAGTTGAACAGCCATAACCATATGAACATAAAAATACAATAACACAAAACATGATCCCCTTTGATTGTAACATCTTACAAACACAGGTCAAAGGGCAACACCTTGGCCTGTCACTAGGGCTGGGAATTGCCAGGGACCTCACGATATTATCACGATACTTAGGTGCCAATACAATTTGTATTGCAATTCTCACGACATAACATTGCTCACCATATGTCTGCTGCAGAGAGACAAGAGAGAGCATGAGAAAACAAGTTTTGATCAGTCATGGAAATAAAAGTGCTGAAAACATGTTGGCTCACTATTTTTTTTAAAGCCGGAGAACAAGCTATAGGATGAAAAATACCGGCGTTTTGGTGCAGGTATAGCCGACTAGCACTAGCTAACAATACCTACAGCTACCTACCACTGCCTATAGTAGCAAAATGGATACTTGGGAGTCAAATATAGATATAATATCTTCCAAAAATAGAATTGTGATATGTAACAGTATTTTTCCCCCATCACTACCTGTCACCTGTAGCCCTTTTTTCTGCAGTCAATTACCAAATGCGCCCTCTTTGGCCTCATGGGTGGAATGTTATTAATATTTTTCATAATTTCATAATTAATAACGTTTTTTTAACAAATCAAATCCGGTGTTTCTATGTCAAATAGTTTTGTTATATTTCAGTCTCCTGTGATGTACAGTATATAAAGTGTAATTTTGGGATACAAAATCAAAATTGAATACATTTCTACTCTATATCTGACATGGTACTGGTGTCTTCTTTTTTTAAGCCCCTAGCTACAGTATGTATGTGAAGTGTATACTTTTGTTTCAAAGAATCACTCTGTGTGACCCTGATTTAGCCCACTGCAGTAATGTGAATCTAGCATTCGTCTACCGATCGTTCAGCGAGCTATGTTTTAGGGATATCTGACTGCCTACATTTTTCATGGGATTCTCCATGTAAAATCGGTGCACACTCGGTTCGCAAATTACGTTCAGAGGTGCTAAGTGCAAACGCTATTGGTCTGAGTCCTTACTCTTTGATCATCACGGTGGTGTCCCGGAGGCCATCGTAGTTGTTGTCAAAGATGGGACCGGTGACCACATTGATGCCGTTATTCTCCTCTGCGTAGCGCTTGAGAAGAGTCCCCTGGAGGTAGCTCCATACTTCTGCAGAGTTGAAGGACAACGACAAATGTTAGTTGAAGAACCAAAACAAATGTTAGCTAACATTGTCTGTAAATCCCCTGTTGCATGAATGCATTTAGGAGGTTATAAGAAATCATGAACTGAAATTAATGCTTATAGCCAGCCTTGAAAAATACTCTCTATACTGCATCTGTGTATAGCATTTTGTGAATACATGTTATTAATGTGCTATTACACCTTGTGAATTATAGCAGGGCACCTTGTATGCATCTCAAAAGCCAAAGGCTGGTCTGATCTTGATGCACATTCCTTCAAGAAGAAGTACAAGTCATGCCCTGCACTAAAACTCCCCAGACAAGGGAACTCCCCTTCACATCCTTCTCTATAATCATTCACCACCAGGCTTCACTGAGGCTCTCTCTTTGTGTGTATGTGTGTGCGTGTGTGCGTGCGTGTGTGCGTGCGTGTGTGTGCGGGTACTGGACATCTCTCTCCAGTGAGAGGACAATGGGTGTCAGCCTGTCCCTTCTCTCCCAGACCTGAGGTCATCAGACTAGCCTCCCTCCTCACTCACCCTCCTACTTCTCCCTCCACACATTAGCATGGCCAGTCCAAGCAAAGATGCAGCACAAGAGTCACAGAGGGCCACATGTACTATATACTATGTGATTGGTAACTGTAATAGCTTTGCAGGGAAGCATCAACCAGAGAAAAACAGAAAGTGAGCAACAAGGATCTCCTTAGAGAACCTATAACTACAAACTGCTTAACAAAACGCAGTGCCAGATTTATAAAGCATTTGAACCAGCATTTTCAAAGGGGTTGGATATACAAATAAAAAAGATAAATAAATTATTATAAGTATACATTCAAGCAATAATACATGAGAGGCCATGTGTTATGACATTTTTATCATGGCTGTGAAGTGGTCATAGCCACGAGAAACCACCTGTTGTATAAAAATAAATGAATACTCACTTTTGAATGCAGGGTACATGGGAACGGTGTTCGTGATCAGTGATGCATCATATTTTGATTCAGGAGACATGGCCAGCTCTAGCATAAAAAATACAAACATATACTTTAATTTACCTCCCATTTAGGCCTGGAACAAAAGCCTGCACACCCTGTAGCTCCCCAAGACCAGGGTCATCTTCATTAGGTATGAAAATAAGTGAAACGAGAGATACTGTCTGAACTTGTCCAATAAGATACGCTTGTTTTCGTTTTGCATTGCAAAATGTTTTGCTTCAGTGTGCCTTAATGAACATGACCCAGGGTGGGCTAGTGTGCGACCCACCTGGTGGATAGAGGAAGCCATAGGAGATGTCGGTGTCCTGGCTGTAGGTGGTGCAGGCCAGGCTGTGTTCAGGAGGGACCCGCATGTCTGCTCTCACACACTTACTCACTGGCTCAGGCTCAGGGATGGGTGTGACTTCATCCTGGAAGGGAACACGTTGTCATTAGTAACACATTGTGAAATCCCATCGTAAAATGAGAGAGAAGTGGTATACAAACACCCAATACAGTGTTGCTGTATGTGATTGGGGCCATGTCATTATTTGATATTTGTGTGCTGGATCGTGTCTAGATCTGTATAGGGTTCTGTTAGGTTAGTGTTACGCAAGTCCCTATCCAGGCTCTCTCCCCCCAATAAAGCAAAACCACGCTCATTCTAATACAAAATGCAATTAACCAGTTGAGTCAAATACCAAAATAACATTTACGATCTCCCAACAGGACTACTAATTGTTTTCACACATACTAATTGTTTTCACACTTGCTACTCACTGCAACCATTCAAGTAAACAGAGACATTTCAAAAGAGCTTTGAAAAGATATGACCTAATGCAATGTTTCCCAAATGGTGGCTCCGGACAGACTGGTAGGTCATAGCCAGTCCCTGACCAAACGTTATTAATGATGAAATTATGAAAAATATTGGGCTGTGGCTATGCTATTTTTTTGTGTGTCTATTCTGTGGGTAACAAGCCTTATGTGGGTCACAATTCAAAAACCATTCTGCAACCACTGATCAACGAATCAACATGCCCCAGGTCTGAGGATAAGCTCTCAAATCATATGGATCGAGTCATTAAATGACTCGAGGTCAGTTTCATTTCTTGTGTTCCATGTGATGAATAGCCTACTTGTTTGGGCACTGTGAATGACGTCCATAGGGGCATGGAGAGTTCCTGGCTGTATCCACTGATGAAGTCACTGTGGAGGAGGAGGCTATACGTCGTTTGGAAAAGAACCGCTGGTCGACCGAAGGGGAGGTGTGTGGCGTCTGTGAAAACACCAATTCATCAAGCAAGGAGGGCAGTAGTTAACCTGGGCTCGAAATCAGTCACTTTGTATTTTAATTCTACAGTATAGTACTATTTTTATTTTATATTGTCTGAATATTGCATGTTGCATGCATATTGCAATTTTCTGGTTCTTCTCATCTTTTTAATTACAGAATGTAAAAAATATGTTTTCACATGTAGACACTGATATGATGCTGGTCAAGTGCTGGTTAACAAACTGGATAGTTTTTTGTTTTTGTTTTAGCTTTCGACTTACCTGAGTGTTATTGTTTCATCCAAAGTTCTAAGTTCGTTAGCTGGTTCAATACTAACGTCCAGAATCCCCTGGCTAGTGTTTTTGGAGCATGTAGCAATGCTAGTGGAAACGGATTGTGTCAGTTAGCACACTAGCATTAGTATTAGCATTAGCATTTGCATTAGTTAGTGCATTCAAAAGCATGGGGGAAATGTGTTGGAGCTGGCTGGAGACACTCAGGAGTGGAAAATGAACGTGTGTACAAAGTGTAAACGCTCTGCACTACGGGTTCTCAACCAATCACATTCACATTGTCATGGTGCGTCTGTAACCGAGTTGAGTTGATAAAGCTTCAGCTTGAAATACTACCACCTGTGCCATTTAATTGCTTTTCGGTGGCTAAGCTGGCTAAGGTGTTTTAAGAGGACAGTCACGTGTATTTGCGAGACAGAGTGGGCTTGTGAGCGAGGAAGCAAAGCTGACAAGCAAAGCTGTTAAGCAAGTAGCATGCCGCCGGTTACAGTGGTGCCGTGCCCCCGGATCTGCAGTTGCACTCAGCTCAACGGCTGGGGTTGCAATGGACTGAGAGGGGCGAGTGTAACCGAGTTTAGTTGATAAAGCTCACAACTCAGCTTGAAATACCCCCACCAGCGTCATGGACGTGATACGAGAGGGTGGTCACATGTGTATGGGAAACAGAAGACACAAGATCAATCCCAGTAGCGGACGTGTGAGCGAGGAAGCAAAGCTGTTAAGTCACACAGTGCCACCGGTTACACATCAGGCAGTTGCTAAGCTCTTAGTCACTCAGTAAGCGGGAAAGTCAGGGTATGAGTTTAAGAATAGTTAAAGGGATAGTTCACCCAAATTACAAAATAACATAGTTTCCTTACCCAGTGAGCAGTTTATGGACAAGGTAAGACAGCAATCCATGCTTTGGTTTTGTTTCCCTGGCCATTTGTGTCCAAAAACCAATGCATGTCAATATCCCCAATATTAGCATTTTTCGCGTTTCATGTCAGACTAGGCCAGTTATAATACTTTTGAATGCACTGCTAACTGATACAATCTTTCACATAAACTGTTAGCCAGAAGATTCTGGAGGTTGATAAATTACCAGCTAACAAACTTAAAAATGGTTTGGATGTCTCCACAACACCCTAGGTAAGTGGAAAATAAGCTAAAACGTCAAAAAAGTTAACTATCACTTTAAGTAAACTATAACGGAACACACTCTAAAAGATAGACACTTACCATCTGCTGCTGGGCTGAATCTCTGATTGTTCTCCTCTACTTTGTTCTGAAACAGAGGAACAGAGACCTTAAATGCCCAGTGCAGTCAAAAATGTGATTTTCCTTTGTTTTATATATATATATATATTTCCACACTATGAGGATGGAATAATACTGTGAAATTGTGACAATTATGATAATGCCCTTTTAGTGTAAGAGCTGTTTGAAAAGACTTCCTGAAATTTCAGCCTGTTTTAGTGGGATGGAGTTTTGGCATGCCCGGTGGCATCACCAGGCGATAAATTAGTTATTAGACCAATAAGAAAGAGAGTTCCAAACCTCTCTGCCAATAACAGCTCGTTTTCAGTTTTCCCTTACTCAGACCAGTCCCAGACAGTCCTAGCTAAATTCTTGCTTGAGAAATTGCTATTTGGAATGGATCCCAACCCTGGTCCTCTGTAGCTCAATTGGTACAGCATGGCGCTTGTAACGCCAGGGTAGTGGGTTCGATCCCCGGGACCAACCATACGTAAAAATGTATGCACACATGACTGTAAGTCGCTTTGGATAAAAGCGTCTGCTGAATTGCATATTATATTATTATATTATAAAACACTTTGAGTTGGTTTCCACTCATGACCTCACCACTGACCTCAGGTTTCCACTCATGACCTCACCACTGACCTCATTGTCACAGCTACATCGCAGGTCGTAGGTTATGGCAGAGGTGATGTCAGAGGTGGTGGGTGCGGTCACTTCTTTTGGCATGATGGGTGTGAAAGGAGGGGCTTTCAGCATGTCATTCAGACTGCCATGGGTTCCATTGTTAGGGGCAGGGGTCAAGCCCAGGAGGTCTGAGAAAGGGCATATGAGATGGACATTTCCACAGAAACTTTATATTTCCTAGTTATTAAATATCTCTTGTAAATATTGGTTTCAGAGTAATCAGTGGTGCCAACAAATAAGCTCATAATAGCACTTAATAAGTACAGAAAGAAATCGTACCACACATGACATTGTACAACTCGATATTTTCAAATTCTGCCACTTTTGTCTGGAACATAAAGCTTGGTCCATAGCCCAAAAAGATTGTCTATACAGGGAACAAACATTGGAAACAATGTAAGCACAAGCAGCTAAGAATACAATATGTGAAAAATGTTGCACTGACAGAATGTTAATTTAAGGGGTTTACCCGCATACTGGTGATCTTATTGTCAAATCCGTGGTCACCAAAGAAACCACATCTCCCAGGATGCCTCCTGTTTTCAGGCACTTTCCTGCATCACATAGAAAGAATATACAAAATAAAAAGCATTACACAAATACCAATTCGTCCCCAAATTCCATATAACGCTTTTTAACTTAATCTAGTTGAGTTGATAGTACTAGTAGTGTAGAAAAATACAGTACTTGGCAATGTGCCACTTTCTCTCCATGAGTAAGTGGACAGCCTCAATTCTGCGGTTGTTGGCGTAGTGAAGCCGTTTCGGGAGATGTTGTTTCAAGTAAGGCTTAAAGTGCTGGTTTGGCATTTTACACTGAAAAACAAGGTCATTACATGGACTCTGTGACCACACGTAGATTACTTACTGTAAGTTCTACACAGCCAGCAAAATATCTAACAAAAACATAATAATTGTTTAGTTTTGTTCATTTTTCATGTGCACTTACTGTAAGATTTGCCACAACTACTTTTGGGTCATCTGAAAAAAGTAAACATAAAAAGTCAAACAGATACATAGGAAAAAATTAACTAGAACGAAATAAATATGTGTGAACACATTCTAGTTCATGAATCTAGCCTGCTATGTCCATTCTCTTACAGTACTGTGTAACTCACAGGTGGTTGATTTGGGATCCCGGGCCCGGATTCTCCCAAGAGATCCAGGGATCAGATTGATCTCATCCACGTTCACAGGATAGGTACTGAGGAACTCAGTCCTATCACAGTGGGCCTCCTCCATTCCTAGGGGGAGAAAGAGATAAGTTACGCATAAGCCAAGGTTAGTAAATATTTCCCATGGAACAAAAGTTGACATGGGACATCAAAATAACATCATTTTATGCTTGTAAAATGGTTTTCTGGTTGCAGAGACATCAGATTACAACAAGGTAAATATGGATATTTTCACAATGTTATCAAGACATCAGGGAAAGACATCAGGTTTTGGTGTTAAGTCAGTTAACCAGAGTAGACATAGGCTAGTGCAGATACAATTCAAAATGGTGGTCCTTGTGGTCCGTTCTTCCATACCATGGTCTCCAACAACGATGATGTTGACACAGCGGTGTAGGTTCATCTGCTTCAGGCCGTTCATCAGCTGACCAATGACATTATCAATCTCCCTCAGGGGGTTGTCCAACTACAGCACACAAAACACACAATGGTTACTACAGTAAGTAATGCCTTCAAGAACAAGCTCTGGACTTTGTCAATTGTGGTTCATGATAACATTTTACCTGTATTTACAGTATCAATGTTTAAATATCACTAAAGTTAGAGAGCGCAACATGATTTAGCTCTTTAGCCCATTAAGATGAGGCTCTTACGTGACACATCCTCCCCAACACCCACCCCGCCCCATAGCAACCATGAACCATCTCTGGCCTAATTTCGTCCACCAGCCGGCTCTCGCTCGCTCTCTCTGTCGAACCAATTCGAGCCTGGGGATGAAGTTATCTCTGGCCCAATCAGAGGCGCTCACCTCGTTGCTGAAGGGCCCCAGTCTGTGTCCGAACGTGTCGGGCTGCTCTGAGTGGACAGCATATACATAGGGCCTAAAGACAGCACACAGACACACATCTCAACCACTGACCTCAGTACAGTACAGTAGCTTGCTTCTCTATTCAGTATCTATTAATGCTCTTATATATATTAATGCCCCCCCCCCCCCCCAAATTAGTCCATCTCTGAGTGTTTTGGGGAAATTTGGTTGGGAAAATTGGTGGAAGTGAGTTTGGCACAAGTTGATGTTAATATTAAATGAGCATTGGGGATGAATATCTAACCTCTCATCGTCAGGAAGACTTAGCCAACGTAAGATGGTCAGGATTCTCCTCTCCAGTGGAATCACCCTGCAACAACACAGACATGTCAGTCAAGTATACTTGCCGGTATCTCATGGTTTAGAATAACTACATGTTATGGGGTAAAACATTTTCGCAAAAACCCAAAAGGGTGTCAAAACGTAGAAATATCCACCAAAGTGTTCGTCTGGCAGTCTAACACGTGGCTCTCATGTGTATATACTAATTAGCAAAACTAGCTAGCAAAACAAGCTGGGCTCTACGCTACCATGCTTTGAAAGCTCAATGGACAATGTGTCTGCTTGTATGGGGGGTATTGTTTGTAAAGATGTGGTGTAGGAAGGACCACCTCCCTCGTGCTTATTAGGTCATAGATATGCAAATGATTTGCATTATTTCACAAGTAAAATAACAACTTCCATACTTCCAGTCATTTTTTTAACTGGTACCGGGTTACCTTCAGATGAGTCCTGTGACACCATCATGTTCGTGAGAGTCTCCCCTTTCAATATTAGATTTTTGGGATGTCTCCTGGTCTGACAAACAGTGCTGTGGCGCTGGCACTTTCCACCGCAGATGCGGAAGGCAGACATAGGCGGATGCGGTGGATTGAGACGCAGCCCATACAAAGATATAAGCTACAGTTATAAACTGATATCTCTAGCCTAAACAGACAGATTTTGATGGGGAATTTTTTTTAATGTTTATTAATTGACGCACGGGTTCCTCAATCGACAGGTTTCATTTTGCTCTAACAGGCCACTGTAGTTGAAGGTCGAAATAGTCATTGACAAAGTGACCAAGTTAACTCACCATGGCCAGAAGAAGGTGCCTGCCTTCACCCCTTGCTTCTCCGCAGTGATCCAGATCTACAGACATACAGGGAAACAGGCAATGTTCCAAGCTCAGATATAAAACATGAGGCATACAGTATGCAAAAAATCCATTCACTTATTATCTTATCCATTCCTAACCACTTGATACTGCTCCAAGTTGTTATCTTACACTACAAATGTAATTGTGATTCTGCACAAATATTGGTGTATTTCCCTAAGTTTAAAAACTGTGTAACTGTGAAGAATTTGACAGTATCTATACACTCACAGGTTGGCCACCCCACCAGCGGTGGTTCAGTTTCTCCCTCCCTCTCAGGTTGAAATTGGCGTCAAACACGGGGTCATGCATGGAGTTGCCCACTATTCCATGAGACTCTGGGTAAAGCCCCTTAAAAACATCACAACTCACAGAGTTACCAGAGAAACATAATTGAAACAATGATCTGTTTAAAAGTTGTTACAATGTTATTGTAAAGTTGTTACAATGTATATAGAAATGTATTGGAAACCATCTAATTAAAAACATATTTTATTTCAAGTTTCAATAAAACAGTGGTATATTCATATGGCATCAGAATAAGTAAACATACCGTGGCAAGAGTATACAAATTGGGGAAAGTTTTGGAGGGGTACACCGGTCGCATGTAGGGTGCATGAGTGCCACATGTTCCTATATGGAAATAAATGAGCCAATGATCAGTAGCCTAGAAACTTTCATCACACTGCTTGAAATCTAAACACATCCATTCTGATCTTAAACATAATAGTAGAGTAGAGTAGAGTAGACCCCTATGCCTTCTAGAGAGTTTTTCCTAGCCACTGTGCTTCTGCCTCTGCATTGCTTGCACTTTGGGGTTTTAGGCTGGGTATCTGTAAGGCACTTTGTGACAACTGCTAATGTAAAAAACGACTTTATAAAATAAATGTGATTGCCATGCAAATTGCCTGGGTACTTCACCTTTTCTGCCTTCAACACCATTAGCTACAGTATGGCCTATCTAGTGTCAGGATGTGAGTGGGAGTGAATTACGTAGTTTCTCCATGTTGGGGATCACCGCTTTGCCCTTTTTCATGTAGGAGGCCCGGAACCCATCCACCGACAGCATGATCAGAGGAGGGCGGATAAAACTGTGAATAACGATCAAATACTGTAAAGCTGTCATGGAAAATTAACTGTTGACGTGATGTCACTTCTTTATTTTACACAAATTCTATGGGAACCATATGGCCTAGTAGTGTTAGGTCAAAAGGTACCCACAGGGCTACTGGTTCCAGTCCAAGTTGGAGGTGTCTGCTCAACTGCTGCCCCTTTCCCCAGACCATAAAGCCATTGTCACTGTTTCTAAGGATAAAATCATAAATAATAAGAAAACATTTATTGGGTTTTTGATTCAAACTTACCCTGCAGGGCATTCAGGGCCTGTGATCTCCTCACACTCATCGTCCACCCATTTAGTGTCTTCTGCAATAGGAGAATTTGAAAATTAAAAGTTTAGCACATGATCTAGTAAAATTGTCTGTTGCCGGTGCATCGGAATTTGATTCAAAAGAAGAATTCTCCTCAAATTTCCTTTCGATACCATGTAGAATGCAAAAGTAACATTGTATATGCGACTCACAGCTTGCACTTTTTAGCGGTTCATTGTAGAGCAAACAACATATGTGAAGCTAATGCACTTCTGTCCAAAGGAAAATGCAAGACAAGAACCCAAAGCCCACATCCTACGTCACCTTCTAACCAACTGCCTTCCCATTTGGGTCCCAATACGGAATGAACTGACCTAAATTCACTTTCTTCAACAGTGAATACATCTTCATACATCCCTAGTTTGAGTGTGTACCGTTGCAGAGGGCTTTGTAGTTGGTGCAGCAGTCTCCTTTCTCCAGACAGTCTTCTGAGCAGTGGCATGCATGCTCATCATTCCTGGTCTCCCCACAGCGATCTTCACTGCACTCAAAGCCACCCGCTGCACCAGGGAAGGGACATAACAGCCTGTATTCAGCACCAACAACTAGCTACAACAGGACCATAGTCATGACTCATGCACACAAATCAATCAGAAAGCAAATTCAATATCAGCCATTGTGTAATTTGGTGTACATTATTTTCAACAGTAGTGGATGGTTATAATCTGTGCATATTGGGGATTGTAAAATGGGCAGTTCGAGCCCTGATTGCTGATTGGCTGAAAGCCATGGTATATCAGACCGTATACCAAGAGTATGACAAAACATTTATTTTTACTGCTGTAATTATGTTGGTAACCAGTTTATAATAGCAATAAGGCACCTCGGGTGTTTGTGGTATACAGCAATTATACAGCGGCTAAGGGCTGTATCCAGGCACTCCGTGTTGCGTCGTGCATAAGAACAGCCCTTAGTCGTGGTATATTGGCCATATACTACACCCCCTCGGGCCTTATTGCTTAATTATACCATAGCACCACAGTAAGAGATACAGTAAGAGAAAATAGTTAAAAGACAAGCTGGTACACAAACCTGTTTTTAAACAGTGCTCATCGAAATCTGAGCAGCAGCTGTAGTAGGTTTTGCACAAGTTGTCACATCTGCAACCTGGCGGTAAAGCTTCCTCCAATTCAAAACATCTGCCCGTACATGATCCTGCTGAGCTAACCCACAGGGAGTCTGAAATAGCTGGGACAAGAGAACACCATTAGCACAATGCTAAAGAGACATGCCAACTCCATGTGACTCTGACACAACTTCCATGGATGTGTCCTAATACAGATCCCATATTCACTAGAAAACACAGTTTGTGTGTTGCACATAATAAGCTCTGGCGTTATGACAAGACGAAGGCTAAGGCGACCAGGCTGCAGAAAATGTAACGTCAATCTTAAATATTGGGTTACTACTGTAAGTATATTAGCCTACTGTACCAGAAAAATATGGAAGAAAATGAACAGTGGTGATGCCATAGGACAATTTCCATCCTCGAAGGGACAGTTATATTATCCTCTATTTTATTCTACTGTAATAAAACCATTATTATCCAATTGAGTGTCAGGGCAGGAAAGGCCAGATGTCAACACATTGATTCATGTCTCACTTTTGGTTTGTGGCGGAGATCCTGCATCTTCTCCAGGTCGACTTGCTTGAAAGACATATGCCACACTAACACTGGATCCCGTAAGGAGTGCGACGAGAACAACTACCTGAGAATAAGAGATAGACATCATCCTAAAGCTGTTCACGCAACATCAGCATCAAGGAGTCAAGACTAGAACATCAGGTAATCCACCTGATGAATTCAAACAAATCCCAAAATAATGTTCTACTAGTGCGAAAATACCAGTTATAGGTAGGTACCGTGACAACTTAGATATTTGTATACTGGTTGATGTCAACTACATTCAAATACTCAAGCTGAGCATGATTTAGCCTACACTGTACATTTACAGCAAAATCAAGAGCACCTCAAATAGGCTATTTTAAAGTATTTGACCTATAGCCTATATTTGCCTCTGGTCTGACCATAGTACCTTCATATTGACAAATATTCTGTTACTAGTGTATGTATGTGTTGAGCTTGAAATATGATTAAACAATCCTTGAAGAGAGGAACGTAATATTTTTTTTTGCTTGATGTACTCCTTAAAATTCATCACAACAAGTGGTTGGTTGCCTTTTGTTATTCCACAAACAGCCCACGGATTGACGCAGTTTGAAGAGAGGTTTGTTTTTCTAATGGAGGACAGAAAAGCTGAATTTATGTATAGTAACTTTATTATCATGGCAAAATATTTCATACACAAATATCGCTTTTTAAAAACTATCCCCATGTTCGATGTATTTTGAACGAGGTAGTGTAATATAAACAATCCTTGAAATTAGTTCAATCCAAACAAGCCCTTTGTCTTTAATAATCTTTGTAAGTTGATCCCTGAATCATGTGTATTTGATTAGATTTTTTTATTTGTTTTTGTACAAGTTTGCTCGGCTATTGAAACCAATCTTTTCATATGTGAAATTTTCTGGGGGGGGGGGGGGGGGGGGGGGGGGAGGGAATAAATAAACATCTCAATTAGATGCTGATAATTAAGTCAATTAAGAGAAGACTTAAATGAATGTGATTAATTATTGGCTAATCAATCTGAACAGACGATTCCTGTCACTCATTTGCATCAATATTGTTTCAAGTTCATCTGAACTGTTGCAGTTAAACTGATACATCTGACACATAGGCCTGCCTATTCAGTTTCAGTTGAAACATTCAAAAAATAGCTGGCATCAATTAAGATGTATGAAAAATAATTAGTCACAGAACATAATGGAGCCTTACATGACAAAATATTAATCATTAGCCAATTAACATGTTTACTTTCCCGGGTAAACAAGTGCGTGTGCCACTATTTACAGACTATAGCCTACCGACAATTAGGCTATTCATCAATTGTTTATTTTCGTTTAAGACAATATGTTAATGCCTAGGAAGAATAATTACATACGTTTTGTTATAGCTCGCTTGCAAAATCTGGACGCCTGTCTATACGATTCAAAGAACAATTTCTTCCCTACACGAATCAATCTGTTGCAAGGAAGCATTTTGCATTTTGTCAGGTTGTCCAAAAGAAGTCCAAGAATTTCAAGACTACATTTCAGAATACAACAATTATGCAACAATTTTACCGTACCAATTTTCCCAGTAACATGTTCCAAATTGCGTATCCTCCTCTTTAGTATTCCCCAAAAGAGTCAAAAAATGGTGGACAAAGTCCACCTCTGACCGTTCTGAATCGATGACTAGGGCGTATGTGTTCAGCGCTGTTGAGTTGTCTTGCTCAATTTTCTTTTTGCTGCAAACCAATGCGGATTAAGTAATGGTGACAGCTGCACTGTGGTACAATGGTGCTGCTGGCAGATGTTCTGTAAACCATAGTCAGCACTAAACTGTGGGTTTACTCGACCCGCGCAATGACTGAGGGAGAGGGAGAGGGAGAGAGAGGCGCTCAGAGAGAGGGGGTGGGTTTTTATAAAAACTTTCTCTACTACAGCTTATGTTGAAATGACAGCTGTAAAATCATGTAGCTGCCAAATTTGAGAAAACACCACACCAAGAACTTGTTTGGAAAAGGCCATGGGAGCATATGCGAAATTGCCGCGGGGGATGGGCCCCCCCCCCATATTCTGAAAAGGTCGACTGTCCCCCCCAATAATTTATTTAAAATGTATATATGTATATATTAAAATGTATATATTTATATATTATTTGGGGGGTTTGTGGGCCCCCTGGGGGTCGGGGCAACCCAGATAGTATATGAACACGTCATAAGCAATGTCAAAATGTATAGAATTGCAGGAAATTAGCTTTAATGGTCAACTTTGGGCACGAAAAAAAGAAATGGGGTGTGCCTTTTGTGGTTCATCGATGTGTGATTCTGGTCATGTGCGCCGCGACCAACATAGCTAGTTTGTTAGCTAAGCTAGCCACTTGTAGCTAGCCAGTAACTCCTCCAGTATGTGTTCATGTCATTTCACTGGATTTGTTTTTGGACGGAAGCTGTAGAGATCGGTAAGAAATGGTACTTCTGTAGCCAAATATCTTATTCATTCCTTTTTGGGGGGTTTTAAGCATGAAATGACCTGGTTTGATGGTGCATTGATCAGTTATACAGTTTAAAGCGGTTATAAACTCGCCAGTGTTTGCAGATTTCTATGAAATATGACCTATAATTAATTACAATATGAGTGAAATCGTTTTCTTTCCAAAAAATGTTAATTAAGTATGTTAAACAGCAGCTTTTCTGTGTTGGAATGGTGTGGGCGCACCCCAACAACAGAATGGTGTGAGCGTATACCAGTCATACAAAATATTCCTGCGAGTAGAACGCTGATTGGCCAGCTCACCCTCCTCTATGAGGAAATAGCAAGCATTTTTTAAACAGTCTGTTTGAGATACAAGTTTGAGGTGGGGTTTTTGAAGTGTTTTTTTCTCCTATTTATGCTTTGGCAACAAATATGAGTATAGGATTTTCTCACTGCCCCATGGCAAAATGTGTATAATTGCAGAAAAGTAGCTTTAAAACTGCCAAATTGTCTCTCAGACGCATGACAAAATGTGTAGAATAGCATTATAAAACTGCAAATGTTTCTCTCTGCCCAATGGCAAAATGTGTTGAAATGCAGGAAGTAAGCGGTTTTCCTGATGGGGGGCCTTTCACTTATCCTTCCACTTATACTGTGCTTTCAAAATACCCCTCAATATACCCCTCAAAATAAGCCTCAAGAAAGGCATAATAAGTCATGTCAAACTGTGTAGAATTGCAGGAAATGCGTTTTAAAATGTACCAAAAACATTGCATGGGAGGGTGAGCGCACAGGGTGATTCCATGTTTATCCCGAGGATGAGGACACATTGAGATAACAGATAGGGCTGTACTGTTTGTCAGATATGGCATGTGCCCCCTTGTCGACCTCTACTTGTGGTGCTAGGGATTTGACTTGAAATTGACACCTTATTGAAATATATTTTGGAAATGCATGGTAAAGCACTCCTCTTGCCCTTTATAATTGCCTGTGTACTTATGCATTTCATTCATCAAGTCCAAAAAGCAAAGAAAACAGTATTTTGATACTGAACAGGGTAACACATATTTGAGGTATGAGTCCTCGATTTCATTCACTACAACAAATACGCCCCATTCGGTATAGTTTACTAATCATTATGTTCTGTTTACTGAGTCAAAGGGGATGTCACAATGCAAAGGGAACATTTACTCAATGCTTCTCTCAAGGCTGTCCCAGAAGTATAGAGGGTTCAAACAGCCCACAGGGGCATCTTTCAGTGCATGCTGATATACAGTACAGTACATAATGTTATATTCCATTCATTTCACAGGGGCTCTAATCCACAGCATTATAAAGATGACAATGTTACCAATACTGTTTTTTTATTCTGGGAGTCAAACCCTTTACAGGAGGCTCTCTGTCGCTGCTTTACTGTTTGAAACTAATCAGGACAACCTTTGCTTGAGGGCATCCACTTCCTAAAATGTACTCCGATGTTATGAAATATTTATGAAACAATGGTCTTTTATTCAGCCGTTGGAGGCTTAGGGAGTCATGGGTAGCTGTTGAAAGACACTGCATTAAGACTAAAAGCTTGCCCTGTCTTATTAGGCTATTTGGCCTCTGGAGCGGATTACCTGGCATGGCCATGGAGCAAATTGATTGGGCCGTGAACCTCTGCTACCTGGAGCTATGCTTACCTCCCTGATCCTACAGCAAGTTGGATTGGATAGGGTTTCAACTTCCATGTCACCTGGGGACCAGATTAATTAAACATTTTCTTTCTCTCTCTCTCGCACTCGCTCTCTCTCTCTGAAAAAGGGCTTCATTCAACTTCTGACACGGACTAAAATGACAGACTGTCTTGGATTGGACACAGTCTTGTTCCCCCTCAGGCTCTGGTTGGCTAACTTTACTATAAGGACACTTATTGGATATGGTTTCTAACAATGTTATCCTGCGAATTTAGACCAGAGAATCCTGCATGTAAGAGCCTTGGAGTTTTTTTTCGAACTCCAGATACACACCACAAGTTTAAATGATTAAAGAAAATACATTAGACAAAAAAGAATATCATGAATTTGTGAGTTTGTCACTACTCCACATGCAGTAACCATTGCTCGGGTCCCAACCTGCCTCAGTCTTTGTACAGTCAAAAGTGTCAACCACAATGACAGACCTTAAAGGGAAACATTGTTGCCACTCTAGATTAACTGAACAAATTAAGAATAGCCCAGGAATCAAATGGACAGTAATATGGTTATAGGAAGTGAGGTCAAGAGTATACTCAAATAAGCTTGTGCTGACATTGGTTGAGAGCAATGTGAAAGAGCACACCACTGCACTTTGGACAAAGTTTGTAAATATTTGCCCCACCACACACACACACACACACACACACACACACACACACACACACACACACACACACACACACACACACACACACACACACATTTACATTTTACATTTTCGTCATTTAGCAGACGCTCTTATCCAGAGCGACTTACAAATTGGTGCATTCACCTTATGATAGCCAGTGGGACAACCACTTTACAATAGTTATATTATTTTATTTTTTATTTTTTTGGGGGTAGGGTAAGGGGGGGTAGAAGGATTACTTTATCCTATCCCAGGTATTCCTTAAAGAGGTGGGGTTTCAAGTGTCTCCGGAAGGTGGTGAGTGACTCTGCTGTCCTGGCATCGTGAGGGAGCTTGTTCCACCATTGGGGTGCCAGAGCAGCGAACAGTTTTGACTGGGCTGAGTGGGAACTGTGCTTCCGCAGAGGTAGGGGAGCCAGCAGGCCAGAGGTGGATGAACGCAATGCCCTCGTTTGGGTGTAGGGACTGATCAGAGCCTGAAGGTACGGAGGTGCCGTTCCCCTCACAGCTCCGTAGGCAAGCACCATGGTCTTGTAGCAGATGCGAGCTTCAACTGGAAGCCAGTGGAGTGTGCGGAGGAGCGGGGTGACGTGAGAGAACTTGGGAAGGTTGAACACCAGACGGGCTGCGGCGTTCTGGATGAGTTGTAGGGGTTTAATGGCACAGGCAGGGAGCCCAGCCAACAGTGAGTTGCAGTAATCCAGACGGGAGATGACAAGTGCCTGGATTAGGACCTGTGCCGCTTCCTGTGTAAGGCAGGGTCGTACTCTGCGAAAGTTGTAGAGCATGAACCTACAGGATCGGGTCACCGCCTTGATGTTAGCGGAGAACGACAGGGTGTTGTCCAGGGTCACGCCAAGGCTCTTTGCACTCTGGGAGGAGGACACAACGGAGTTGTCAACTGTGATGATCATGGAACGGCCAGTCCTTCCCCGGGAGGAAGAGCAGCTCCGTCTTGCCGAGGTTCAGCTTGAGGTGGTGATCCATCATCCACACTGATATGTCTGCCAGACATGCAGAGATGCGATTCACCACCTGGTTATCAGAAGGGGGAAAGGAGAAGATTAATTGTGTGTCGTCTGCGTAGCAATGATAGGAAAGGCCATGTGAGGATATGACAAAGCCAAGTGACTTGGTGTATAGCGAGAATAGGAGAGGGCCTAGAACTGAGCCCTGGGGGACACCAGTGGTGAGAGCACGTGGTGCAGAGACAGATTCTCACCACGCCACCAGGTAGGAGCGACCTGTCAGGTAGGACGCAATCCAAGAGTGAGCCGCGCCGGAGATGCCCAACTCGGAGAGGGTGGAGAGGAGGATCTGATGGTTCACAGTATCAAAGGCAGCAGATAGGTCTAGAAGGACGAGAGCAGAGGAGAGAGAGTTAGCTTTAGCAGTGCGGAGAGCCTCCGTGACACAGAGAAGAGCAGTCTCAGTTGAATGACCAGTCTTGAAACCTGACTGGTTTGGATCAAGAAGGTCATTCTGAGAGAGATAGCGAGAGAGTTGGCTAAAGACGGCACGCTCAAGAGTTTTGGAGAGACACACACACACATACACACACACACACACACACACACACACACACACACACACACACACACACACACACACACACACACACACACACACACACACACTATTCACCTGTAACAACGTAAAGATTACTTGTCAGCCTATGAGGCATTTCTAGGATTTTCATTAGACAGTGTACCTCATTGATGCAATTGGGTTTCTTTCTGACAATGATAGTGGCTGTCAGCTAATCTCAACAAAGGTTAACGGGACAGTTCAGCTAGGTCTATATGCCTCAATTAAAGTGAATAGAAAATATATTATTTTATTTGGTGCTTATCCATCTATTCATTTGGGGCATGTAGCTGGATCTACGCAAACATTGCCGTGGGACATGGAATCATAATGACATTAGACTACTTTTGAGGTCTGAAAACGTTATGATTTCGAACTGAACTGTCCTTTTAAAGACAGCATTGTATATTTGTGTATGTTACCCTTTTCTTGGAATTCATATTCCAAGTCATGTTTACAGAAGACTAATCATATTAAAGGTAATCTCGGCAACCCAGAACCAAATCTTGCTTGACCGCTGGCTTCCTGCCAGCTTATAGATTTGGGTCTGGGGGGAAAGGCTGAGATGTTTCGCCAAGTACAAGTGGCGGAACTTTGGCGGACAAGTCGGTAGCAGACAAGTAAACTTCCCCTCCCCTCTTAAAGCCTCAGTCAAGTCTATGGGCCAAATGAATCCCTCCTCTTTCCAAAATGCAAAAGACGGCAGCCAGGTGTAGGTGAACTCATGCAAAATCGTGATTGGTCCAAATAAACAGTGACACAAAAACCAGCGCACCAGTAGAATTGTTCCTCATAATACTCATATCTCACAGAATATGGACAGATGTACCATTTTACAGTTTTATGCTATTCATGTTGTTTATTGCTGTGTTTTGTGGCGAATTGCGTTACATTTTGCCCACACAGCTCACTAATGTAGGACCACTGACCTAGTTCAAACAATGTAATGTAACTAAAAAACATATTTGAACTTATTGTACCGCATGCTGAGAGGCTGGTTGAGGGGTATTATTTATTTATAGTTTTTGAAGGCCAAGCCAGTATTCACAAGTTTGAGAATTGCGAGCGTTGACAGTTTTCTCCTTGAAAGGCTGACAGGTTTGAGGCTGTATGTCTCTATGCTCTGCAAATATTCCAAATCAGCAACTTTGGGGAAGGATGTTTGGCAAACCTTTGAAATCTGTATCCTTAATAATTATTGAGAAATAGGCTAACTAATTAAAGTTTGGAAATTTGTGACATTTTGGCCTTACCCAGGCCTTATTTTAGACACTACAACGATAAAGGCCAAAATGTCACAAATTTCCCAAATTGAATCAATTCCTTCTCAATAATCATGTTGGATACAGACTTATGCAAAACATCCTTCCCCCAAATTACCTTTCTATGGATTGGTAATGGATAAAAGCACAAGAACTACAGCACTTAGGTTTGTCCTCTAATGCACTGCCCTTCAAAACTACCACATCCATGATGCCATGGGATACATTTGTGCTTTTGTGCTTTGTGATGCTCAAGGTACATAATAGAAGAGGGGTCCCTTAACCACAGATCTAGAATCAGATAACCCTACTCCCAATTCTAACCTTAACCATTTGTGGGATAAAAAAATATGTTATACTGTATCAGTTTTTAGGAACTTCAATGTCATTGGAGGAAGGGGAGGACCATTCCTCCTCTATTTGAATTTAAGAAAAAATTAAATATATACAGTACCAGTCAAAAGTTTGGAGACACCTACTCATTCAAGGGTTTTTCTTTATTTATACTATTGTCTACATTGTAGGATAATAGTGAAGACATCAAAACTATAAAATAACACATATGGAATCATGTAGTAACCAAAAGGAGAGTGATGGAGCGCTGCATCAGATGACCTGGCCTCCACAATCCCCCGACGTCAACCCAACTGAGATGGTTTGGGATGAGTCGGACGGCAGAGTGAAGGAAAAGCAGCCAACAAGTGCTCAGCATATGTGGGAACTCCTTCAAGACTGTTGGAAAAGCATTCCAGGTGAAGCTGGTTGAGAGAATGCCAAGAGTGTGCAAAGCTGTCCTTAAAGCAAAGGTTGGCTATTTGAAGAATTTCAAATATAAAATATATTTTGATTTGTTTGTGTGTTATTTCATAGTTTTGATGTCTTCGCTATTATTCTACAATGTAAAAAATAGTAAAAATAAAGAAAAAACCTTGAATGAGTAGGTGTTCTAAAACTTTTGACTGGTAGTGTATATATATATGGGGAAAAACATAATGTTAGATTAATCTATACTGAATAAATATCATGTCTTGTCACTAAATACAGTATCTGGATAAAAACACTGTTTTGCAATACAGTATCTGGATAGAAAACTGTTTTGCGATGGTCTACAGTAGTCTCAACAGCACACCCTATTTTCTGTCCTCCTCTAGGTTCCTATTCAGTATTTAAAAACTTTATAATTTACACATTCCTGAATTCCCAATAAGTATGTTTAGCCAAATAGTTTGAAACCTCTCTGGTTTAACTGTTCATTTAAATAGCTGATGACGTGGTTACATCAATACGCGAATATTTAACGTTAGCTAGCAAGCAAACACAATCTGATTACACTTACGCTCAGTGACTTTCAACGTGGCACCATCATAGGATGCCACCTTTCCAACAAATCTGTTCTTCACATTCTGCCCTGCTAGAGCTGCCCCTGTCAACTGTAAGTGCTATTATTGTGAAGTGGAAACGTCTAGGAGCAACAACGGCTCAGCCTTGAAGTGGTAGGCCACACATGCTCACAGAATGGGACCACCGAGAGCTGAAGTGCGTAGCATGTAAAAATCATCTGTCCTCGGTTGCAACACTCACTACCGAGTTCCAAACGGCCTCTGGAAGCAACGTTAGCACAATAACTGTTCGTCGGGAGCTTAATGAAATGGGTTTCCATGGCCGAGCAGCCACACACAAGTCTAAGATCACCATACGCAATGCCAAGCGTCGGCTGGAGTGGTGTAAAGCTTGCAGCCATTGGATTCTGGAGGAGAGGAAACGCGTTCTTTGGAGTGATGAATCACGCTTCACCATCTGGCAGTCCGACGGACAAATCTGTGTTTGGCAGATGCCAGGAGAACGCTACCTGCCCGAATGCATAATGTCAACTGTAAAGTTTGGTGGAGGAGGAATAATGGTCTGGGGCTGTTTTTCATTGTTCGGACTAGGCCCCTTAGTTCCAGTGAAGGGAAATCTTAACGCAACAGCATACAATGATTCTGTGCTTCCAACTTTGTGGTAACAGTTTGGGGAAGGCCCTTTCCTGTTTCAGCATTACAATGCCCCCGTGCACAAAGTGAGGTCCATACAGAAATGGTTTGTTGAGATTGGCGTGGAAGAACTTGACTGGCCTGCACAGAGCCCTGACCTCAACCCCATCGAACACCTTTGGGATGAATTGGAATGCCGACTGCGAGCCAGGCCTAATCGCCCAACATCAGTGCCCAGCCTCACTAATGCTCTTGTGGAAGCAAGTTCCAGCAGCAATGTTCCAACATCTAGTGGAAAGCCTTCCCAGAAGAGTGGAGGCTGTTATAGTAGCAAAGGGGAATGAGATGTTCAACGAGCAGGTGTCCACATACTTTTGGTCATGTAGTGTATGTCTTGAATGTTCCCTACTGTTCTACTGCTTTCGGCACCCGTATGTCTTCATCTATTCATTTTTCTATAGTTATTAAAGTTATCGGTGGGACATTTTGCAAGTTTCTGGTCAAACTACCCACCATCGCTGTTTTGAAAGGTAACTTGGGGAGAATGAACAGATAACCGTTCAGAGCTCTTGTAGTAGCAATTGAAATCTTTCACATCCAATCAAATGATTGAATGAACTGACATGGGCAATTCAGAATATTTTTTTATTTGGGAGCAGATTTTGGGGAGAGACAATAATTGTTGCTAGATACTGGTGTTAGGTGCTGCTTGCTGATGTAAGACTTAAAGGGGCAATCAGTAGTTGAAACATTAACAAAGCACCATCCTGCCACTGTTTCAGTAAAAGGCTAAGGGATGGGGCTAGAGAAATGTAACCACTCTCAAATTTATAGACTTAGCTATGGATGCAAGGACTGACCATCCAATATATAAAAGTATAAATGTAACCATTGTTTGAGGCTATGCAGTGTTTTACATTTACTTTGTTTACAAACATTGGAGTAAAAAAGCATATATTTTGGGTTCTGATGGGGTGCGACAGTTGAACTAAGCTCATGAGGCATTTATAAGTTATATTCTTCATGAATCAATCAGAACATATCATCAATTTATAAGTACAAAAATGGATGTAGCAACTGCAGATTGCCGATTTAAACAAATTTGCACTTTGGTGCTGTAGCGTCAAATTAAAATGAGGTATTTTTCCAAATAATTTACCAAGTCTAAATCTGACATTGATATGAATTTACAGAAACACACAGTATGCTCTACCATCTGCAACGGGACACTTGAACTCATCAAACGTACTCTCTCTGGTGGTGAATAGTGGTACTGACATAATTTCTACTTCTGTGTAACCTCCATTCATTTGCACTTTGTTACAGCACTGTTACTGTATGACTACGAATATAAGCCTTGCTGGATCATGACTGCTTGTTAGTTAAGTTGTCCATTGTTAGAAACAAATGTAGATGTCCTCAATAATTCCCCACCAAGCTAGTGGAAAGATTCAAGCACATCTTGGATGGAGACAGTCTGTGAAAACAGAATAGTATTTTTTTTTTACAACCCAGTCGACTCTAAAGGATCTATTGAACTTCAAAGAGTGGTATGAAACTGAAAAGTTGGTAGCAGAGAATTACAAACTATGATTGCATTATTAACACATTATTATGATCAACAAAATAGTTGTGGTTTGGTAGTCACTATAACTCAGTCTATGGCCAGTAGATGGCAATGTTATCTATAATACATTTACAGTACATTTTAGTAGACGATCTTATCCAGAGCAACTTACAGTAGTGAGTGCATACATTTTCATACTTTTCCCCTGTGGGAATCAAACCCACAACCCTGGCATTGCAAGTGCCATGCTCTACCAAGTGAGCCACACGGGACTAATACAAAAGCATCGTAACAGTGGTCACCAACTCTGGTACTGTTAATACTTTTGCTCAAGCCCTGCACTGAAACACCACATCCAGCTGACCAACCATTGTCTCCTGAAAAGTGTGTAATTCCTTCAACCTTCTGTCAACTGACCTTAAATGGCAATGATTAAAAAACTACTGTGAAATGACACTGTGTGCCTGCCATTGCTATCATGTAGGCCTATAGCAGGGGTGGACTCTGTTACACATGATACAAAGCAAGGACAAATCTAAACTACATTTGTGGTTCAAATGTTTTACAGTAAGTCATGTGGTAATACTATCATGTTGACTGTACTGTCATCTTGCAGTTCTCTAAACTTAGCTTATCTTCTATGTTTTTGTCTATGTAATAACACATATGGAATCATGTAGTAAGCAAAAAAGTGTTAAACAAATCCAAATATATTTTCTATTTGAGATTCTTCAAATAGCCACCCTTTGCCTTCATGACAGCTTTGCACACTCTTGGCATTCTCTCAACCAGCTTCACCTGGAATGCTTTTCCAACAGTCTTGAAGGAGTTCCCACATATGCTGAGCACTTGTTGGCTGCTTATCCTTCACTCTGTTGTCTGGACATCAGAACAGCGATTACTCACCTTGAATTGGACTAATAATTTTTCTTTAATGAGTCAGACGAGAGGGATTTGCTCCAGACACCCGATAGGGCCCTCATCCCCGTCATTCGCAGTAGAAAGAAAAGGAGATATCGCGGAAGGAGATCAGGGTGCTTGGTAAGGATCCGGCGACGAGTGGCTAATCTGCCTTTGCCATCGATACTATTGGTCAATTTACAATCACTTGATAATAAAGTGGACAAACTACAGGTACGAATATCCTACCAACGGGACATTCAAAACTGTAATATCTTCTGTTTCACCGAGTTGTGGCTGAACGAAGACATGAATAACATACAGCTGGCGGGTTATACACTGTATCGGCAGGATAGAACGGCAGCCTCTGGTCAGACAAGGGGTGGCGGTCTATGTATATTTGTAAACAACAGCTGGTGCACGATATATAAGGAAGTCTCAAGGTTTTTCTCGCCTGAGGTAGAGTATCTCATGATAAGCTGTAGACCACACTATCTACCAAGAGAGTTTTCATCTATATTCTTCTTTATACGGCCATAAGCAAACAGGAAAACACTCATTCAGAGGCGGGAACGTTATTGCAGGGAAACCTAAATCTGTTTTACCTCATTTCTATCAGCATGTTAAATGTGCAATCAGAGGGAAAAAAACTCTAGACTACCTTTACTCCACACACAGAGACACGTACAAAGCTCTCCCCTGCCCTCCATTTGGCAAATCTCACCATAATTATATTCTCCTGATTCCTGCTTACAAGCAAAAACTAAAGCAGGAAGCACCAGTGACTCGGTCAATAAAAAAGTGGTCAGATGAAGCAGATGCTAAGCTACAGGACTGTTTTGCTAGCACAGACTGGAATATGTTCCGGGATTTTTCTGACGGCATTGAGGAGTACACCACATCAGTCACTGGCTTCATCAATAAGTGCATTGATGACGTCGTCCCCACAGTGACTGTACGTACATACCCCAACCAGAAGCCATGGATTACAGGCAACATCCGCACTGAGCTAAAGGGTAGAGCTGCCGCTTTCAAGGAGCGGGACTCTAACCTGGAAGCTTATAAGAAATCCCGCTATGCCCTCCGACGAACCATCAAACAGGCAAAGCGTCAATACAGGACTAAGATCAAATGGTACTACACCGGCTCCGACGCTCGTCGGATGTGGCAGGGCTTGCAAACTATTACAGACTACAAAGGGAAGCACAGCCGCGAGCTGCCCAGTGACACGAGCCTACCAGACGAGCTAAATTACTTCTATGCTCGATTCGAGGCAAGTAACACTGAAACATGCATGAGAGCATCAGCTGTTCCCATTCTCATCGAAGGGGCTGTAGTAGAGCAGGTTGAGAGCTTCAAGTTCCTTGGTGTCCAAGCACACCAAGACAGTCGTGAAGAGGGCATGACAAAACCTATTCCCCCTAAGGAGACTGAAAAGATTTGGAATGGGTCCTCAGATCCTCAAAAGGTTTTACAGCTGCACCATCGAGAGCATCCTGACTGGTTGCATCACTGCTTGGTATGGCAACTGCTCGGCTTCCGGCCGCAAGGCACTACAGAGGGTAGTGCGTACGGCACAGTACATCACTGGGGCCAAGATTCCTGCCATCCAGGACCTCTATACCAGGCGGTGTCAGAAGAAGGCCCTAAAAATGGTCAAAGATTGTCTCCTTCTTGGTAAAATAGCCCTTACAGAGCCTGGAGGTGTGTTGGGTCATTCTCCTGTTGAAAAACTAATGATAGTCCCACTAAGCCCAAACCAGATGGGATGGCGTATCACTGCAGAATGCTGTCGTAGCCGTGCTGGTTAAGTGTGCCTTGAATTCTAAATAAATCACAGACAGTGTCAACAGCAAATCACCCCCACACCATAACACCTCCTCCTCCATGCTTTACGATGGGAAATACACATGAGGAGATAATCCGTTCACCCACACGGCGTCTCACAAAGACACGGCGGTTGGAACCAAAAATCTCCAATTTGGACTACAGACCAAAGGATTGCTCGTGTTTCTTGGCCCAAGCAAGTCTCTTCTTATTATTGGTATCCTTTAGTAGTGTTTTTTTGTAGCAATTCGACCATGAAGGCCTGATTCACACAGTCTCCTCTGAACAGTTGATGTTGAGATGTGTCTGTTACTTGAACTCTGTGAAGCATTTACTTGGGCTGCAATTTCTGAGGCTGTTAACTCTAATGAACTTATCCTCTGCAGCAGTGGTAGCTCTGGGTCTTCCATTCCTGTGGCAGTCCTCATGAGAGCCAGTTTCATCATAGCGCTTGATGGTTTTTGCGACTGCACTTGAAGAAACTTTCAAAGTACTTGAAATTACGTATTGACTGACCGCCATGTCTTAAAGTAATGATGGACTGCTTATTTGAGCTGTTCTTGCCATAATATGGACTTGGTCTTTTACCAAATAGGGCTATCTTCTGTATACCCCCCTACCTTTTCACAACACAACCGATTGGCTCAAACGCATTAAGAAGGAAAGAAATTCCACAAATTAACTTTTAAGAACGCACACCTGTTAATTGAAATGCATTCCAGGTGACTAGCTCATGAAGCTGGTTGAGAGAATGCCAAGAGTGTGCAAAGCTGTCATCAAGGCAAAGGGTGGCTATTTGAAGAATCTCAAATATAAAATATATTTTGATTTATTTAACACTTTTTTGGTGTTATTTCATAGTTTTGATGTATTCACTATTATTCTACAATGTAAAAAATTGTAGAAATAAAGAAAAACCCTTGAATGAGTAGGTGTGTCCAAACTTTTGACTGGTAGTGTACTTTACAGCTTACTGCATTTTATATAACAGTGTGACCTTATGTGAATTCAGTCAAACCCGCCATAGCAAGTTTATTTACTAGCGGAGTCTGAGTCTGTGCACAGTCTTACACACACACACATACACACTACCTTTTCTGGAAATCCGAAGACATCTACCTTTGAGCAGAGCCTAACTGTTAGTAATAGTAGTATAATATCCAGGAACATTCTGTTATTTTATTTGGGGACATATGGGAAAGAGCGTTGCGCTACATGTGGGTTTTATTGAATTGAGCCCTAAGTTTACAGATGTAGGAGCTTAATTTGAGCTAGTTTGCTACAGAAGGAAAATAATCCTGCAGCAACAGGAAATGTGAATTATTATGTGGATTATAATTAATGGACATGTTTTTGTAGGGGTTGATGCATTTTTCATTAGGGCAAATCAAGTCTGACATTTTATAGTGGAAATTGCTAACTTTAGAAGCCTTTTTAAATCTCGAATAGCCTACAGGTTTGCATTTCCTGCTGTGCAGGAAAATTCTCGGCAACAAAAGAGTGATCAAATGAAGATTGTACATCTATATGTAAGAGAAGGCCTATATAAAGTTATTCAGCTGTATGTTTTTTAAATACCAGAGGCAGTGTGTCATCCATATCAGACTTTGTCTATCAGTCTATTGATCATGACTCACCTCTATACATTATGAAGTATGTCTCTACCTTTTAGAAATGTGAGAGTAGAGCGACATTGCTATTGCATATTGCTCTCTGGCCGGGCAAGCAGGCAAAGGAACCACAGAATAGAGGTCATTAATGTTATACTATGGATTATGGTGCACTCAGTGTTGGTGTGTGGTCAATGATCATCTTGGTTTGATGATCATCTTGGTTTGTCATTGAAATGACACAATAAACTTTCTCTTGGATATAGTTCACATAATCTAGGACAGTGATAGTAAACTATACGTTAGGATGACTGTCATTGTCATATGGTTTAAAAAAATATTGAACAGGTTCATTGACCTAAATGACACCCAGCAAACACATGGCAGCTTTTGTTTCTAGAAACAAATATGTTTGATCCTATTATGTTCTATTTGCTACTGCTCTTAAATTTCCTGTAGCTTCTTTGTTTCCAAATGACCAATGGTATTATATAGGCCTGTTATATAATTGGGTAAATATATTGAATATTGTATTTGTAGAAGCAAATACCTCTTGCTGTCAACAGCTAGGAATGTTCTTGATTCATCTCACAGAATGCCATTATCATTAGGCCATTATCAGCGGTTTGTTTGTCTATATCTCATTGTGGATGTTGTCATTGTTGATATGGATGTTGTTGTTGTCGTTGATGTTGTTGAACATTCCTCCTGGCCACGTCTCTCAACCATGTACCATGACAGAGAATGTGTGTGTATGTGTGTGTTTGTGTGTGCATGTGTGTAACAGAGAATGTCCAGTTATTCCACTCCACCTTGCCTGACCACAGTGACCAGTGGAAAACTCCACTGTTTCTGTCCCTACCTCCATTAGAGCTTTAGTGATCCCAATGCCTTTCTCAGCTCTTATCTCCTACCCTGGGATAGCCTGGCAACAAGGCATCCCTCAACCCCTCCCTCTCCCTCCCTCCCAGCCAGCCTAGACTGTTTACTCTCTCTGGGGGTTAACATTTAACATTTACACCGGAGCACCACAGCTGACTGCAGCATCAGAGATAGTGGACAGCAACTTCCCAAGTTACTTGGCACTTTGGCTGGCAAACCTTTGAAGTGAATTGAATTGTATGATGGGACCTCGGACAGTTGGTAAGGGCTACTTTTATTATGTGAAAAGTGTTGATTTTAGGTTTACTGAATTTGTTTTAGGTTTACTTGCTATGGCTAATGTAATATTGTGTCTCTTGTTAAATCATAAACATTGGTGTTGTTCACCTTTATGAGTGCTGTGAATACAATGGTATCACAAGTGACTGTGGAACTGTTTTCAATGGGCTCTTATTGGGCTCTTATTACATTTTTTTTAATGATCACATTTATTCGTTTTTTTTTTGTTAGATTGAGATCAATTTGATTGATGCCGAATGATAGATCAGTCCAATTATATTCAACCATAAATTAGAAGAGATACAGAACATAGATGAAAGCATTTTTGCATTGAGTTTGACTGGGGGTGAATTTGACATTTATTTGATGTGCCATCATAATAGTATGCTGGTGATTGTTATGTAACTAAGTGTAGTATCTATAGCTACCTGGATAGGCTGGTAGATACACATTAGCTTGTCAGGAAGTGTTATTATGATATCAATCAGGTCAGGGAGTGTTCATCAGCACATTGTGTGGCTATATTTGATTAGCAGCAGACGCTTAGTTCTTTCAAAACACTCAGATATGACATGGTAGGCAGTGGGTTATGTGGTGTGTGTTAGTGTTCTACCGTAGATACTACAGCACAGTAAACAGTTCTGAAACTGGAGTGTATGTGTGTGTGAAATCTCGGAATGAATAACATGGTGGCTTCCTTTTGTTATTAGTGCCTTTTTCCTCTTGGTACACTTTGTCAATCACTCTCAATCATACAACATGCCAATGTTCTCTCTGTGTGATATCTCTATATATTATTATTCTCCTTCTCTCAGTCACTCCATCCAAGGAAAGAAAGGTGGTGTCTCGGGGGCATGATAACAGTCGTAGTAGTGGCAACAGTGGGTATTGTAACAGAGGTCCCATGCTTAACCCTACCTCACCAGTGCTGTCAAACCCCAAATCAGGTAAGAGTCTCTCTGGTCTTCACCTAAAGCTGTATCATGTCCTCTCTACTGTACAGATTCAATGTAAACACCAATGTTCATGATTACACTGAGAACCTGCTAATTATGTGTTTGTTCCATTGACAGTGCTGAAGAGACAAGTGAGTCCAGAGGAGCTGCAGAGACCAGGAGGTCCATACATAAAGAGGACGTTTACGGTACGTTTCCACAGTGTTATCTCTTATTCATGCTAAAAGCATGAAACTCAACCAAATATCAATAAAACCTTTTTCATGAGTACATTATATTTGTGATTTTATAGAGTATTTTCTTTGTAAGTAATGTGATAAATCTTTCTCCAGATTGTTGGTGATGCGGTGGGCTGGGGCTTTGTGGTCAGGGGGAGTAGGCCATGTCACATCCAGGCAGTGGACCCCAGTGGCCCTGCAGCAGCAGTAGGAGTGAAGGTGAGCACCATGGCATTGTGGGACATGTAGTGCAAAGAGCCGCTCCAGTGCCTACAGATTGATAGCTTTGTCAAATCAATATATTTGTTAGATGGGTAATCAATAAACGTCTCCTCTGCTGTATGCAGCTCTCATAAATTCTCTTCAGTACGTACAGTATTTGACCAAAGTCTGTTTTCCAGGTGTGCCAGTTTGTGGTCTATGTCAATGGTCTGGACGTCCTGTCTCTGGACTACAAGATGGTCAGCAACCTCATCCTCACTGGACCGCGAACCGTGGTCATGGAGGTTATGGAGGAGTCTGATTGTTGAGGATGAGGTTGTATTGTATTTGGTTACAGTCAACTTAAGGCCTCAGTAACCCATTGGCTCTTGGAGGCGGAAAGCTTAGAGTAAGAATGTGGACCATTTCGGCCCAAATAAATCCATAGAAACCTTATGACCTTGATATGGAGCAAATCTTAGCTACATCTTCGACCTGAGACGGGGGTCACAGCAACAGTGACTCCACAGAAACCTGATGAGCCCCATTGTGAAGCCATGTGTGCTTACATCATCAGTCTGAGACTCTGACCAGTGTTCCGTGGTTAACATGGACCAAGTTTGTGTTTTTGTTCTCTCGCGGCGGTTTAGACTTTTGACCTGTGCGCCTACTCATTGCCATCCCCCTGCTGTTTGCTTTTCCATCCACTCCCTCGTATGCTCCAATGGAGGGTTCCTTCCTAGAAAGACAAGTATTTAGGGAGTTGTTGATAAGTGAGGTGGCACATACTGTAAACAACTCCACGCTTTCTGACGTGGCAGATGTGTTTCTAAATAGAAGTTGTTTTGTTGAATTAGCTTTGCATTTTGCTTTGAATATGTTTGGCATTGAATTCTTAAGTTTGGTAGCAGGAGCAATTTAAACCTTGTATTCATATTGGACTGAAAATAGCACAATACTGTCAAACTACAGACCACTTTCTAGCAGCATAAAAAGGCTTGGATGTCATCTTGGTTTCTGATTCCACTGCAATGTTTTTGGAAACCCATAATACTGATAAAAGTTCAAATAATCAATCAGTAGTAGCCTATCAACATGTTAATCTTTTTTTATTTTTGAAAAAACTAATTAATGTATTATGTCAAATGGAAATAGGTTATTGCAGTGACATTGTGCATTTTGTAAAATATTTCAAGTGTAATGCATGATTACATGGTCCAACATAAGGTATGAAGGACCAAAATCACTAAAGGATTTGTACTTGTATATAGCCATATAGCCTGACCCTATACATTTGCCATGATCAACTGATCTTTAGAGGGTATTAGTGCAGCCAGGCCAGCAAAGAGTATCTACATTTGTGTTAGTGTTTGATCAGTGTGTAAATATTCAAATTAGCCAATGAATTAATAAAATAAAGTAATTCAATTCAAAATATTAGCAAATGTGTATTTGAATGTATCAATGTTTATGATTTTAAAGCAATTATATAATTCATCACGCAAATAATCAATCTTATAATCTTTTTTTTTTTAAAGGAATCACATCTAATGAAGCAAATTATTTTAGCAACATCACTGGACAAAATCATATTTTCATCCAGATTATGGCTAGAATTTTTACTCTGCTTCAATCTAATGGCAATAAAGTGAGAGCATTTATTGAACCATGGCAGGAACTTGAAACTGCAATAAAAGTTGAAATTACCTTGAAGATCAAGATCGAAAGGATCACATTGGCATTCCTAGATTAAGTGGCAATAATATCTGGTTAAGGAGTGCATGGTGCTATAATATCTGTAGATGGCATATGAACTACAGTATAAGGAACAACGTTCAACAATGTAAGCAGAGCCATAGACTCTATATGGCTCTGACCACCAGGTGGCAGTATGTACCACATATACAACTCGTATCCCCAAATTGGATCTCATTGACTAAATATCCAAATCTCTTTTACAGGCTTTTTCCTGTGAAGACCTTTTCAGTACTTTAAGATGTTGTTTTTTTTGTCATCATGTTTGTTTGATGTCACGTTTGCCACAATAATATTACAATCAATTGATCACATTCATTTATAAAGCCCTTTTTACATCAGCAGATGTCACAAAGTGCTTATACAGAAACCCAGGCTAAAACCCCAAAGAGCAAGCAATGCAGATGTAGAAGCAAGGTGGCTAGAAAATACTCTCTAGAAAGGCAGGAACCTAGGAAGAAACCTAGAGGGGAACCAGGCTCTGAGGGGAGGCCAGTCCTCTTCCGGCTGTGCCCGGTGGAGATTATAATAGTACATGGTCAATAACAAACCACAAGCTTTTCCTCTGCATTATATATTTTTTCCTGCATTATTATTAGAGTTGCTATCACTACAGAGTAATAGAGGGATACTAAAATATCCAGATTTGCGCCTGTTAGTGTAGGAAATGTATGTTAAAATAACTCTCTTGAGGGCATTAGAGGGGTTAATGGGTCAAGGGCTTAAGTGCAGTAGCATGGAATGCTCTTTAGATGGGTCAGGGCTTGTGTCAAGGGCAGAATTGTGAGCTATTTCAAACTCCATCTAGTGGGGAGCTCAGCATTATAAATGCACAAATGCACAAGGTATTCAGAACCAAAAAGAGTAACAGATAGAGTGTAACCCAGAGCCATGTGTAACCATATCCTACTGCAACTACTGTGACTACTGTCAATCCCATAACTGCAGGAATGTGAAACCCATAAGGGGCCTCCAATAAAGACAGCTGAAGAGGGATTCCACTGGTAATAGATTTTTAAAATATTATTCTTTATCACCTCTGTCATGACCATGACCTTGCTGTCATGGCGATGCCTAAAACATGGCGTTTCTAACTACCCCTCTGTGCTTGTAGAGAAACATTCGACATCGGGCCAACTGGGAAAGGTGTGTAGCCTGAGGGGCTCCTGTAGCCTAGCCCCTAATACTGCATGGGGTTACCCATGCTAACACACTGTACTGCATTCAGTCACAGCCATCCTTTAGTCAATGACGTGTTAACTGTCCACTGATGAATGAGCACAGGTTTGATGTGAGATAGTCTAATCAAAACAGCTATCCCGAAGTTACTCAGATAAGTCAAAACAACTATATTTTTCAATATAGTGTGTTTGGAACCATTTAATTAAAAAAATACAATATTAATTGTGTGAAACATTAAACTTGATTGGATATTCATTCAAAAAATTTTAGGCTGCATTGGAGTGCCATCCCACTCATAACACCATTGTGGCAAAGGGTTAAGGTTAGGGCTAGGTAAGGGTTATGGTTAAGGTTAAGGTTAGGGTAGGGGTTAAGGTTATGGTTAGGGTTTTCGGGTAGGGATGTCCCAAGGATCCTAGGATTCCTCTGACTCTTAACTTGACATAGATTTTATGAAAGGCATTAACACATTTGATGTGGTCAAGATAGGTAGTTAGTTTATTTTTTAACAAAGTCACTTTCCAGAAATTATTTTATCTCTTACCCAACCATTCAAATAAAACATAGACTGATGGAACATATTTTGGTTGCATAAGCATAAGATTGATAGACACTTTCATACATGTCCCATTGCATATTGAGCCAAGAACAACTTGCTGCACCCTGATGATAGTGACAGCCAGATAGATGGAATGCAAACAAATAACAGAGCAGAGATGAGGATGGAGATATTACAAATTGAAACCTTGAAACCTGAAATTGGTTTTGAGAGGACTAGGCTACTCAGAAACCATGCATGTAGCAGGTTCACATGTAAATATTGTTGTTATAGGCCTACATAACAACACTTATGTGTGTGTGTGTGTAATATAATAATAATAATAATAATAATAATAATAATAATAATAATAATAATAATCTAGACTATGCCAAGATATCATATGGCTGGCTGATTAAGCTACCTAAAATGTTTCAGCCACAGTATATTCTCCCCTAAGAAGAGGAACGAACAATTGCACGTAGGTAGCACTCGTGCTGTCTAGAAGAGCGCGAAAAAGACATACTTGAAAAAAAGCTCGCCGACGAATGGTAAAAACAGAGTTTTCGCAGCTTGTCACCTCTTTTATATTGGCTGCAGCCGAAACACATTTATCTGCCTCAATCGAGATTAAACGAGGTGAAGGAATGAATAGCTCAAGGGCTGGGTGAATGAATAGCAGCGCGGGATACACCCACCTTCGCAAGTCTGAAACTGAAGGAGCGCGAGCTGAAGATAGTTTGCCAACAGCCGGCGAAGGAAGACACGCATGAAGGGTCCATTGGGAGCAATATTACCTGTAAACATATGTTTTGAAAAGGTATGAGATATTTTCTTTAGTTTGGGATAAAGTCAGTGTATTATTTCTACACATTCAAAGTAGAAGTGGTAGGAAGTGGAACCTCACCTGTCATGCGACAGTGGTGGTCGTGGGGGCGCATGTTTGACAATTTATGCAAATGTAGTTTAGTCGATGTACTATATCTATTGTATTTCGTCGATACTGTTTGTTTATCTAATTTATCATTAAAATATAATGTACAGTCGTTTTCAATGTTTTCCTAAATCTGTAGGCCTACACGAACCATCATCGAGGATAGTTGACTACTACTGGGGTTTGCCTGTAGGTTACTCCTGCAATTTCTCAGAATGCTAAGATTAGAAGGCTATTTAGGCTATTTAATAGCTGAGGAGAATGATTAGGCATAGAGAATTGGAAGTGCTGCTTTGAAATGTCAGCTAGCCTAATGATTAAGTATTCCTGTTGAAATGTTTGCATAAGTTTGAGATAAAGGTAAAGGTGTGACATATTTTATTTTACATCCTCCAATTTTTTGAGAAAATAGTCATTCATTTTACATAATTGCCTGCATTTTATTCCTGCCACAGTACTCTGCAGGAGCATGCCACGTTTCAAATATGCTTTGAGTGGTTTATGGGTGTCAGTATGGTTATGTCAAAGTTTAGATGCTTTGATGAGTTATTTCCAAAGTTATTTGAAATTTAAATAGGAATCAACTTTTGTATCTACATTCTTTGGAGTTGATCAATGATAGTAATTGTATTGCTCTATAACTTATAGGGATGTGAATATTTCCCTTTCAAGACGATTCGACCATGTGTTTGATGTATTTGATACCATTCCACTGATTCCTCTCCAGCCATTACCACAAGCCCATCCTCCCCAATTAAGGTGCCACAAACCTCCTGTGCTAGATACATGGGCTCCAAAATGAGCGTTTTAGTTTGAAATGATTAGTTGCGAATCAGTTTGATTAGAGAACGAGTCGATATGATTAGGTTTGATGTAATAAGATTGGATGCACTAACATTTGTTGCATAAACACATTAATTGTCCATTCTAAATTAAAATCTGCTGCAGATGGAGCTCATGAGCTGGGCCTCTCTGAGCTGAATCTGTCTCAGCTGACATCTGTGTGTGTGTGTGAGTGTGGTGTGTGTAAATGATGTATGTATTTGGTGTATGTACTATGTAGGCACCTTAGCTGAGTCATAAGGGAGACTAGGCATCTACCATTCCAATACCACTATCAGATTAGTGAGGGCAATGTAGCCTTGGTTCTGAAATCATCACCCACTCATGAAATTGCCAAGTGTTTGAGCTAGTAATGTGTCAATATTTGTCGTTTACAAATTAGCTATGACATAGCCAATCAATATATAGCACAACTTTGGATTTCACCCCCATCTCAAAATGGAATGGTTTTGACCGTTTGGACGTTTTAACTGAAGGATCTTCTCTTCTCCTCTTGCTTCGACCATGCAGTGCTTCTCGCAAAATAGGGTTACTGTCCTCACTCTGAAATGATCAACTTTACCTTGTATATCAAAAAAATTATCATATACACTGATTGTTTAAAGTAAAACTACCAAAACTATTGCTGATGGTGAACCTGAACAATCAAAACAAAATCTATTGTAGTAAGCGCCGTTCAGCAGGTATAGCCAGATCAGAGTTCCCACTGGGCACAGACCTCAGTTCAACGTCTAGTTTTGGGGTCCACATGCAAAATGACTTTTAGATCAATGACACAGTTACATGCAGTTCGACACTGAAGGACAGGACGCATCGGTTGTCACAAAATATTATAGTTTTTTTTTCAGAAGGTAGAAAGAATGTAATATGAGCAAAATACATTTGTGAACCAGCGATTTGTAACGTTACTACATTTGGATCTGTTTGGATTCCGCAGACCTACGCACTTGTATCTTAATCGTGGACCTATGCATATCGGTGAATTGTTACATCCTTAAGAACCAATTCCATTCCTTACTTTGAAATTGCATTAAAGGGATAGTTTGAGATTTTCAGTCAAGCTGTTCCTCTAGACCAGCCTTTCTTAAAGTATGGGTTGCGACCCAACGTGGGTTGCGGACCTGTTCATGCTGGGTTGCGACGTGTCAGAGTAAATGTATAATTATTTTATTCATTACTAGAATTGATTTGGCTAAGTGCAACTGCGCTCTCTTTTTAGTGCGCTCTCTGCTAGTATCGGTGTCTCTGCTCAGTTTGGCAGCTGCGCGAGTGGGAAGATGAAGATGAACAATGATCAGGTCTACTGATCTTACTGAACAAATTATTTGTGAAAAAAAGTCTATGTTGGAACTTTTGCTGTTAAAATACAATAAACTGATTGAAGCAAGATGCTTTTTAAGAAAAACACTCTCACAGTTCTGGGTTGCTCCTCTCTTTCTTGTCTAACTGAAAGCAGTATATGTTCTGATCCAGTTTGGCACAACATACCTATGCGAGTCAGGGTTCTCAATTCTGCTATACTTTTTTAAAAAAAACAGTAAAAGTACAGAAACAGACTCAATGCTGAGCATGACCTCAGGGTTACACTATCAAAAGCTGAGCACAGAATATACATGCTTGTTGAAAACTTCAACCAGCCACACACCTCTCATTAGGACTGTGTGTGTGTGTTTTCTGGTCTACATCTGTGTGATGTGATCAATCAGTTTATTCCAATTCAGAATAAAAATGATTTATGGTATTTTAACAGCAACAATTCCAACCTAGACAGATATATAAGGGTTTTTAATGGGAGAAAATAAACATGATTAGCTATTTATATGGGTATTTCATTTCATTGTTATTTGTTTTAGTCTATATTGCATTTGTCTTAGGCATATGGGCAATGAAATGTACCGATATGTACGTATAGTTGCATGCTTTGATAAGCTTGGGTCTCAGGAAAACACAGAATTTCTAATTTGGGTCCCAGGCTGAAAAAGTTTAAGAACCCGTGATCTAGACTTCCAGTCATTTCGTTAACGCTAGTTAGCATTGGCTCGCGACACTACCTCTAACTTCCTTCATACTGGACGCAGATACATAAAAATTGTATCCACAAGTTCATCTGACTCTGGGGAAGTATAGATAATGATGATCCCATTAATAATGGAAGTTATTTATTTCCAATAGCATCAAGCATTGTCATTCCCTTTGCTGTCTCCTCAGGTATTCTGAGCTCCTCTTCTATACCAGTGTGAAGGATGCAAGCTATAGGACTGAAGATGTGGGTATGGAGTCCTGTACTCTGTCTGGCTCTTATCTCTGTCTTACCTGTGCCAGCTCAGGGTCAAGGTAAACACAATTATATAGGCTGTTTCTTATTCTTTGTCGTCCTGTGTGTGTCTTTTTGATGTGCAGTTTTTGTCGAAGCATTTGTCTTTGTGTCACTGTCACTTTGTGATTATTTTACTTCGAAGGGAAAAGTCACTATTTTCTGGTAATATAGGCTCATTTTTGTGTGTAAAATCACATCATTAACATTCCTTTTGCAGTTGACTCAAGTGCTTTCAGAATATGCTTTGACATGAACTATCTACCCTTATATATCTGCCTTTGACCTTAACCTTGTTGATGTGAAGACGAACAAGAACTGCATCCTCAAACAGCTGCAGTTTGTTTATCTGGGCTTGTCTAGACAACGTTGCCCAGTCCTCAAGTAAGCATTTCACTGTAAGGTCTACACCTGTTGTATTTGGCGCATGTGGCAAATACAATTTGATTTGATTTGATTTGATTCAAGTGAAACAAACTACAGCATTCCTGTGCTAAGAGTGGACTCTGCACTGTGCTAACCTGGGCTACAGTATAGTGCTGCTTTGCGTTGTATTGTAGCATTACACCTTGGACAGCATCCATTGGGTTTCGGCGGAAGCCTTCTGCTCTGAAGGGCTGCCCTCTGGTTTAAGGTAAACAACCTGTCCCTTTTACAGGTCAGGGTGGGCTGTCAGTGGGCTTCTATAGAAGTTTCCTTCAAAGTACACCACAGAGGTTTAACTGAAAGCATCCGGACCTTAAGGCGATAAACAAGGGAAGGAGGTCTGGGAACACATGCCACTGTCACCCAGCGGCATGTGGCCACATGCCCATCCCTACAGTGTCAGTATCTCACCCAATATGGCCCTCCTTATAACACATTTTCACAGATAATTTAAAATGCATTACACTTTCCATGTCTGACTTGTTCCAAACTTCCCATGGGTGCTTGAGGCCTCTTAAACCCTCACCAGCCTGCCGGCTGTTTGCGCAAGACAGCTATGAAAAATATATAAGAATTTAAGCCCATCTTCACACAGGCAAGTCCTTAGTCTTGTAGATGTTATACTACTAGTCTGTTCTGGAAATGTGCAAATTAATGAACCAAGTCTCTGAAGGTAAAAAAAAAAACGCACACAAACAACACACTTTCTAATTCTCTTACTCGGGGAAGCGACATTCTTCAGAGAAGACGTATCTTTTTTTCAGAGAGAGTTAAGCCCTGCTGAATACCCACCCCCCATTTTCAGGTTGGTGAGCTCGGTACAGTATTATTATTCGCCTGTTAGCACCATGCACCATCTCCGGGCTCTTTACCCTCCGATGAGTTACTCCATTCTATGTGCTTGATCGTATTCTTTCCCTACCTTGATTGTATTCTTTCCATACCATTAATGTCTGAAGGTATTTAAAGAATACATTGGCAAAATATATCTTGCCTGCTCTTAATGAGGACACAAACAAGACCAGTTTGTGGGACTGTTTGCAGTTCTTTCCATTGTTACCAAATTGGATGGGAATGTTTTTTTGGGGTTTGTTTAGTTTTTCTCTGGGATTTGGTAATGCCTATTATTGCCTGCTTTGCAGAGCTGATGGGATGTTGACCCAAGAGGAAGTGGTGAAAGTGGTATATCGCTCGACTTGCAGATAGATATCTTCTTGAAGACAGGAATAAATGCTATTCCAGTGCCTTTCAATTTGTCGCTGCTGCAATTGAAAAAAAAGGCACATTCTACTCTGAAAAGGCCCCAAAGTAAAGAGCACACTCTTTGTAATACAGTCTCAATTCGACTGCTCCGGCGAAATGCAATCATGATGAGATCGGGGATGGTACTTTAATGCTGAGATAAGTGCTGCACAAAAGACCCCCCATCAAAAGAGATATGAGCGCTATCAATGGCAAAGGAAGGGAGAGAATGTGACTTTGCTTTTAAGTGACATCTGTGGTACTCTTTGAATCTGTATCTTTTTAATTTGGCCAAGATACACTCTTTTAGGACTGTTGAAACACAGATGGAGAGTGCCTGTTACCTTGCCAAACTCTGGCTGGAGTTCAATCTAGCTGCTAACTGTTTCATAATCACTTTTAACTGGGGAATCTCAAGTTTCATGCATTTCAATTGGCTAAAAATCTTTTTTCAAAGAACATTGGTTTTTACACCTGATTGAACCCCAACCACTGTCTTGGTGTCATTAACCCTGCATTGAATATTACTATAGAATACTATATACAAACGCTTCTTGAGTTAGTCAGTTATTGTCTTTTTTTGTCTAGTTGCCACCCCACGAAGACTTCGTTTCAAAGTCCTGAGCGCAACCCAGCTGCTTGTGTCATGGAAAGAACCGAAAGGAGACTTTGAAAGCTACAGATTTATTTATAGCACACAATCAGGTAAGGTCCAGCAATGAGAACAAATGATCAAGTTAGGATTCGGCCTTGAAGGATGCTCTCTAACTTATGTTGCGTGTTTCACAACAGCTTCATACTTGCAGTGAAGAAAACATAATTACATATCAACTATCAATCAGATGATAATGTAATCAAACAACCATTTTGTAATCTATATTAATCACTATGATTGATGCACCTATTAGGCGATTGACTCACTGTGTAGTACAGCCTACCATTTCACTTCTCATGTTGTTCTTAAGGAAACATATTTATAAATGGCCAATTCTCAATGTATAGATAGACTCCATGACATTCCACCATGGCTTTTACTTTGAGTCCTTACCTGCAGCTAGGGGGAAGCTGCAGCTCCAGTGGCTTGCCTGGCCTTGAGCTGGTAATGTAGTAAGCGTCAGATAAGACCCAGTGAGCAGAGCACAAGCAGCTGTATCTAAACTGCCTGAGGCGGGCCGGGGCGGGGGACACAATCTCATCCCACCCCTGGCACCCTGCTGAGGAGCACATCTCCCCACCAAGCCAGTTTCATTTGGTGAACTTCTCTTCATGCCAGCTGCAGCATGGAGGATATTTCATCCGTTTTCTTCCAGACCTGGGTTCAAATAGTATTTGTTTGTCTTTTTAAATGCTATGAGCTCTTGATCTGCCTGCCTGGAGTATCCTATGGGTGGCGAGGTTTGCACTTTTGGGGCTATTCCGTTGGTTCCTTTGAACCAGACAAGCTCAATCTAGCGCAGCTGAAGTATTTGAGTATTTTAAAGAAAACGAATGCTATTTGAAACCAGGTCTGATTTCCCTCTTCTCTCTTTCTCTCCACCCCTGTGGTTCAGTGTTTGTCATTGCTCAGAATGGCATTCCAATTGCGGAGTCAGTCAGAGTTTTCATATTCCGTGTGGGTTGAAATGGGAGCTCATGCGAGAGGCTAGTCAATGAGCCTATGTTCATTGAAAAAGAGTTGCTTTGACAGAGAGCGACACCCGCAGACATACACAAATCATCATGATTGGGGTGAAATTGAATGCAGCGCTGGATTGTGGGTAGTAATACTTACTCCCTTCTCCAACACTTAGGGCTCTATTTTAACAAACCTAATGCAATGGTAAATCTTAGCGCTGGCAGTAGCACTATAGGTTTAGGGGTTTGTCAGAAATATTTTTGCTATTTTCACAACCAGAATTATTGGCGTAGTAGCTGGCGGTGGCACGAAAGGGGTGGGGTTTGATGGATAAATAAATTGGAGGTGTGACGAGGGCTTGGCCACTCACTGCCAATCAACATGCTTCATGGCTTAATACTGCATTTCGTTGTCCCAAAATCTGTAGGTTATTGATAGTCTTTGCGTTGTCGTCAACTCCAATTCGGGTGGTGGCACTAAATATTCTCATCCTAGTCCATTGTGGATTGATACTACAGTTTATTAAATAACTTAGGCCACAGTAATGAGTAATTGACAGTCACATTGTTGAAATTGGCTTCAACGAGCATAGGCCTAAATATATTTACGCATCGCACTTACCACAAATAAAAAATACTAGGCTCCCATAAATTGTTTTGTATGTGTGAGGCACGTTCTCAATAAGCAAGATATAGCCTACCCTTAATATGATGTTATAGGACTGGCTGGATAATTTGAATATGTTTGGTGGAGCACGTCTTTGGTAGCCGGACAAGAGGCGCTCTTTGGAAATGGGGATGAATACAAGCCGAATGGAGTATGCATTAATACAGCTTTGGTGATTAAGATGTATTTCAAAGCGGTCTCACGGGCCAAACCCTTTATCGATAGTCTTGACTACTTGGTGAATGCATTGGGCAGGACAAAAAAAACTGCCTTCATTGAGAGGAGGGGAGGCTATGCTTGGTTTTTAATCAAATGAAACGAAATGGGATTTTGGCAAATTGGAAAATTGTTGCACGTTTTTAAGGGCACACCTCAGATATTGCCACCCCTCCCACCTCAGCACAAGCGAGCTCATATAAGAAAGGTCAATTACCAATCCTGGCGCAAGTGTTTGAAAATAGCAGAGCGCCGGTCGAAATTGCCAATGAGCGTGCTTTTGACACTGCGCTGGCTTAACACCAGACGAAAATAGAGCCCTTACACTCCCATTTTTGTCAGGTTTCAAAATGCACATTGACTTGACCGTTATAAGATGCAGGGTAAGATAAGTGTGATCACTGTGCATTTCTGATGCATTATGTATCATGTATACTGAGTGTGCTGTAATCACACAGACATTTTGCTGAAAAATATAAAATATCAGTGCTTTTCAAGTATGCTGTGGTACATTCGGAAGTATTGGTCAATAAAACCTATGAATGACCTATGATGGGCGCACCCCTCACTAAATAATATTTTTAATCATCTTTAAGCAAGATCTGACAAGGCTTGACACCCCAATTTCTACAACATGCCCACACACTTCCATTTGCAACATGTTGCCTTCAGGCCGTGCTTAGCAGATATACCATAATTGTAATAAAGGAGGAACAGTACGTGTCAGTGAACCTGTGAAAGATGAGTGTTAAATGTCAGGATAATTATAATTCCGTAGTTCTGTTCTGATATGCAGAACAAGAATGATGAAACTTATGCATACAGTGGGGGAAAAAAGTATTTAGTCAGCTACCAATTGTGCAAGTTCTCCCACTTCAAAAGATGAGAGAGGCCTGTAATTTTCATCATAGGTACACGTCAACTATGACAGACAAATTGAGAAAAACAAATCCAGAAAATCACATTGTGGGATTTTTAATGAATTTATTTGCAAATTATGGTGGAAAATAAGTATTTGGTCACCTACAAACAAGCAAGATTTCTGGCTCTCACAGACCTGTAACTTCTTCTTTAAGAGGCTCCTCTGTCCTCCACTCATTACCTGTATTAATGGCACCTGTTTGAACTTGTTATCAGTATAAAAGACACCTGTCCACAACCTCAAACAGTCACACTCCAAACTCCACTATGGCCAAGACCAAAGAGCTGTCAAAGGACACCAGAAACAAAATTGTAGACCTGCACCAGGCTGGGAAGACTGAATGTGCAATAGGTAAGCAGCTTGGTTTGAAGAAATCAACTGTGGGAGCAATTATTAGGAAATGGAAGACATACAAGACCACTGATAATCTCCCTCGATCTGGGGCTCCACGCAAGATCTCACCCCGTGGGGTCAAAATGATCACAAGAACGGTGAGCAAAAATCCCAGAACCACACGGGGGGACCTAGTGAATGACCTGCAGAGAGCTGGGACCAAAGTAACAAAGCCTACCATCAGTCACACACTACGCCGCCAGGGACTCAAATCCTGCAGTGACAGACGTGTCCCCCTGCTTAAGCCAGTACATGTCCAGGTCCGTCTGAAGTTTGCTAGAGTGCATTTGGATGATCCAGAAGAGGATTGGGAGAATGTCATATGGTCAGATGAAACCAAAATATAACTTTTTGGTAAAAACTCAACTCGTCGTGTTTGGAGGACAAAGAATGCTGAGTTGCATCCAAAGAACACCATACCTACTGTGAAGCATAGGGGTGGAAACATCATGCTTTGGGGCTGTTTTTCTGCAAAGGGACCAGGACGACTGATCCGTGTAAAGGAAAGAATGAATGGGGCCATGTATCGTGAGATTTTGAGTGAAAACCTCCTTCCATCAGCAAGGGCATTGAAGATGAAACGTGGCTGGGTCTTTCAGCACGACAATGATCCCAAACACACCGCCCGGGCAACAAAGGAGTGGCTTCGTAAGAAGCATTTCAAGGTCCTGGAGTGGCCTAGCCAGTCTCCAGATCTCAACCCCATAGAAAATCTTTGGAGGGAGTTGAAAGTCTGTGTTGCCCAGCGACAGCCCCAAAACATCACTGCTCTAGAGGAGATCTGCATGGAGGAATGGGTCAAAATACCAGCAACAGTGTGTGAAAACCTTGTGAAGACTTACAGAAAACGTTTGACCTGTGTCATTGCAAACAAAGGGTATATAACAAAGTATTGAGAAACTTTTGTTATTGACCAAATACTTATTTTCCACCATAATTTGCAAATAAATTCATAAAAAATCCTACAATGTGATTTTATGGAAAAAAAATTCTCAATTGTCTGTCATAGTTGACGTGTACCTATGATGAAAATTACAGGCCTCTCTCATCTTTTTAAGTAGGAGAACTTGCACAAATGGTGGCTGACTAAATACTTTTTTTCCCCACTGTAAATGGTACATTTTAGATACATAGCTACATTCCCTTAAGTGCTTCAATGCTCTGCCTGGCTACACAGCAGGCTACACAGTGAGTGCTTTCTCTCCTGTTTTCTTTTAACAAACAGCCCTGTTAAGTTGTTTTTGAAGATAGAGACAGTTGAGTGAGTCAAACTGAGGTTCTTCATGTCCTGTGGGTACTGCTTAAAATAATTCAGGTGTGTTAAGCGCAGAGGCCTCTCTTTACTTGTCCTGCAGCAGCCGTTTAGCCGCTGACTAGTTCGTTTACTGCCAATATACCCCCGTAGCAGTAGTATCCTTCATTGCAACTAGTACGTCAACTCAACATCAATACCATTCCTGACATTCCACATGAAAAGGAGATTTCAAAATAGTCGAACTCAAAATAAAATGATGGTAAACTCATTTTCAATAGAATGCATTTAACAAACAATCAGAACACAAGTGAAAACAATTTCTTGAATATTGACAAAGTTTGGTCTTGTTTGTTACTTTCTCCCAATGACAGATGCAGAGGAGACTGAACTAGAGGTGACAAAAAAGGAAGCCAAAGTGATCATAGACTTAGATCCCAGAAAGTTGTACACAGTCAAGGTCACTGCTGTGAAAGGTGCTCAGGAGAGCAAGCCACTCCTAGGAACATTTGAGGGTGAGAAGAGCCTTTGAACTTTTACAACTTATTCCAGGATTTAATGAGGTTGTTTAATCAAAGGAAATAGCTGGTCTGTGTGATTGCCATTGTTCAAACATCTTTGACAAAATGTATTCTACAGTATAATGTGTCAATGGAAATGTATTTGGTTTGTTTCAGCCCAACTTTCAGAGCCTGACAATGAGAACGTACAGCCCCAGAATGTACGACCCAAGAACCAGAAAGACACCAGTGTCACCGAGGAGAACAATGAGATATCTGAAGGTAAGGTGGAAGGTATGAGTGACCAACCTCTGAAATCTGGAAATTGCCGTGGCTCAGTCTTCAAATCACAATTCAAAACCTGGATTTCAACCAAGATTTCAACATAGAGAAGATTCACTTGACAACATTCAGGTAAGTTGAAACTCCAGAGGCCTCTTGGTTGGTGCTGAGGCTATCCCTGGCGGTGGAGTGGACTGCTGTAAATTTTTCATTGGGAGTGGATGCGACAATTAGAAAACATTGCCCTTGTGATATTTTTGTTTAAACTTTTCTGAAGAAGAAAGGCCTTGAATGTGATCCTCATTCCCACTCGAACCCAGGATCTAAAAACAGGAATGACAAAGTTTACAAACATTCATCATGAACCACCAAACATGGATGTAGATGTCTATACAATTTTCAGAGAAGATACAACAGTAAAATACACACATAAATTACATCAAAGGAATAGTGCATTAACCCTGATACAAAACTGTAATGTCATAAGAGTCTACAGTGATGTCTCAGGGCTAATACTGTATAGGAGGATTCAGCCCCAACTGAAATAACCTTTACCCTGACAGATGTTATGTATGCAATAGTTGCAGAGGTGTTTTAACACGCACTTCCAGTTGAGTTTAAACAGATTAAAGAGACCTAAGGGACTAAGTATAGATTCTTTGCAAAGGATTGATCTCAAAGTGTATAAACATAGGAGTTGTCTGCAAGAAACCAATTTTCTGGCACACTATTGCACCTTGTCTGTATCCAGCGTCATTTAAAAAAAACAGCGATATTGCAAGAGCTGTTGGTGGGCTGAAACAGGCTATTAGTGGGAGATTTAGGAGTTTGTTTTCAGACAAAGATCGTAACAGTGTTTATGAAACTCCTGTGGTGTGTGTGTCTCATGGTGACTTGGACCTCGTCTGTGCTTCTGGCATAAAGAGCTATGATTTGACCGAGGTGTCAAAAAGTATTTGAGGGAAGGCTTTGCAGTTATGGAGTGTGGTGTAAGGATCCCTGTGGTGCTTTGAGATCTGCGATGGATCACCTGCCGTCTCTTAAAATGCCTATGGGTAAAAGACAGAAGGGGGAAACTAACTCAAATATAATGATGCTGCTTTGCTTTCTCCCTCACTCTTTCTCTCTCTTTTCCCCCTCTTTCTTTTCCTCTCAAGCTCTCATTTCTTCCTCCTCACTGTTTCTCTCCTTTTTCTCTTTCTTCCTCCTCCTCTCTATTCTCTCCATCTCTCTCCCTTTCTCCCTCACTCACTCTCTCTGCTCTCTCTACTCTCCCTAGCTCTATCCATTGCATGTAGACAATTGACACAGGCAGCTATCTCCTTGACCACACTTGCAGAATACCATTGCTATGTTATCACGGGGCCCATTCAAGGACGGCTCCAGCCTTGCTAAGTAAACCCCCTATAGCTCCCTGCCTGGGTGTGCAGGGATGCCAGAGGGCATACAGGCCTGGCAGACGCCTCAGTCCCACACAACCTAGCACTTAGCTCCATGCCTACCCTCTCTGAACTGGGCCCAGGAAGGATATTAGACCCTGAAATGTATGCCCTAATTGAAACTTCTGGGGCTATGCTCCGCAGAGTCGGTGCTTCCGGCGGTGGCGAGGGTGTCATAAGGGACACATACAGGTGATTAAGGCCGGATGACTCATGCGTCACCATGGCAGCGCTTATGTTGTGCAGGGGCTGGGGTTTGGGACCAAGGCTCGGGGGTTGATTGACACATTTTTTTGCTAAAAATAATTGCTGTCAGTCAGTTAAGGGATAAAATGGCGTAGTTTACAGTTGAAGTCAGAAGTTTACATACACCTTAGCCAAATACATTTAAACTCAGTTTTTCACAAATCCTGACATTTAATCCTAGTAAAAATTCCCTGGTTTAGGTCATTTAGGATCACCGCTGTAGCTCAGTTGGTAGAGCATGGCGTTTGCAACGCCAGGGTTGTGGGTTCGATTCCCACGGGAGGCCGGTATGAAAATGTATGCACTAACTGTAAGCTCTGGATAAGAGCGTCTGCTAAATGACTGAAATTTAAAAAATGTCAGAATAATAGTAGAGAGAATTATTTATTTCAGCTTTTATTTCTTTCATCACATTCCCAGTGGGTCAGAAGTTTACATACACTCAATTAGTATTTGGTAGCATTGCCTTTAAATTGTTTGACTTGGGTCAAATGTTTCGGGTAGGCTTCCACAAGCTTCCCACAATAAGTTGGGTGAATTTTGGCCCGTTCCTCCTGACAGAGCTGATGTAACTGAGTCAGGTTTGTAGGCCTCCTTGCTCGCAGACGCTTTTTCAGTTCTGCCCACACTCTTTCTATAGGATTGAGGTCAGAGCTTTGTGATGGCTACTCCAATACCTTGACTTTGTTGTCCTTAAGCCATTTTGCCACAACTTTGGAAGTATGCTTGGGGTCATGGTCCATTTGGAAGACCCATTTGTGACCAAGCTTTAACTTCCTGACTGATGTCTTGAGATATTGCTTCAATATATCCACATAATTTTCCTTCCTCATGATGCCATCTATTTTGTGAAGTGCACCAGTCCCTCCTGCAGAAAAGCGCCCCCACAGCATGATGCTGCCACCCCCGTGCTTCACGGTTGGGATGGTGTTCTTCGGCTTGCAAGTTCCCCCCTTTTCCTCCAAACATAACGATGGTCATTATGGCCAAACAGTTCTATTTTTGTTTCATCAGACCAGAGGACATTTCTCCAAAAAGTACGATCTTTGTCCCCATGTGCAGTTGCAAACCGTAGTCTGGCTTTTTTATGGCGGTTTTGGAGCAGTGGCTTCTTCCTTGCTGAGCGGCCTTTCAGGTTATGTCGATATAGGACTCGTTTTACTGTGGATATAGATACTTTTGTACCTGTTTCCTCCAGCATCTTCACAAGGTCCTTTGCTGTTGTTCTGGGATTGATTTGCACTTTTCATACCAAAGTACGCTCATCTCTAAGAGACAGAACGCGTCTCCTTCCTGAGCGGTATGACGGCTGCATGGTCCCATGGTGTTTATACTTGCGTACTATTGTTTGTACAGATGAACGTGGTACCTTCAGGCGTTTGGAAATGAACCAGACTTGTGGAGGTCTACAATTATTTTTCTGAGGTCTTGGCTGATTTCTTTTGATTTTCCCATGATGTCAAGCAAAGAGGCACTGAGCTTGAAGGTAGGCCTTGAAATACATCCACAGGTACACCTCCAATTGACTCAAATGATGTCTTCAGCTCAGTGATCAGAAGCTTCTAAAGCCATGACATCATTTTCTGGAATTTTCCAAGCTGTTTAAAGGCATAGTCAACCCACTGGAATTGTGATGCAGTGAATTCTAAGTGAAATAATCTGTAAACAATTGTCAATGACAAAGTAGATGTCCTAACTGACTTGCCAAAACTATAGTTTGTTAACAATAAATGTGTGGAGTGGTTGAAAAACGAGTTTTAATGACTCCAACCTAAGTGTATGTAAACATTGATTTTCAGCCCCTTTTGGCTCAAGATGAATAGACGGGTATGGGCCTGTGTCGTGTGGTATATTACAGTGCCATAACATTATCATAGCCATTATCTAACCTCTTAATTTCTTTCCAGGTTATGTTTCCCCTGCCAGCTTTTAGGTATATTCTATATGCAGCGGCATAAGCAGTTACCAGTATATCTGAACCGATAACCGCAACCAGTACCAGACCATATCCTTTACCTTTCAGCTAGACTGCTTTCAGTTCCCGCTGGCTACACTGCTACCTGCTCAAGTTAGCGCAGATTGCATTAGCTTATCATCCGCCCTGTCAAGTTGGGGTCAAGGAAAATATTACGCTTCCTCAATGTTCCTTAACTAGCAGGTGGTTGGGGAGGGGGTGCAACCAGACAGTATTGCGCTGCGATGACATGGCCCATTTGTTTAACTTTAATTACACGTCATTTGTTCACACTGAGGCAATTGGACCGTATCCGGAGAGGCCGGCGAGATAATGAGATCACAGCATGTTCCTGATGTCCCCCACTCATCAGGGACCCTAACGAGCTGTAGTGTCAACTCCAGGAACCACAGTTAAAATTTTAAGCATGAAAGACTTTCAGTGGTCTCCAGTAGCCTACAGGCAGGGCTGCTTAGAGGACAGAGATGTTCTCTCTAGGCTCATGAATAACAGCTAAGAGATGGGGACAGAAGATGTAATGGTAGTGGTATCGTTTGAGGCAATGTTTAGTGAAGGAGGAGATCGTTATTTTGCTTTTCTGTTGGTTAAGATTTGATTGAATATCTGTGCAGTAGTGGATAAATATGTGCCAATTTGCACTAATTCAGCACTGACAGGAGCAAACTAGTGTTTTGAGGCATGGCTTACTTTCCCATATCTCTTGGCTGTCTGGAAAACACAGTGTTTTCATAAGACATAAGAGCAACCCGAGGTAAAATAATGTAACTACAGTATCTCTGTAACCATGGGCACCGTCACAGGCATGGTTTTGAAGTCTGAACTAGTACAATTGTTGGAATTCTCTGTTTGGTGTCAAAGGCACAGGATTTCATCAATGTTAATTTATAATTCCTTATAATTAATTTATTTTGTAACAGGCTGTACAGTACCTTTGATATCCAGCCATAATGCTGTCCATGTAAGACATGCAGGAACAATGTTATGAAATGGAAATAATTTAATGGACAAATGGAGCATTGGAACTTTTATGCTGGACACTAGGGATACTGCTTCCTATTGAGTGACAGGAATTATGTAATTCATTGGATGGTGTTATAAAAGGTTTCATGGCAAAAATATGGCCGCAGTGGCTCGCGGGGCTGCGTACCCACATTGATTCCAGCACATACAGTCAGAGTTGGCCCTAGCCTTTTGGGGGCTCTAAGCAACATTTTGTTGGGCTAATTGAGTGACTGTCGGTGACTGACATAACAAGAGAAAAACTGCTGTTGCACAACTACATTTCCAAATTGCATCTTGTGTATTCTGCTATTGATCCGCGGGCCTACAAAAGGGGGGCCGTGAGCCGCCAGTTGCCCATCCCTGCTCTAGCTGATGGATACATTGCAGACCACTGCAATAAACAACTCAACGCAATGTAATTTCCCCATGCTACAAATCACGATTAATCAACAAAGCATGCCTCATCGCAGACGGATGCACTGTTGATATAGCCAAATTGAAAGTGAGCAAGAGAATGATGTAGCCTAGACTGAGAGAGAGTCTGGGATTCCATTAATGCAAGTGCAGGTTTTATTGAGTTATGAATCGTGGAAAGAAAGCTCCATCAATGGAACTTGACATTGAAACAGAGTCATTTGGAGTCCCAAGTGGAAATGGAAGGGATAGGAATGTGACAGGTGACGGATAGGCAGGCACCAGTTTAAAGGCACCTCTCCTCCAGAGAGAAGATCTCACGTGATCACGTCCATATGTTCAGGAGGAATTGGCTTCTGTTGACCAGCATCATTCATTAGGTGTTTAGCCTCGGAGGCTTGGACCTTTGCTGACAGTTTTCTTGTAAAAAATGTTTTATGTTTCCTTTGTTGTTGTTGGTTTTGGGTGAGTGGCAGGGAGTGTTCACTTTCTGAGATGTCACACATACACATTCTCTCTCTCTCTCTCTTACACACACACACACACACACACTCACATCACCCAACTCCTCCGGTCTGTCGTTAATTGTTTCTAGCGACAGAAGTGCATTTGAATATTCGCAGGATGCATCTGACTTACAGTAATTTCCCCCGGGTTCCCACTACAACGTCTGAACGTTGTCACATTGTCTGTTCATTGTTTGTTCTTTGCCGGATGGTGCTGACAGATAAACTAGTAACATCTTCGCTCGATCGACAGCGCAGCCCTTTCTCCATATGCTGCATTGCCTCACAATCACAAAGCCAATACCCAGAGGTGAGGCTTTACCTGTTCCACTCTGCCCTAGTCGCTGTAGTCACATCACTCACTGGGAGTGGGGCCGTATGGCCTCTCAGCTTAACATCTTCACAAATAGGCTTATGGTATGAGGAAGTATAGTGGAAAATATGCAGACAGAAGGCCATACATTCTGTAGACACATTTTGGATTTTATTGGACAAAAGGCTTTAAAGAAGCTGATTTTTCTGTCACAACAACCTTCATCAGGCAGATTGATGAAGTCGATTTTAAGTTGATTATTTTTAAATTACCCATCGAAAAACATTAGCCTGTACCTGCATTGTTTATAGAAATGCATGAGGGAAAATCCACCTTGATCCCCTAGGGAATAATGAATGCCATAGAGACCTATCATAATCTGATATCATTGGACCACTATGAACCATACACCATCCCATCACTATTAATAAGGCACTGCCCATATCTAATGCCTTACATATTTCAGCCACATATTCCAATATTCCACATACTAGCATAGAATTAAGAGAAAACTAGCATGGCTATATTGAGGCTTGTATTATTGGCTCTAGTCTGTGAGATGCCTGTGGGAGGGAAGCATGGAGATTCCTCATGATAGTATGGTCTGCATGATTTCATTATTCTCCTGTATGGTGGAGCTCCTCGGAGACAGCTCCTGTGAATAATATCAACCCTATGAGATGATTAGGGTTTGATTTGCCACTGGGGGAGGAATGTTGGTGTTGAGCTCCACTGGCTGATCACATCTATTATTTATTGTCAGAGGGAGCTATAGTAGTTTGTTTGGAGTAGTTGAATACATTCATGATATATGTGACAGGATTCTATATTCTTCTTACTTACTTATTTATAAATGTGTCTGTGTGTATGTGTACGCACGTGTCACGTTTGTCACGTGTAGCTTTCACTAATCAATCACTTTAACCCTGCAATTTGTTCATACTGTAGATGAATTAGCAGACCTTTGAGGATACCTGGCTAGTTGACATACACGTGTGGAATCTGCAACTGGCTTCTGCACACAACTATTTTGCCCTTTCATGTATTTGGAGAGGAATGTTAGGCCCTTAGCTTGAGGTGATGGTGACTTCTCTCCTCTGTGTGTGTAAATTACACACATAATACATTTGGATGCGGATGAGAGAAAGGTGCATGGACCAGCTTTGACATGGAGGAATGGGAACTCTTGGCTCCCTCTCCCCCTAGGTGTTACCGCAGTCGCCTTAACCCTGACCCGCCTTGGCCTTGACTGTTGACACTGTGACCCGTCAGAGCCACAAGCGCCTGAGGTTCTCCACTAATAGCTATGTTCTAAAATAATCTCTCCCTCCCCCCTTTCTCCATTCTTACTATCCACTCTCTACTTTTCAGTATCCTTCTCTCTCTCTCTCTCTCTCTCTCTCGCTCTCTCACTCTCTCGCTCTCTCTCACTCTCTCTCTCTCTGTCTCTCTCTCTCTCTCTCTCTCTCTCACTCTCTCTCTCTCTCTCTCTCTCTCTCTCTCTCTCTCTCTCTCTCTCTCTCTCTCTCTCTCTCTCTGTCTCTCTCTCTCTCTCTCTCTGTCTCTCTCTCTCTCTCTCTCTCTCTCTCTCTCTCTCTCTCTCTCTCTCTCTGTCTCTCTCTCTCTCTCTCTCTCTCTCTCTCTCTCTCTATGTCTCTCTCTCTCTCTCTCTCTCTCACTCTCTCTCTCTCTCCCTCTCTATCTCTCTCTCTCTCTCTCTCTCTCTCTCTCTCTCTCTCTCTCTCTCTCTCTCTCCCTTTCTCTCTTTCTCTCCTTTCTCTCTCTCTCTCTCTCTCTCTCTCTCTCTCTCTCTCTCTCTATCTCTGTCTGTCTCTCGCTCTCTCTCACTCTCTCTCTCTTCTCTCTCTCTCTCTCTCTCTCTCTCTCTCTCTCTCTCTCTCTCTCTCTCTCTCTCTCTCTCTCTCTCTCTCTCTCTCTCTCTCTCTCTCTCTCTCTCACTCTCTCTCTCTCTCCCCTCATCTATCCACCTGGCTATATTTGCTGCCCTGCTATTAAAGGCACTCAGACAATGCTCTTTCACTCACTCCAAAATGGTGCCCTGCCATTCAATTGAATGTTCAGAAAACAGAATGGTATTTTGGGAGGTTATTTTATGAGGTTGACACACATAAAGCACTTTATTTGATGTTTTACTTACTTTACTAAGGTCTATTATGCTGATATTGATTGGTTTTCTGGTACAGTCTGGAAACTGAAATTCCGGGACTGTACAGACTTGAAGGTAGACTACTCTGTTTCTGTCAATGGCAAATTTAATTACTCTTAAAAAATGCAGTTCCACTCTTGGTTTCGTAACATGTTCCAGCCTGATAAGCAGTCTTTAATTCTGGGGGATAAGATTATTATTGAATTATATTCTATCTTTTCCAACCAACTGTTTAATTTGTGTGTTTTGCATGGATTTGATAACTGAAACAACGCCTTTTTGATTGTAACAATGTTTAAGTGATGATCTCTACATTGCCTTTATTTACTGTACTGTATTTCCTCTCTCCCCAGAGATAATGAGCAATACTTCCAGAAGATATCTGTTCTCTCAACTCTGAGACTGAATTTGTGTGCCACTGCAGCTGTGTGCATGGAATGCTCAATGGGAAAAGTGGCACATACAGTGCCTTCAGAAAGTATTCATACCCCTAGACTTATTCTACATTTTCTTGTGTTACAGCCTGAATTCAAAATGGATTCAATATAATTTTTTTCTCACCCATCTACACACAATACCCCATAATGACAAAGTGAAAACATGTTTTTATAATTTGTTTCACATTTATTGAAAATGAAATACAGAAATGTCTCTCATACATAAGTATTCACACCCCTGAGTCAATACTTTGTAGAATCACCTTTGGCAGCGTTTACAGCTGTGAGTCTTTCTAGGTAAGTCTCTAAAGCCTTGTTCCCACTGCAGGTCTGAATGCTCAAATGAATTTTGTTTTTCAAATCTGTTTTGGACTACTGACTGTCCAAACAGCAAGTTACAAGTAACCAAATTGGATTTGTGTGTGTTCAGACAACAGTCATTTGCTGACAAAGCTATGCTAGTTGTCATAGTAACGGGTGTGTGTTCGGTGGTTTAGGCTGATTGGTGGTGGTGCTCATGCCTCCTATCACTCAGAAGTTATGTAGCAAGATAAGGTGACAACAATGCCTGCCAATGACGTTTCTCAGTTGCTTTGAATGTTCAAAAACATAGGGTAAGAACACTTTTAAAGCCTCAAAGGACAAGATGATCCAACTTTCAAAACGAGTCCTTGCGAGGTAGCTGTTTAGCTTTCTAGCACATTCACTAATTTGTTTGTAAAAAATGAACACGCTAGTTAGCTACCACATGTTCTTGTCAAACTGTCAACAGAGTAGCTAGCAAGCAACAAGATATGCCAAATAACAGTCTAAAAACCACTTGAGGGCAAATAAATCAGATTTGACTGTTCAGACACGTCACATGGCCAGGAATCAGATTTGTATCTGACTTCAAACCCCCCATGAAGGTGGTTTGAAATGTGGCTTGAAATATCAGATTCCATTTTTGGCTATTCAGACTGCAGGAAAAGTAACAGATTCAAATTGGATATGCAAATAAATAGCATTTGAGTCACTTCAAACTGCCAATGTGAAAATGGCTTTAGAGCTTTCCACACCTGGATTGTGCAACATTTGCCCATTATTATTTTCCAAAATGTTCAAGCTCTGTCGAATTGGTTGTTGGTCATTGCTAGACAAACATTTTCAGATCTTGCCATAGATTTTCAAGTAGATTTAAGTCAAAACTGTAACGCGGCCACAGGAACATTCACTGTCTTCTTGGTAAGCAACTCCAGTGTAGATTTGGCCTTGTGCTTTAGGTTATTGTCTTGCTGAAAGGTAATTAATCTCCCAGTGTCTGGTGGAAGGCAGACTGTACCAGGTTTTACTATGATTTTGCCTGTGCTTAGCTCCATTTCGTTTCTTTTTTATCCTGAAAAACTCCCTAGTCCTTAACGATTACAAGCATACCCATAACATGATGCAGCCATCACTATACTTTAAAATATGGAGAGTGGTACTCAGTAATGTGTTGTATTGGATTTGCTCCAAACATAACACTTTGTATTCAGGACAAGAAGGTTTTTTCAGTATTACTTTAGTGCCTTGTTGCAAACAGGATGCATGTTTTGGAATATTTTTTTTCTGCACAGGCTTCCTTCTTTTCACTTTGTCAATTAGGTTAGTTGATCCATCCTCAGTTTTCTCCTATCACAGCCATTTAACCCAAACTATTTTAAAGTCACCATTGGCCTCATGTTTCCTTCCTTTCCGGCAATGACGCCTGTTAGGAATGACACCTGTATCTTTGTAGTGACTGGGTGTTATGATACACCATCCAAAGTGTAATTCATAACTTCACTATGCTCAAAGGGATTTTCAAGGTCTTATTTTCTTATTTTTACCCTCCCTGGTCTTTGTGGTTGAATCTGTGTTTTGAATTTTTTATTTTATTTATTTATTTCACCTTTATTTAGCCAGGTAAGCCAGTTGAGAACAAGTTCTGGCCTGCGACCTGGCCAAGATAAAGCAAAGCAGTGTGATAAAAACAACAACAACACAGAGTTACATATGGAATAAACAAAATGTACAGTCAATAACACAATAGAAAATCTATATACAGTGTGTGCAAATGTAGTAAGTTATGGAGGTAAGGCAATAAATAGGCCATAGTGCAAAATAATTACAATTTAGTATTAACACTGGAGTGATAGATGTGCAGAAGATGATGTGCAAATAGAGATACTGGGGTGCAAATGAGCAAAATAAATAACAATGTAAATAACAATATGGGGATGAGGTAGTTGGGTGGGCTAATTACAGATGGGCTGTGTACAGGTGCAGTGATCAGTAAGCTGCTCTGACAACTGATGCTTAAAGTTAGTGAGGGAGATAAGTGTCTCCAGCTTCAGAGATTTTTGCAGTCCGTTCCAGTCATTTGCAGCAGAGAACTGGAAGGAATGGCGGCCAAAGGAGGTGTTGGCTTTGGGGATGACCAGTGAGATATACCTGCTGGAACGCATACTACGGGTGGGTGTTGCTATGGTGACCAATGATCTAAGATAAGGCGGGAATTTGCCTAGAAGTGATTTATAGATGACCTGGAGCCAGTGGGTTTGGCGACGAATATGTAGTGAGGGCCAGACAACGAGAGCGTACAGGTCACAATGGTGGGTAGTATATGGGGCTTTGGTGACAAAACGGATGGCACTGTGATAGACTACATCCAATTTGCTGAGTAGAGTGTTGGAAGCTATTTTGTAAATGACATCGCCGAAGTCAAGTATCGGTAGGATAGTCAGTTTTACGAGGGCATGTTTAGCAGCATGAGTGAAGGAGGCTTTGTTGCGAAATAGGAAGCCGATTCTAGATTTAACTTTGGATTGGAGATGCTTAATGTGAGTCTGGAAGGAGAGTTTACGGTCTAACCAGACACCTAGGTATTTGTAGTTGTCCACATATTCTATGTCAGACCCGCCGAGAGTAGTGATTCTAGTCGGGCAGGCGGGTGCAAGCAGCGTTTGATTGAAGAGCATGCATTTAGTTTTACTAGCGTTTAAGAGCAGTTGGAGGCCACGGAAGGAGTGTTGTATGGCATTGAAGCTCGTTTGGAGGTTTGTTGACACAGTGTCCAATGTATAGAAAATGGGGTCGTCTGCGTAGAGGTGGATCTGAGAGTCACCAGCAGCAAGAGCGACATCATTGATATACACAGAGAATAGAGTCGGCCCGAGAATTGAACCCTGTGGCACCCCCATAGAGACTGCCAGAGGTCCAGACAACAGGCCCACCGATTTGACACATTGAACTCTATCTGAGAAGTAGTTGATGAACCAGGCGAGGCAGTCATTTGAGAAACCAAGGTTATTTAGTCTGCCAATAAGAATGCGGTGACCTTTATCTTTTGACAAAATTTAAAAAAAAGGTAAAATCTTCATAAATGATATCATCGGTAGGACTGGTGGAGCTATGTCGCACATGCAGCTAACAAAAACATATGGAAATGTCTGCTCTACCCAAAATTACAACCAAATAATTGCAGCCTTACTGCAAAAATGGAAGAGGAAAGTGGAAGGGGGAGAAAGTAAGGAACTTGTCTGTTGGCCTTTTATTAAAGAACATAATTGGTTAAGGAAAACTGTGATAAATAAAAAAGTATTTCAGTTTCATTTAAGGACCAATGGATTGACAGCCGTCCCATATAGATTGCAAAATAGTTGGGAAGAGATTTTTGACGTACCGATCCCATGGCATAGTGTTCATGAACTGACACGCAAAACGACACCGGATTCAAAAATTTGAATCTTTCAATTTAAATTATGATATAATATTCTTGCTACCAATAGAATGTTATTTATATGGGGGATACAATCTTCCCAGCTCTGCAGATTTTGCTGTGAAGAGACGGAATCATTAGATCATTTGTTTTGGTTCTGTCCATTTGTAGCTTGTTTTTGGACACAGGTCCAGGAATGGCTAAAGGATTGCAATATTTACTTGGAGCTAACCTTGCAGATAGCATTACTGGGTGATCTGAAAAGTCATAATCGATCAATCAATAATATAATAATACTTTTAGCAAAAATGTTTATTTTTAATTCACAATCTGTAGAAGCAATGAGAATAGAAAGGTTCAGAACTTTTGTAAAACATCACAGTACAGTTGAAATATATATGGCAAATAGAAATCCTATATGGATGGTGTTAAGAGATAGATGGGAGGTGTTGAATGGAGTTGAAGGATGGGACTAATAACAAATAACAACAAATAATAACAAGATAACTAATAATATAAGCATACTGTGTCCATAATAAGTATATAGGTTGTATGTTGGGAGCTTTTGGGAAAGAGCACAGTTAGAAAGATATGGCATATAGAAGCAAACCGGATGGACATCATGAAAATGATCGGAGAGGTTGAGAGTAGAAGAAGTTCAGGAGCAAAAACAAATAAAATAGAATTATTGTAAAATTGACTGTGTCCATAAAATGTAGATAGTAAGTATAAGCTGGAAGTAGAGGCCTAAGCATTGTTGTTCACTAATTTACCCCAAGTAGGGAAAGGATGGGCAAGTTGCAGCGGAGGGTGCAGAGCTGGTGGCCGGGGTAGGGGTAGCCAGGTGGAAAGCATGGCCAGCCGTAGCAAAATGCTTATTGAAATGTTCGATTATCGTAGATTTATCGGTGGTGACAGTGTTTCCTAGGAGAACGTGCTCTTATTCTCCATGGACTTTACAGTGTCCCAAAACGTTTTGGAGTTAGTGCTACAGGATGCACATTTCTGTTTGAAAAAGCTAGCCTTTGCTTTCCTAACTGCTTGTGTATATTGGTTCCTGACTTCCCTGAAAAGCTGCATATCGTGGGGACTGTTCGATGCTAATGCAGTACGTCACAGGATGTTTTTGTGCTGGTCAAGGGCAGTCAAGTCTGGGGTGAACCAGGGGCTATATCTGTTCTTAGTTCTGAATTTTTTGAATGGGGCATGCTTATTTAAGATGGAGAGGAAAGCACTTTTGAAAAACATCCAGGCATCCTCTACTGACGGAATTAGGTCAATATCCATCCAGGATACCCGGGCCAGGTCAATTAGAAAGGCCTGCTCGCTGAAGTGTTTTAGGGAGCGTTTGACAGTGATGAGGGGTGGTCTTTTGACCGCGGACCCATTACGGACGCAGGCAATGAGGCAGTGATCGCTGAGATCCTGGTTGAAGACAGCAGAGGTGTATTTAGAGGGTAAATTAGTCAGGATGATATCTATGAGGGTGCCCATGTTTACGGATTAAGGGTTGTACCTGGTAGGTTCCTTGATGATTTGTGTGAGAATTCACTGCTCGACTGAGGGACCTTACAGATAATTGTATGTGTGCGGTACAGAGATGAGCTAGTTGTTGAAAAATCATGTTAAACACTATTATTACACACAGAGTGAGTCCATGCAACTTATTATGTGTCTTGTTAAGCAAATGTTTTACTCCTGAACTTGTTTAGGCTTGTCATAACAAAAGGGTTGAATATTTATTGACTCAAGACATTTTAGCTTTTCATTTTTAATCAATTTGTAAAATTTTCGAAAACAATAAATACACTTTGACATTATGGGGTATTGTTTGTAGGCCAGTGACAAAAAAAATCTCAATTTAATAAGTGTTCAATTCAGGCTGTAACGTAACAAAATGTGGAGAAAGTCAAGGAGTGTGAATACTTTCTGAAGGCACTATACCACCTACAACTCATTTAGAATCTGAAATCAATCATTGTAATCCACCATAAAGGCTGATGGAATCTGGAATCACTTTTACAGTATTTTACTTTTAATCAATAAACTGCCCTATTCTAGTTATCTGTGTCTTTGCTGGTCACACAATTTCACAATTCTCTCTCTCTCACACACACACACACACATACACCCCCACACACACACACACACATACACCCCCACACACACACACACAACAATTGGTATAGGAGAAATATACTGTACAAAAAAAAGGAGAAATCTTGATTACGGGTATATTATTTATTGTGCAAGACTGAAAGTCTGACAGTTTTTTCCTGAACTTAAGAGACATAAGCATATTCAATGCAGGTTTGTGCATATCCTGCAGAAACCTGAATCCACACAGAAAGTTCTGGCTCAATGGCATTCCCTCACGCTATCTGAGTGTGTTGGGTCAGGATAATAACCAGCGCATTGCTGTCATGTCTGTTTGTGGTCTAATGACAGGCCTGTCTCTACTTTAATGGATCGGCACAGACTGTGAGAGGAGGCATAATGAGATATATTATTATGTGAAAGGCTATGTAGCATAGAGTGTCGAAATAAAATGTCAACCAATTAAGGCATATTTTATTTCATTGATTGGGTGTATTCGTAAGCACCAGCATTATTTAGTATGAATTATACTTTTGTGGGTAGATGGGTTGAACTGAATAAACAAATGCTTTGGACCTAAGCTGCACTTCAAATAATTAAAAATGATTTTTAAAAATCATGATAACATTGTAATTGTTTGATGTTTGATTCAGTTGACCTGTATTTGATAAGTTACTCTCTTCAGTGACCTTACTTTCCCCTTTACGCTACAGTAGTGGTGTGTTGTGTATTCTTGTGTTTTATCTAGACTAATGTTTTAATGCTATGTCATTAGTATGTTGGTATAAACATATCTGGTCTGTATTACTTTCCTTTACAGAGCAGTTTATGTGTAAAACCCCGGCCATAGCGGATATTGTGATCCTGGTGGACGGATCATGGAGTATCGGACGGATAAACTTCCGTCTGGTCCGCATGTTCCTGGAGAATCTGGTTAGCGCCTTCCATGTGGAGTTTGACAAGACACGGATAGGTGAGGAAACCATCCGTCAGCCATTTTACTGGTTTATTGATGTTCTTTCCCTATCATTGTCATCATCATTATAATTATGAGAAAGCAGTATTGCTAAAGCACTCATGATTAGATGGTGATAGCCAATTAGCCATATGGTCATGGCCATATCCTGTCTATTCCACCCACTGGAGTCACAGGTACTGTAGTTTCTGTGTTGTTGTGCTGCTGTGTTTCATCTGAGTAATAAATTATTATTGTCAGTACGCATGTGGATGTGTGTTGAGAGAAGCTCATAGTGTTGATACCCTGTGCACAGGTCTAGCCCAGTACAGTGGTGACCCCAGGATTGAGTGGCACCTGAACACTTTCACCACCAAAGAAGCAGTCATCAACGCTGTGAAGAACCTGCCCTACAAAGGAGGGAACACACTGACGGGTACTGGAAAGGAATCCTTTCTTCCTCTGTTCTCTGTAATACTACTGAACTCCACGTAATACACATTACCCACAGACACAAATTACGCTCATAATGTTATTCTACCACAATGTATTAGATGTCCAGATAAACAGATTGTCAATCAGGTTTGCATTACATTTTGACCATATCTTAGAGATTTAGACAGGCAACCCAATAACCTAACAAAGACGCTAATACTGTATGTGACACTCCTCAAGAACCCCTGTGTATGCAGGAGTTAGACAGTATGCTGATCTTTTTCTCTCTAGGTCTTGCATTGACGTACATCCTGGAGAACAGTTATAAAACTGAGTCAGGATCCAGGGCCGGCGTTCCCAAAATTGGAATCCTGATCACAGATGGGAAGTCTCAAGACGATGTCCAACCCCCGGCTCAGAGTCTGAGAGAGGCGGGAATAGAGCTGTTTGCCATTGGTATGAGAAAAATACGCATCTTAATTCTGTCTAAATGCTCATATACTAGTGTAGTTAAAGAGATAGTTGAATGCAGATGCACTTTTCTTGAGGAATGGAGGAATTTTTTTTCACCTTTAACATTTATATTTAGGAAAACTGTTTTGAGTGTGAAGCCACCTGTTCTGACACCTGCTTAGTGTAGTGATATGTCATCTAGAGATGTCTCATTCTACTCATCCTACTCATCTCTCCCTCTCTCTCTTTCTGCCGGTGTCTCTCTCTCCCCCTTTTCCTCCTTCACTCTCTCTACCTCTTTCTCTGTAAAGGTGTGAAGAATGCCGATGAGAAAGAGCTGAAGGCCATCGGCTCGCCTCCAGAGGAGACGCACATCTACAACGTGGCCGACTTCAGCGCCATGAGCTCCATCGTGGAGGGTCTGTCCAGGACCATCTGCGACCGGGTCGAACAGCTCGACAAGGCAATCAAAGGTGAGCCAGATTCAAGTAGGGTAGTAGATTCAGAAAAGAGAATTGAAAATGTTAAATCCAGACCTGGGTTCAAATACATGTGTAATTCACCATCTGGTATTTAAAATCCATAGTATTGAGTATTTTGAAATGCACAGCCCAAAACAAATACTTCTATTTGAGTAATTTAATGGTTATTTGTAAAAACCAAGTTGTCTGCCATAATTGTATTTGACAGCATTTTCAAATACTTTTCAAGTTTATTTCCAAATACATTAACATATTCAACTACTTGTCTTTTCAACAAAAAATCAATCTGAATACTTACTTTGAATGTATGTTAAAGTAATTGAGATATTTGAAACAGTATTTGAACCCAGGTCTGGTTACATCACAGGTGAGCATTAAAGACATTTAGTCATATAGTATCCCTTTTTACAAACAGACAGTGTTTGAAATGTGTCACTTCAGTCATTTTGGAAAAATCCACACGAAAGCAAACAAATCCATCCTCTCATCCTCTCACCCTTTCTCTTTCTTCACCCACCCTACATCTTCTCAGGCGACAGAGGCCCAGAAGTCACCATGGCCGCTCCCAGTGACCTGGTGACCTCAGAGGTGACAGCCAGGAGTTTCCGGGTGTCGTGGACCCACGCACCAGGGACGGTGGAGAAGTACCGGGTGGTGTTCTACCCTACCAGCGGGGGCCAGCCCGAGGAGAAGGTGGTGCAGGGCACAGTAGACACGGTGGTGCTCAACTACCTGCTCTCTCTGACTGAGTACCAGGTGGCCGTGTTCGCCATCTACGCCAGCTCAGCTAGCGAGGCCCTCCGAGGCAGCGCCACCACATGTAAGTCTAGTTACAAAACTGAATCCCACCTTGGATATCTGTGTTTACTAAGTACACAATTGACCTTATGCAAAGTTAAAGGGGATGGTGAGTAAACTACCGCTGTCAGACTGACATACAGATGGAGGGGGAACAAAGACAATTTACCCCATCCAGTAATGCTGTAAATGCTCTCACCTTTGGAGCGCTTAAGTAGCCCGTATTGCATTTAGGCCCACCATTTATGTATTTCTATAGACAGGTAATTTAAGTGAGGGGATGTGGCCACTCGTGGCCAAACAGGTTAACGGGAATGGAGATTACTTTGCTGTGTGAATTGTGAATTATGCCTGTTGACTTCATTGTTTACAATTTGACTGTTGTTTCTCCATTTACTATGTTACAAAACTGGTTAGCAAACCTACACTCTTAGAAAAAAGGGTTCCAAAAGGGTTCTTCTGCTGTCCCCATAGGAGAACCCTTTGAAAAACCCTTTTTGGTTTCAGTTAGAACCATTTTGGGTTCCATGTAGAACCCTCTGTGAAAAGGGTTCTTCATGGAACCCAAAAGGGTTCAACAGTACCTGGAACCAAAAGGGTTATTCCTGGAACCAAAAAGGGTTTTTCAAAGGGTTATCCTATGGGGACAGCCGAAGAACCATTTTAGGTTCTAGATAGCACCTTATTTTCTAAGAGTGTATATAAACACTGGCAAATCAGGGGAAACTAGGACATGCTAACAAGTCTGTAACCTCTCCGAGTCGAGGTAAGTGAACAGGGTGTTGTATGTCTTTGTCCCTAGTGGAGACAGCATAGCCTACTCTCCAGGGTCCAGGGAGAGCTCAGTTGGGACTCCGTTGTCGCCTAGCCCAAGCAGGTTATTAGGTTCAAATGGTGACAAAGATAATAGTCTACAAAAGGAAAAACAAAAATGCATGCCAAACTAAGGAAAAGGATTCAGACACAAATGGGAAAGCCCTACCTGGTCAGGAGGCTACTCCCAATCAGCTTCTCAGCTAGGTAATCACTCCCTACCGGCACTCCAAGCACCTGGCCCAGCTGCTGCTGGGATGTGAAGAGGGGAAATGGACTGCTAACTGTGTCCTAACCTCCTCCCTACCTCTAACCCCTGATTAGACAGAGCAGGGCCGGAGCAAAAACCTGCATATGCGGTAGGTAAGCATTTCACTGTTAGTCTGCACCTGTTGTTTACAAAGCATGTGACAAATAAAATTTGATTTGATTTGAGCTCTCCATTAGGAGGGTTTTGCTAACCCTGGTCTACTAGTCTAAGTCATTTCCTAGTTTTAACCCTGCGTGAACTGTGTGTGACCACTGTGTGACCCATAGAAATACAATTACTAGAATGGGCTAAAGCCCCTCTGACCTCAGCAATTTGACTGCACCCTCATGGGTACACTCAATTTGACTGACATGGAATTGTAATCCTGAACATTGACTTGAATGTTGATGCCTGTTCTAGTAATTATATGGTGTGGCCCGTGTATGACCTATGTGACCCTTGTGTGTTGCAGTGGCCCTGCCCATGGTGAACAACCTGGAGCTGTTTGACATCACCCACAACACCATGAGGGCACGCTGGAGGGTCGCAGAGGGGGCTTCTGGCTACATGATCCTCTATGCCCCGCTGACCGCGGGAGACGAAGTCGACGAGAAGGAGGTGAGAAAAAAGAGACAGAAGGGAGGATGGAGAGGATAGAGGATGAGAAAATGAGAGAGAAGAGGAATGAGATGGTAAAATAAAGACAGAGGGGAGGAGAAATGACTGTCAGAAAGGAAAGGAAAGAAGAAAGATGGACAGATGGAGAGGGAAGGAGAGAGAAGAGGATATAAGAAATGGAGTGGCACTTTTAAATACAGATGAAAGTAAAGAAGTAGTAGGAGAGGGAATTTAGACTCAAGGCAATGAAATATTTATTATACACTCTAACTCAGTGGTCACCAACCTTTTCTGAGTCAAGATCAGTTTCTTAGTCAAAATGCAAGCCAAGATTTAACATGACTTAAAAAACATAAGCCTATGCAACATTAACCAATTAAAAACTGTTTTGTAGCAATGAGGTTTGTGTAGTAGGCTATAGGCCCAATACATTATCACTGCATATTGGCTATGCTTGAATTGCCCTGCCAATGTTGTTCTTCTCAGACCATTTTGAAATTATCTTTCAAAATTGTAGGTATATGATCACACTGGTAATAGATCATTTGTTGTATTACTTGTGAGGCACAGCTGAGTGAGCATAATAGAGAAGTAAAATATTCCTCGATATAAAAAAATACACAAGCCGCTAATAATAACAACGCAAGCTTATCAAAACACTTTGCTATACTGCAGTACTGGCGTGAGTGGAAGTAGCGAGCGCGCATTTTATGGCTTATTAAACTGTTGAACAAAGTGTTGACAGTGCTGAATACCAACTTAATCATGAACTTACTCAGAAAAACAGCAGCTCTTTGCTGTATTCGTTGAGTCTCTAGTCGTGATTTTAAAAGTTTTAAAATCTCACATTATCAACTTTGCTGTGCGTTCAATGCTTTTAACAGTCTATGGTGAGAGGAAACTGTGCAGACACGGTGATCTGAGCTATCTGATTGGCCAGTTGTAGGCCTCTAGGTGCACTTGATTTACTCTCTGGGCCTGCCGGGTAGGTGGAGTTCTACCTTCAGACACATGAAATGGTTCATAACCTTCCCCGCTCTAGGGCTGCTAAATCAAGTGCACCTACCACCAACAAGGCTTTATCGTTGTTTTTTTTACAGAAATGTTTGGTGATCGACTAGGAATGACTTGGAGATCGACCGGTTGGTGACCACTGCTCTAACTAGTGCAGTGGAACGGGGTGAGGAGAGATGGAGAGGGAGAGAGAAGTTCCTCCACCCATCAAATTCCACCCATCCTGTTAGTGCTCATTAAAAAATAACACTCCCTCCAGGCACAGTCATCAGTTCAGGTTCACAGTTTCACTTGCTCAGCCTGTTGGGGCACAACACAAGACCTTCTGGGGCTTTTCTCTCTTTTTTTTCTCAAAGGGAGGTTTGAAGTTTTTGTATCTTTTTCAAATAAAGTTACACTGGCTGTTGTCGATCGATCCAGACAGGTTTTAAGTGCATATCTCGGTTGTTTAGTTAAATGCTGCAGCCTCTAGCTAGATTAGCATAAAACTAATGGAATTCTGGGGCAGTATGCTCCATTCTCTAAAAGGCAGGAAATGGCACTTCTTTCACACACTTATGTATCACGTCTGGCTGGCTGGCTGGCTGGCTGGCTGGCTGGCTCGCTGCCACTTTATTTGGCTGTCTGACCGCCTTGCCCTTGTCTATTTGATGGTTGATTCTGTCTCTATCAACCCCCTGCGCCTTTGCCAACCTCTCTGCGTACCTGTCTGTCACCTCGTCTAAGGTCTCTGATGACTGTTTGTGCAGGTGAAAGTGGCTGAGACGGTGAATGAAGTGGAACTGAAGGCCCTGACTCCAGACACAGAGTACACAGTGACCGTGTACGCCATGTATGGAGAGGAGGCCAGTGACCCTTTGACCATTCAGGAGACCACCCGTGAGTAACCGCCTCATACACTCGTACTCATGCACGTGCACGCACAGATTCACACACACATGCATAAGCAGGCACTAACACATACGCACACACACACACATGAGAATTTCAGAAACACTGAGCTACCCGTAAGAAAACAGTTGGGACACTTGTAAAAACGTGAGTAGAAAAAGCTGTCATAATAAATGTGAATCTCTATCAGAACATGGGATGAATATTTCCTGGCTGAGCATGAGATATTTACTGTAGGTATTTACAGTAGATGTTTGGTTAGCCATCCGGCCTAGTGAATTTGCATAATTCTGCCTGCATCTTGTAGGAGCGATATCAAGCCCTGGCAAGCTTTAGAACAAGACCTAACGAACAGGCTGCCAAAACAATGGTGTTTGTGCTAATTTTACATTTCAGAGCTATTTGGGGGCATCAATTTAGTGTTGAAGTTGACGATCTGTCAATCATCACTTTGCTAATTCATGTGTTATTAACTTTCTTCAAATGTTGATTAGGGAGGTGTCACGACATGTACAGCAGATTTACGGGTCATTCCACGAAATGAGTGCCTTTTGATATTTTAAGGAGAAATTGTGCACCAATATTGCATTTTTTAAAACTGTTATATTAAATGAAGTTCCCTTTAATATAGACCACATGGAGAATTCAATCAATCTGATTGAATCACATGTCCCTCCATGTACTCTCCGTGACTTCTAGGAAGATATTAACCCACTTAACACCAGCATTTCTCCACGTTTTCACCATCATTGTAAAGCCCTAGTTATTTTGTTGCTTTGACAAAGTCATTTCTGAAGATGATTATTTATTTAATGTGATTAGGGATTAATTTACCCTGTTATGTGAACTGAACTCTCATTTTAAAATTGTGAAACTGTTCCTTATTATTTTTGTATTTTTTTAAGAAACATTGAACATCTAATAGTCAAATCATAGTGTTAAAGGTGGTGAGCTGGTTCTACTGTTTTTGTAAATTTTCTGGTGTTTTGTCGTGTAAAACAGCTGGTCGAGCATAACATGTCAACCCTGTTACGTATAGATAGACTGGCTAGAAATTTTTTAACAATTTCATTTGTTTTGTAAAGCTTGCAATAAATTGCCACTCCCTGTTGCACACATCAGGCTTCTATTCCCCCTGTCACAATGACTGATTTAAGATGAAATCGTCAACCTTGTTACGGTCAACCCTGTTACAGTCAACCCTGTTACATATTTGGCGCTTAATAGGCACTTACAATAGTCATTTTTTAAATGTAACCTCTTGAGATGGGAAAATGTGTTTTTTATGAAGTTGAACATGTGCTCTTTATGACAGAATGTTAAAATGAAGTGAAATCAAACGTTTTCTTTTTTACCAAGTTACACTTCTCAAAAGGCACCGAATTGGTGGAACATACAGAGGCTTGAAAACAGTTTAGAAAGTAGTTGTCCTTACACATTTTGTCTGTTATAAGGGTACAGGATAGTGCCTTAAAGGGAAAGTTCACTCAAGAATAAAACTTTTTTAGATGTTGTGTAGATCCAGTTTATATGTCTCAACCACAATAGAATGGGAAAGAAAAACACTGTCTTAAACACTGCTAGTATTTCCCAATTCATTAGGAATTGAGGTATGTAACATGATCTACTGTAAATAACAGATTGTGTGTTCTCAACTCATCTCAACATTAGATCACTTAGGACATCTGAAAACATCTGAAAAATGGATTTTGGAGTGATCTGTCCCTTTTAGTAACGACAGCATTGCAGTATACGTAGTACAATACGATATAAACTCAGCAAAAAAAGAAACGTCCTCTCACTGTCAACTGCGTTTATTTTCAGCAAACTTAACATGTGTAAATATTTGTATGAACATAACAAGATTCAACAACTGAGACATAAACTGACCAAGTTCCACAGACATGTGACTAAAATAAATTGAATAATGTGTCCCTGAACAAAGGGGGGGTCAAAATCAAAAGTAACAGTCAGTATCTGGTGTGGCCACAAGCTGCATTAAGTACAGCAGTGCATCTCCTCCTCATGGACTGCACCAGATTTGCCCGTTCTTGCTGTGAGATGTTACCCCACTCTTCCACCAAGGCACCTGCAAGTTCCCTGACATTTCTGGGGGGAATGGCCCCTAGCCCTCACCCTCCGATCCAACAGGTCCCAGACGTGCTCAATGGGATTGAGATCCAGGCTCTTCGATGGCCATGGCATAACACTGACATTCCTGTCTTGCAGGAAATCACACATAGAACGAGCAGTATGGCTGGTGGCATTGTCATGCTGGAGGGTCATGTCAGGAAGGGTACCACATGAGGGAGGAGGATGTCTTCCTTGTAACGCACAGCATTGAGATTGCCTGCAATGACAACATGCTCAGTCCGATGATGCTGTGACACACCACGCCAGACCATGACGGACCCTCCACCTCCAAATCGATCCCGCTCCAGAGTACAGGCCTCGGTGTAACGCTCATTCCTTCGATGATAAACGCGAATCCGACCATCACCCCTTGTGAGACAAAACCGCGACTCGTCAGTGACGAGCACTTTTTGTCAGTCCTGTCTGATCCAGCGACGGTGGGTTTGTGCCGATAGTCGACGTTGTTGCCGGTGATGTCTGGTGAGGACCTGCCTTACAACAGGCCTAAAAGCCCTCAGTCCAGCCTCTCTCAGCCTATTGCGGACAGTCTGAGCACTGATGGAGGGATTGTGCGTTCCTGGTGTAACTCGGGCAGTTGTTGTTGCCATCCTGTACCTGTCCCGCAGGTGTGATATTCGGATGTACTGATCCTGTGCAGGTGTTGTTACACGTGGTCTGCCACTGCGAGGACGATCAGCTGTGACCTTAATTGCCTACCGTCTGTAAGCTGTTAGTGTCTTAACGACCGTTCCACAGGTGCATGTTCATTGATTGTTTATGGTTAATTGAACAAGCATGGGAAACAGTGTTTGAACCCTTTACAATGAAGATCTGTGAAGTTATTTGGATTTGTGTGAATTATCTTTGAAAGACAGGGTCCTGAAAAAGGGACGTTTCTGTTTTTGCTGAGTTTACTTAATTGTCCATTTACATGGAAATTCATTTTGTGGTGTCAGCTTACAAATACACAAACACAACACAATATATTACATGCAGTACGAAAAACTAGATATTTTGAAAGTTAATACTCAAGTCACACATTTACATTTTCACTGATTCAAAGTCTCTACGGCCTACTGTCCAACCGTGTATTGGACCTGCATCTGTCCTATGTCCCACTGTTCAGCAGCCTGATGGAATGAAACTTGCCCTGCTCCTATTCTTGCTGAACAGTGGGACCCTTAATCTCCTTCCGGATGGCAGCTGCTCAAAACATTGGGCAAGATTGTTGGTGGGGTCCTCTATGATGTTCCTGGCCTTGTCTCTTGCCCGTTTATCATAGAGGCCCTGAAGCCCCCTGCACTGCAGCCTGCAGAGCTTGGACCCCAGGTTCACAGTCTAGCTGAGGATACCATTATTAGCCACTGACTGCCCACTACCAGGCCAGGAAACAGAAAGTCAGCATACTCTCTATATGACAGGTGGAGTAGTATCCGGGTGTTGACATTCAGTTGTCGCAGTTTGCGCAGGAGGTACGGTCATTGTTGGCATTTTTTTATTGATGTTCTGAGTGTTGGCATTAAAAGAGAGTGTGCTGTTCATGATGGTTCTCACCCACTGGGAAAAAACTGTTTGAATCAACGTTGTTTCCACGTAATTTCAACCAAAAAATTCAATGTGATGACGTTGAATCAATGTGGAAAACTGATTGAATTTGAAAAATGTCTTCAACGTAAGGAAATTTCGTATTTTTTTCACACAACTTTTAACCTAAATCCAATGACATGGTGAAGCTTTTTGTTGATTTCACATTGAATTCACACCAGTTGACAACCCAACCAAATGTACATCAAAACTAGACGTTGAAATGACGTCTGTGCCCAGTGGCCAGGTACTTAAAACTCCCCACTCTCTCTACCTGTTTACCACCCAGGACTAGGTGGCTCACTGGGTCTGCATTCCTCCTGAAATCAATGAGCAGTTATTTTGTTTTGTTGATGTTGAGTGTGAGGAAGTTGTTATTGCACCAGTCATGGACCCTGTTTACTTCTGTTGGGAAATGCAGTCATCTGAGAGGTCGACAAGGGCGCTGTCATCTGCATATTTCACTGCCAAGCAGTCCCCTTCTGAGCCTCTCAGGTCATTGTTGTATATCAGGGGTGTCAAACATCCGACCCGCGGGCCGGATCAGGCCCGCAAACGGGTTTAATCCGGCCCGCGAGATGATTTTGTAAAGTATAAAAATGAGCTGCAATCTTTCAATAAAATAAACTGCTGTTCCAATTGCGTCCACTGGATGGCGCAATAGCAATTGTGTTAAGCAAGCAAACTGTTTATACCGGGGCAGAGCAAGTAGGTCAAGCAAGTGCAGCCAGTCCGGATGAGCTACTTTGTTTTGCCCGCGATATTTATTACGGCTTCTACTTTTAACATTATGTGCTTTGGCACCCTCATTGCCCCAATATGTCTCTGTCAAAAAAGAGAAAAGTGGACGCAGAGTGCAGAGTGTTCCAAGAATAATGGTCATCCTCCTATTTATTCACGGAATTGAATGGGAAAGCTGTATGTTTGGTGTGTTCACAGCATGTTGCAGTGCTGAAAGAATATAACCTTCGTCGCCACTATGTGAGTCTTCATGCCGACAAATATAACAACTTTCAAGGACAGCGGAGAAGAGAGAAGGTGAATGAACTGTTGGCGGGTCTGAAGAAACAGCAGTCTGTGTTTACTCACAGCCAAGACATCAGTGACGCTGCAGTGAAAGCTAGCTACCTCATTGCTAATGAAATCGCAGTGGCTTCAAAACCATTTAGTGAGGGTGAATTTGTAAAAACATGCATGATGAAGGCAGCGGAGATTGTGTGCCCTGAAAAGCGCAAGGCTTTTGCAAATATCAGCCTGACAAGAAACACAGTTGCAGACAAGATTTCCGATCTTTCAGTGGATTTGGACAGCCAGTTGAAGCAAAAAGTAAAGTCATTTATTGCGTTTTCGGTTGCAATTGATGAAAGCAGGACATTACAGATGTTGCACAACTGGCCATTTTCACCCGCGGAGTTGATGGCACATTGACCATCACCGAGGAGTTCGTGGAGTTGGTGCCGATGACAGATACAACGACAGCAGCTGATATTTTCACCGCACTCGTCGGCGCGCTGGACAGTGTCAGAGTGGACTGGTCCCGCGCTGTCAGCCTGGCTACAGATGGTGCGCCCTCAATGATCGGGAAAAAGCAGGCGTTGTGACAAAGTTCAGAGAGAAAGTGCAATCTGCAAATGGAGGATGTGATTTTTGGACTTTTCACTGTATTTTGCACCAGGAGGCTTTGTGTTGCAAGTCATTAAAGATGGATAACGTCATGAAGGTGATCATCCAAACTGTTAATTTCATCCGATCCAGAAGCCTGAATCACCATCAGTTTGACAACCTTCTCAGAGAGAAAGGCCACATCTATGGCCTGCCATACCACACTGAGGTAAGATGGTTAAGTCGAGGTGCTGTGCTGAGGCGTTTCTTTGATTTACGAGAAGAAATTGAACAGTTCATGGAAGAAAAGGGCAAACCAGTGTTAGAATTTCATTCCGCAGAATGGATGCAGGACCTTGCATTTATGGTGGATGTTACAGAGCACCTGAATAACTTGAACAAATAGCTGCAAGGGCGCAACAAAGTTGTCACGCAGTATTATGACAACATACGTTCTTTCAAGTTGAAGCTGTCATTGTGGGAGACGCAACTCGCCGGTGGTGATGCAGCTCACTTCCCCTGTCTGAAAAATGTGTGCGCGACCCAACATGTGGCAGACATGAAGCGGTTCAAAGATAAAATAACGGGAATGTTACGGGAGTTTGAGCAACGCTTTCAGATTTTTGGTGAACAGGAGAAAGACTTCAAAGTTTTTTGCTCGCCATTCACCGTGAATCCCTCTGATCTGCCCGTCAGCATCCAACTTGAAATAATAGACTTGCAGTGTGACTCGGATTTGAAGGGCAAATTTGCCGCAGCTGGCTTGGACACATTTTATCAGAATCTCTTGCCAGGTTACCCCAACTTGACAGCCCTCGCTGCAAAACTGTTGTGCATGTCTAGAACCACATATCTTTGTGAGCAAGTTTTCTCTGTAATGAGCATAAATAAAACAAAGCTGCGCTCAAGGCTCACGCACAAGCACTTGAATCACATCCTGAAGTTGGCTGCCACTCAGGATGTGACGCCTGATATTGATGCGCTGGTGAAAGCTAAAAGATGCCAGGTATCAGGAGTCAAATAATCTATGCAACCCCACTTAAAGTGCTGCATGAGACACCCTGATATAGTTCTGTGATCTGTGATATACTTCTGTGAATCACTGAGGCATTGTGTGTTTGTGTGTTATTTTTCTTTAGAATTTTCAAATAAACTTGAGGTGTTTTATGATTAATAGTGATGTTGTGCTTGTACTATTTTGGACACACTGTCCTCAGGCTCCAGCTTTATGTTTTATGTTGATCGTATTAAAACAAAGAAAACAATCTGAAGTTGTTGTTTTTAAGTTATATATACCATGGTTTTACCCGTCCGGCCCACTTGGGAATAGATTTTCCTCCATGTGGCCCCTGAGCTAAAATGAGTTTGACACCCCTGTTGTATATGGAGAATAACACTGGGGAGATGCCAGTTCCTTGGGGGGAACCGGTAGATGTACACAGAGGAAGGGATGTTGTGTTGTTGAACTGGGCATACTGCCCCCTGTCACGATCGTTGGAGGAAGTGGACCAATGCGCAGCGTGATGAGTGAACATACTTTTATTTGATTCACCACACGAAACAAAACAACAAAACGATACGTGAAGTCCTAGGTAACAGACACTTACCATACACGGAACAAGATCCCATGAATACCAAATGCACAAACGGCTGCCTAAATATGGTTCCCAATCAGAGACAACAAGCAACAGCTGATTCACGTTGCCTCTAATTGAGAACCACCCCGGCCAACATAGAAACACATGAACTAGAAACTAAAACATAGAACACAAAACATAGACTCTACACACCCTGGCTCAACATAAAAGAGTCCCTAGAGCCAGGGCGTGACAGTACCCCCCCCCCCCCCCCAAAGGCGCGGACTGCGACCGCGCCAACATAACCCAACAGGGGAGGGGCCGGGTGGGCATTCCTCCTCGGAGGCGGTTCCGGCTCCGGGCTTGACCACCACCCTCTAACAACCCCCCCGTAGCGCCCCTGGTCTGGTCCCGCTGGCTGGAGCTGGACTGGACATCAGTGGAGCGGTTTGCTTAGGCTCCGGTGTGGAGCAGCTGACCGGTACCTGACCAGGCACCGGTGAAACGGGCACGGGCTGTGCCAGACTGACGACGCGCACCACAGGCTTGGTGCGGGGAGCAGGGACGGGCCGGACCGGGCTGACGACGCGCACCATTGGCTTGGTGCGGGGAGCAGGGACGGGCCGGACCGGGCTGACGAAGCGCACCACTGGCTTGGTGCGGGGAGCAGGGACGGGCCAAACCGGGCTGACGAAGCGCACCACTGGCTTGGTGCGGGGAGCAGGAACAGGCCGGACCGGGCTGGCGACGCGCACCATAGGCTTGGTGCGAGGGGCAGGAACAGGCCGGGCCGGGCTGGCGACGCGCACCATAGGCTTGGTGCGAGAGGCAGGAACAGGCCGGGCCGGGCTGGCGACGTGCATCACAGGCTTGGTGCGAGGGACAGGAACAGGCCGGACCGCACTGGGAACACACACCACTGGCCTTATACGGGGATCAGGAACGGGCCGGACCGGACTGGCAACACACCTCAGTACCTCTCGCCGTGCCTCTACATTTTCCTTCCCTCTACTCGCCAATGGCTCCCGTAACCCGGTGGCCTTCTCTCCTCGTCCACTAACTCGCCCCTTATCTGCCTCCAGCAGCCCCGTCGTCCACGGTGTGAGCCCCCCCCTAAAAATTTATTGGGCTTGTCTCTCCCCCGTGGATATGGCCTCCATGGCTCTCGCCAGACTCTCCATCCTCTGCTCCCAAGTCCAACCTATCTCCTCCTCACGCTGCTTGACCCAGTCGAGGTGGACATCCGCTAAAGTTACCTCCGGCGTGTACTCCTGGACACGCCGCTCGGTCCAGTATTGGTGGGATCTTCTGTCACGATCGTTGGAGGAAGTGGACCAATGCGCAGCGTGATGAGTGAACATACTTTTATTTGATTCACCACACGAAACAAAACAACAAAACGATACGTGAAGTCCTAGGTAACAGACACTAACCATACACGGAACAAGATCCCACGAATACCAAATGCACAAACGGCTGCCTAAGTATGGTTCCCAATCAGAGACAACAAGCAACAGCTGATTCACGTTGCCCCTGATTGAGAACCACCCCGGCCAACATAGAAACACATGAACTAGAAACTAAAACATAGAACACAAAACATAGACTCTACACACCCTGGCTCAACATAAAAGAGTCCCTAGAGCCAGGGCGTGACACCCCCTGTTCAGCAGGCAGTCCAGTACCTGCTAGGTATGGTCCATCTGTAGGTGGGAGAGAAGGTGAGGCTGCATGCAGTTAAAAACAAAGTAGAAGTCCAGGAAGAGGATGCGCACATAAGAGTGAGCCCTCTCCCAGTGTGTCATGGCACTGTGTAACACCGCCAGGACTGCATCCTCCACTGATCTGTTCTTCCTGTATGCAAACTGCATTGGAAAAGATCCTTGCCAAACTTTAAAACCCTTCTCTCCAACTTTTTTATTTCCAATTCCCTCATGAAACCAGTTCACCTTCACTGCATCCTTTTCATGCTCCCTGCGTCTAAAGTTAAACGCTGACCCTCATTTAAAATGAGCTGAATGAACCGCAGCAAGAAAATCCAGGGAGTAATTCTAAGCAGGAGTTTTAGCCCTACCTGAAGTAAAGCTCCTTGTTAAATAAAAACTTTTCCAGAGAATGTGTTTTGTGCGCAAAAGGCCATTATTCTGCCCTTTTGTTCCTTGGAGAGGAACTCTCAAACAAAAAGAGTCATGTCACGCACCGTATTAGGGTTGACCCGTGAGCCATGTTCCTGTTCTCTGCCCCCCTCTTCTCTCAGTACCCCTGACGCCGGCGCGGAACCTGCGCTTCTCCAACGTCGACCATAGCTCGACCAGACTCACCTGGGAGGCGACGTCCAATAAGGCCAACGGCTACCGCATCATGTACGTCAAGACTAATGGAGTGCAGACCAATGAGGTGAGTGCTCACGTAGCTGGACTTTAAGCCCATAAATATATTGTGTTCATGTTAATGTTGCAGACTTTCCCCCTAAAGAAAGAACTTTCCAAAGACAGTTCTGTATTTCTGCAAGAATAGCATCTTGCTAACATATTAACCTTATAGAATGTGATATATAATCTGATATATGATTCTGACTGATGTATAGAAAAGTAGGCATCACTGGAAGGATACCACCTTTATGAGATGAATAAAATAAATACAAATATGTATTTTATATTGTCACATAGAGGGACTCACACTGACCGTTAACCCTGACCTCTCTCTTCGGTGGCCATAGATAGACGTTGGCCGCATCACCACCCTGTTGCTAAGGAACCTGACGTCATTGACGGAGTACACGGTGGCCATCTTTGCTATTTATGACGAGGGCCAGGCAGAGCCACTGACTGACAGCTTCACCACTAGTAAGACTGTCTCTACCCGTATAAGCAATGCTATTGACAGCTCTTGGCTTTCAACAACAGCCTTTATAATACAAAAAGGCTATAAATGCTGTGGCTTGTAGAAAGTGCCATAGAAATAGAATTACTAGAACGGATGTTCCCATTTAATTCAACGTTCCGTGATGGATGGGCATTCTATTTCTATGGAAAGTGCTACCAAATTATCTAGCTGCATTTGAAGATGAAACACTGATGTAAGTCATGAACAGAATCTTACATGGGATAAAGTGTATCTAAAAGTGAGTGCTGACTGTGAATATGACCACTCATATGGGGGATGCCAAAGTGATGTGGAACTCCTTCCATTCTTTTGAGGCTTCTTTACCCTTTGTGTCTAATCCAGAGACAGTCCCAGAGCCTCTGAACCTGAGGAGCAGTGAAGTCTCCACAGAGAGCTTCAGGGTCACCTGGGAACACTCAGCCCAAGACGTGGTCCTTTACAGACTCACATGGACCCCAAACAGAGGAGGAGATACTAAAGAGGTCTGTGTCTGGCTGTCTTGTCTGGCTGACTGGCTGGTTGGTTGGTTAGTTGAATGGATTCATAGTTCTCTTTCCGTCTGTCACTGCAATTATGTTTCATTCTGGTGTCTCATATCAGCTAAAGAATATATGACTGCAATTGAATTGTCTCTGCTAGCAGATTTTCAGCTACGTGATTTCTCTCAGGTTATGTATGCTGTATTGGAAGATGTACAACTCACCTCCCATACTTTCTATCACATCCCTGAGCAGTTCAAGATTGACCATCTTGCAGGCACTCACTGAATATTGACACAAAGCCAGTTATGCTAGATACAGAAATTGATTGCCTACTTACCTTCTATGTGTTTTGTACCAATAAATCCTGATGCGAGCAGTACTTCCCTTTTTTTTTTTTTTTACACGACTCACATCTTGATTCATGCGTTCAAAAACAAAACACCACCCATACGTAAAAATGTATGCACACATGACTGTAAGTCGCTTTGGATAAAAGCGTCTGCTAAATGGCATATTTATTTGTATTTATTTTTTGAAGTGCTATTTTGAAGCCCTTTTGGTGACTGTAGAATTCCAGTCCATAAGTGCATTCGGTAGCAGCAGAAATATCTGACATTGACTTAACTTCTCTCTACATTCCCTCCCTCCCTCCCTCTATGGTGAAGATGCTAGTGAACGGTAACATGAACAGCCACCTGCTGATTGGTCTGAAGCCCATCACTGAGTACGAGGTCTCTCTGATCGCTGTCTTCAGAAACGAGGTGGAAAGCGACGCCGTGACCCTCACAGAGTCAACAGGTAATTAAGGGAAACGCCACTCCAATCAGGGTTAATTGAACATTGGGGATTGTATTGATTATTGTATTGATTTGGTGTTGCCTCTGTGCTACTGCTTGCTCTTTGGGGGCTTTGAGCCAGGTTACGATTAAGCACCTTGTACCTTTCAATGCATTTGTTAGAATCGTGCATGTCCACCACACAGCTTTGATACCCATGTCTTGTATGTTTGCTACAGTGCATTGTTCATTGAGACTGGTCTTGAGAAAGACCTTTGTGCTGAAACATTGTCATTAAACAGTCTAAACTATATCCCCTCTTATTCTTCTTTTGAAGGCTCAATATACACATTTGCTTAACTGATTGATTGATCTGACCATTTTGTCTGTTTTTCAGTGGCAAGAACAACGACTACCACAAAAGCTACTACTACCACAATTACCACAAAAGCTACCACCACAGCAGGTAAATTAGATTTTTTTTGGTCATGTACTGTATAGATTTTTATAAAGTGAATTTTGTGAGCGCTTTTAATAGTAATTTCCCCAACTTGTCCTGTTGATTATAATAGTGATGGTAATGATAATAGATTGTGTTTAAATAGTGCTTTTCACTTTGTTTAAAATTGCAACTCACTTCATCCATCATCAATAATATGTAGCTATGATCTCACCAGGATCTCTGTGTTTTTGTTTGCCGTCTCTTTCTGCACTGTTGCATCATTAGTCTAATGATATTGTGTTTATTCAAATGTATGCATGCACCCACACGGTCTGCATAGTAAAGCCACCTGGTGTCTCTATCCTCTCTCCATTTTCCACCTCCCTTTCTCAACCCCACCCTTACTCTCTCTCACTACCCTCTTTTTCTACCTTCCTCCAACCCTCCTTCACCCAGTTGTGCGTCTGGGTGTGAGGAACCTCCTGCTCAGCGGTCACACCACCTTCAGCATGGGGGTATCCTGGGAGCTGCAGGACAGCAATGTGCGTCAGTACCGCGTCGCCTATGTCACCGCCAGGGGCGATCGTGCCGAGGAGACGGTAAGATGCAGACCGAGGAGACTTCCTTTCTTCGCTATTAGTATGATTCCCGATATCTCCACAGCCTAGCTCTTTACAATGCTAATTAATATTTAAGATAAGAGTATGACTACCCAACAGCCCCCCTATCACCTAAACCCATTGCACTGCCATCTCTCTCTATCTGTTCTCTCTTTCTCTATCCCCCCCCCCCCCCCCCCCCCCCCCCCCCCACTACAATAAAACCAGCTCCTCGCTCTTACGTCTTGCTTTTCCTTAGCGATAAGCTTACATTTTCTGAATGGATTAGTGTTGTATCGACGCCAGTCATTCAGCCAGTGTCTCTTGAGAATGCACTGCTCTTGGTGTCCTTCCAATGATTAGATATGTATGTATGGGAGAAATTGGGGTTGTATGGTAGTCTTTAAGCGTTTATGCCAGATGCATAGTGATATAGTGTTTAGTCAGATTCCTTATCTATTGATATCAGAATGTTGTAGTCCGCTTTGTATTTGGAAACTGATCAGGTGGGAATGTAGTCGATAAGTAATACTTATCTCTTGTATAAACCTATATAACCAATGTTACAGCCTCATTGAAAGATAACAGTAGAAAACAATACAATGCAATCATGTCTTCAAATAGAATTTCAATTACAAAACACCAATTCATTCCTAGTCCACTGCTTTAGTACAGGAAAACCAGGAAAAGTCACTGAAGCCTTACATTTAGTTTCTCAAATCACGGGCAACTTTCAGCACCACAGCCTGAACAGCTCCCATCCAAACACAGTTCATTGAAGGCCAGCCCAGCAATAGGAGCAGTAGAGTGGAACCCCACAGCCCTACTCTGTAGCAAAATCAAGGGGATTGAGTTTGCATTCTTCACAGATACTTCATTCCCAACTAGATTGAACCGGCCAAATTATAAATAGTTTGAGGGAGCACCCGCGTTATAAAAAAAATCTAATTTGGCAACAGCGGTGGCATTGGGACTCGGCTACTCGGGTCGCACTCCGTCCTGCGGTCCCCCACTTCGAAAAAGCTAGCTGCTATTTTCATCACGTTGGCCTGAAATTGATTTGTCAAGTTCGCCGCTTGTCATGGCTGTGGAACTTTTTTGGACAGAGGCGAGGCTAGACCGCACACGCTCGGAATGCAAACAGGAATGAGAGGAGGAATGGAGAGTGGATGAGAGAGAAACAGAGACGGAGAGAAAAAGAGGATGACTGTGGTGGAGAGAGAGAGAGGGAAGAGGAGGAGGAGTGGCTGCAGTCCAGAAGTGACAGACATTCTAGGTGATTCTGAAATTAGACAGCCTACATTACGAAGTCACAGTGTTCACATGTCGAGTTATGCATTGCGCCATACATTACTCAATTAACTTCTATAGCCTAACTCCTGAAAGTTTAAAAGTATCTTGTTTAACTGTTTTTCCAATTAAATTGACTGATATCAATATCTAGGTAGTCTACACCTTCATTTCAACTTCAATGTCTATTAATAATTAAATATGTACAAAAATTGGGGGCAAAAGACAAAAAAAAACATACTTGTTTACTTTTGTAGCAAAGCAAACTTAGCATGATTTGCTTAATGCTCACTCGCTTCATGTAGATTTCTATGAGTGTTTGCTGTTTGACTTTGCAATGAATTGCTGTTTAAAACTACAGAGCCTTGCAAAAGTAATCATCCCCCTTGGCGTTTTTCCTATTTTGTTGCATTACAACCTGTAATTTAAATTGATTTTTATTTGGATTTCATGTAATGGACATACACAAAATAGTCCAAATTGGTGAAGTGAAATGAAAATTTTTTTTTCAAAACATTCTAAAAAATAAATAACGGAAAGTTGTGCGTGCATATGTATTCACCCCCTTTGCTATGAAGCCCTTAAATAAGATCTGGTGCAACCAATTACCTTCAGAAGTCACATAATTAGTTAAATAAAGTCCACCTGTGTGCAATCTAAGTGTCACATGATCTGTCACATGATCTCATTATATAAACACCTGTTCTGAAAGGCCCCAGAGTCTGCAACACCACTAAGCAAGGGACACCACCAAGCAAGCGGCACCATGAAGACCAAGGAGCTCTCCAAACAGGTCAGGGACAAAGTTGTGGAGAAGTACAGATCAGGGTTGGGTTATAAAAAAATATCTGAAACATTGAACATCCCATGGAGCACCATTAAATCCATTATAAAAAAATGGAAAGAATATGGCACCACAACAAACATGCCAAGAGAGGGCCGCCCACCAAAACTCACGGACCAGGCAAGGAGGGCATTAATCAGAGAAGCAACAAAGAGACCAAAGATAACCCTGAAGGAGCTGCAAAGCTCCACAGCAGAGATTGGAGTATCTGTCCATAGGACCACTTTAAGCCGTACACTCCACAGAGCTGGGCTTTACGGAAGAGAGGCCAGAAAAAAGACATTGCTTAAAGAAAAAAATATGCAAACACATTTGGTGTTCGCCAAAAGGCATGTGGGAGATTTCCAAACATATGGAAGAAGGTACTCTGGTCAGATGAGACTAAAATTGAACTTTTTGGCCATCAAGGAAAACGCTATGTCTGGCGCAAACCCAACACCTCTCAACACCCCGAGAACACCATGGCAGCATCATGCTGTGGGGATGTTTTTCATCGGCAGGGACTGGGAAACTGGTCAGAATTGAAGGAATGATGGATGGCGCTAAATACAAGGACATTCTTGAGGGAAACCTGTTTCAGTCTTCCAGAGATTTGAGACTGGGACGGAGGTTCACCTTCCAGCAGGACAATGACCCTAAGCATACTGCTAAAGCAACACTCGAGGGGAAACATTTAAATGTCTTGGAATGGCCTAGTCAAAGCCCAGACCTCAATCCAATTGAGAATCTGTGGTATGACTTAAAGATTGCTGTACACCAGCGGAACCCATCCAACTTGAAGGAGCTGGAGCAGTTTTGCCTTGATGAATGGGCAAAAATCCCAGTGGCTAGATGTGCCAAGCTTATAGAGACATACCCCAAGAGATTTGGAGCTGTAATTTCTGCAAAAGGTGGCTCTACAAAGTATTGACTTTGGGGGGGGTGAATAGTTATGCACGCTCAAGTTTTCTGTTTTTTTGTCTTATTTCTTGTTTGTTTTACAAGAAAAACTATTTTGCATCTTCAGAGTGGTAGGCATGTTGTGTAAATCAAATGATACAAACCCCAAAAAAATCCATTTTAATTCCAGGTTGTAAGGCAACAAAATATGAAAAATGCCAAGGGGGGTGAATACTTTTGCAAGCCACTGTGTATTCGTGTCAGCTTTTAGATGTGGATATTAATTAATCATTATTTAATTAATGTTTGTTATGACATACAGAGATTCACACTCAACCAGAGCCAATATGATTCAAATCTAGTTTTCTGCTCAAGTGCAGACCTGACATGTTCTTAGCTATTTTTGGGAGGTATTCTTCTTTGTCATTCACTGATCCCCCCCCCCCCCCCCCAAAAAAAAATATGCCGTCTTGTCAACTCATATGGTCATTGTTTGGCATGACAATGACCAAAGGAGTTGTCATGACAGCACAGACAGGTCTGGTGCAAGGCTACCTACTAGCTGAATCTGTTCCTCTGATACAACTCCAGTACATTTAATCACCAGTCACATCAACCCAGCATGTTCATTCACCAACCTCCACTCCAGACAATACCAGAACCTTGTCGTTCTGATATCGTGATTGGCAGCTGTGTGTGTGTGTTCTAGAAAATGGTCCCCGGTGGTAAGAACAGCCTCCTGCTGCAGCCACTGCTGTCTGACACGGAGTACAAGGTGACCGTCACCCCAGTCTACGCCGACGAAGACGGCCCCGGTGTCAGCCGCATGGGACGCACCTGTAAGTCTGTCTGCATGACCTTCTCTCCATGGTGACGCGGACACTGAGATATATGTCCTGTTCTGTTCGGGACAATGGAAGCCTCTGTGCTTCTGTATTCTTCTTTCAGGTGGAATATGAACTTAAAATATATACCCTGAGTGTACAAAACATTAAGAACACCTGCTCTTTCCATGACATACAGTGAGGGAAAAAAGTATTTGATCCCCTGCTGATTTTGTAAGTTTGCCCACTGACAAAGACATGATCAGCGAGTTGAGTTGATGCCAAAGAGCTCGATTTTGGTCTCATCTGACCACAACACTTTCACCCAGTTCTCCTCTGAATCATTCAGATGTTCATTGGCAAACTTCAGACGGCCCTGTATATGTGCTTTCTTGAGCAATGGGGACAGGTTAAAGACAGATTTTTAAGCCTTGAGACAATTGAGACATGGATTGTGTATGTGTGCCATTCAGAGGGTGAATGTGCAAGACAGAAAATGTAAGTGCCTTTGAACGGGGTATGGTAGTAGGTGAATTTGTGCATTTTTATTAGGATCCCCATTAGCTAATCTTCCTGGGGTCCAACACCAATTAATAAGACATTACAAACAATTACAAATTAAGACTTTACAAACGTTTAACAACTAGACAGTACAGACAATTAAAATACCTGACAGGTAACACATTTAACATTCAGTTGATGCTTTCTATTTCCTGTCATATGGTCTATCGCATTAGATGTTCTTTTATTTTTTTCTTGAAGGTGGATGTACTTTTTGCATGACAAATATGGATTGGTAAAGAGTTCCATTCAGCTATGGCTCTATATAAAACTGTAGATTTAAGGCGATTATTCCTTGGCTTGGGTTGTCTTAGATGCCCTGAATTTACCTGTCTGGTTTGGAGCCAGGCGCACCAGTTTGAGTGTGTCAAGAACTGCAATGCTGATGGGTTCTTCACGCTCAACAGTTTCCCGTGTGTATCAAGAATGGTCCACCACCCAAAGGACGTCAAGCCAACTTGACACAACTGTGGGACGCATTGGAGTCAACATGGGCCAGTATCCCTGTAGAATGCTTTCGGGGGGGAGGTTGCAACTCAATATTAGGAACGTGTTCCTAATGTTTGGTATACTCAGTGTATAATGAAGTACTCACTCACTCTTGATAAACCCAGGTAAAACTGGGCAAACCTTGTTGAATGGTTGTAATGACGTCATTTCAACCACTGTTGCCCATTGGGAATGAATGAGTTAGTTAGTTAGTCCATGAACCCTCACCGTAGGTGAGATATCCATACTCTGTATATCATTGACACATACTGAATAATCCAATGGAAGCTCTTTACCTCTACATTATAGAGCTCTCATTGGCTTAAATCAGCTATTGATTGACAGGAGATGGTAATCCCGCCCCTGGTGTTTGTCAGAGCTGAAAGGACCCACATCATTACCAGACATTTTTTAATGGAATTCACATTTGCATTCTTCATCTTCCTCAAATGCTTACATGAGTAGTTGCTGATTATTTTCCCTGCTCTGAAAACGACAGTCCCTGGACACCACTTTGAAATGTATTGCCCCCTTTAAGAATGAAAAATGAGGCAATCCCTCAAACAACACGTCACATTGGATGTGTGTGTGTGTGTGTGTGTGAATGATTTGTATTGAATGGAACAGGTCTGGAGAAGTAACGCTAACACTACTGAATACAGTTGTAATTCAGTCCAACGCTGTGAGTCTGTGACTCACAGTTAGTCAACTAAAAGCCCATCAGACATGTATCGTGTTTAATTTAAGAACCCAATGTGCTTCTCTTTTTAGGACAGGAGACTGAGAGACTCATATGTACAGTGCCTTGCAAAAGTAATCATCCTCCTTGGTGTTTTTCCTATTTTGTTGCATTACAACCTGTAATTTAAATGGATTTTTATTTGGATTTCATGTAATGGACACACACAAAATAGTCCAAATTGGTGAAGTGAAATGAAACAAATAACTTGTTAAAAAAAAATCTAAAAAATAAATAACGGAAAAGTGGTGCATGCATATGTATTCACCCCCTTTGCTATGAAGCCCCAAAATAAGATCTGGTGAAACCAATTACCTTCAGAAGTCACATAATTAGTTAAATAAAGTCCACCTGAGTGCAATCTAAGTGTCACATGATCTGTCACATGATCTCAGTATATATACACCTGTTCTGAAAGGCCCCAGAGTCTGCAACACCACTAAGCAAGGGGCACCACCAAGCAAGCGGCACCATGAAGACCAAGGAGCTCTCCAAACAGGTCAGAGACAAAGTTGTGGAGAAGTACAGATCAGGGTTGGGTTATAAAAAAATATCCAAAACATTGAACATCCCACGGAGCACCATTAAATCCATTATTTAAACATTTTAAAGAATATGGCACCACAACAAACATGCCAAGAGAGGGCCGCCCACCAAAACTCACAGACCAGGCAAGGAGGGCATTAATCAGCGAAGCAACAAAGAGACCAAAGATAACCCTGAAGGAGCTGCAAAGCTCCACCGCGGAGATCGGAGTATCTGTCCACAGAGCTGGGCTTTACGGAAGAGTGGCCAAAAAAAAGACATTGCTTAAAGAAAAAAATAAGCAAACACATTTGGTGTTAGCCAAAAGGCATGTGGGAGACTCCCCAAACATATGGAAGAAGGTACTCTGGTCAGATGAGACTAAAATTGAGCTTTTTGGCCATCAAGGAAAACGCTATGTCTGGCGCAAACCCAACACCTCTCAACACCCCGAGAACACCATCCTGATGAATGAAAAACATCCCCACAGCATAATGCTGCCACCACCATGCTTCACTGTGGGGATGTTTTTCATCAGCAGGGACTGGGAAGCTGGTCAGAATTGAATGATGGATGGCGCTAAATACAGGGAAATTCTTGAGGGAAACCTGTTTCAGTCTTCCAGAGATTTGAGACTGGGACGGAGGTTCACCTTCCAGCATACTGCTAAAGCAATACTCGAGTGGTTTAAGGGGAAACATTTAAATGTCTTGGAATGGCCTAGTCAAAGCCCAGACCTCAATCCAATTGAGAATCTGTGGTATGACTTAAAGATTGCTGTACACCAGCGGAACCCATCCAACTTGAAGGAGCTGGAGCAGTTTTGCCTTGATGAATGGGCAAAAATCCCAGTGGCTAGATGTGCCAAGCTTATAGAGACATACCCCAAGAGACTTGCATCTGTAATTTCTGCAAAAGGTGGCTCTACAAAGTATTGACTTTGGGGGGGGGGTGAACAGTTTTCTGTTTTTTTGTCTTATTTCTTGATTGTTTCACAAGAAAAACTATTTTGCATCTTCAAAGTGGTAGGCATGTTGTGTAAATCAAATGATACAAACCCCCAAAAAATCCATTTTAATTCCAGGTTGTAAGGCAACAAAATAGGAAAAATGCCAAGGGGGGTGAATACTTTCGCAAGCCACTGTATGCAGAGTATCTCATCTACAATTGATTACTGTACTTGATGAAAATGTACCTTATTTCTGAGTGAGTTATGTTCTCTCACTCTGTCCACCGCTCACTCACTCTATCTCTCTCTCTCTCTCTCTCTCTCCCTCTAACTTTCTGTCTGTCTGTCTGTCCTTCTCTCTTTCTCTTTCCCTCTAACTGTCATTATGTCTATCTGTCTCATGTCTCCATACTTATTTCCCCTCTATCTTCTCTTCTTTCATTCTCTCTTTCCCTTGCTCTTTCATTCTTCCTGCAGTGCCACTGTCTGCTCCTAGGAATCTGAGAGTGTCAGAGGAATGGTACAACCGCTTCCGTATCACCTGGGACACGCCCCCATCCCCCACTATGGGCTACAGGGTAGTCTACAAACCCATCTCTGGTATATACTCATGCATTCATGCCCACACTCACACACACACACAAAAGCACACAAACACACACACAGTACTGCTTATTTCTAAAGATATCCCGTCTTACCCACATAAACCCTACAACACACATCAATACTGCTTATTAAAAATATCTGTCATACAGCCCATCTACAGAGGGGAGTGTGTATGGCCCAGTACATCACTGGGGCCAAGCTTCCTGCCATCCAGGACCTCTACAGTGTGGGAAAAAAGTATTTGATCCCCTGCTAATTTTGTTTGTTTGCCCACTGACAAAGAAATTATCAGTCTATAATTTTAATGGTAGGTTTATTTGAACAGTGAGAGACAGAATAACAACAAAAAAATCCAGAAAAACGCATGTCAAAAATGTTATAAATTGATTTGCATTTTAATGAGGGAAATAAGTATTTGACCCCCTCTCAATCAGAAAGATTTCTGGCTTCCAGGTGTCTTTTATACAGGTAACGAGCTGAGATTAGGAGCACACTCTTAAAGGGAGTGCTCCTAATCTCAGCTTGTTACCTGTATAAAAGACACCTGTCCACAGAAGCAATCAATCAATCAGATTCCAAACTCTCCACCATGGCCAAGACCAAAGAGCTCTCCAAGGATGTCAGGGACAAGATTGCAGACCTACACAAGGCTGGAATGGGCTACAAGACCATCGCCAAGCAGCTTGGTGAGAAGGTGACAACAGTTGGTGCGATTATTCACAAATGGAAGAAACACAAAATAACTGTCAATCTCCCTCGGCCTGGGGCTCCATGCAAGATCTCACCTCGTGGAGTTGCAATGATCATGAGAACGGTGAGGAATCAGCCCTGAACTACACGGGAGGATCTTGTCAATGATCTCAAGGCAACTGGGACCATAGTCACCAAGAAAACAATTGGTAACACACTACGCTGTGAAGGACGAGCAAGGTCCCCCTGCTCAAGAAAGCACATATACAGGCCCGTCTGAAGTTTGCGAATGAACATCTGAATGATTCAGAGGAGAACTGGGTGAAAGTGTTGTGGTCAGATGAGACCAAAATGGAGCTCTTTGGCATCAACTCAACTCGCCGTGTTTGGAGGAGGAGGAATGCTGCCTATGACCCCAAGAACACCATCCCCACCGTCAAACATGGAGGTGGAAACATTATGCTTTGGGGGTGTTTTTCTGCTAAGGGGACAGGACAACTTCACCGCATCAAAGGGACGATGGACGGGGCCATGTACCGTCAAATCTTGGGTGAGAACCTCCATCCCTCAGCCAGGGCATTGAAAATGGGTCGTGGATGGGTATTCCAGCATGACAATGACCCAAAACACACGGCCAAGGCAACAAGGAGTGACTCAAAAATAAGCACATTAAGGTCCTGGAGTGGCCTAGCCAGTCTCCAGACCTTAATCCCATAGAACATCTGTGGAGGGAGCTGAAGGTTCGAGTTGCCAAACGTCAGCCTCGAAACCTTAATGACTTGGAGAAGATCTGCAAAGAGGAGTGGGACAAAATCCCTCCTGAGATGTGTGCAAACCTGGTGGCCAACTACAAGAAACGTCTGACCTCTGTGATTGCCAACAAGGGTTTTGCCACCAAGTACTAAGTCATGTTTTGCAGAGGGGTCAAAAACGTATTTCCCTCATTAAAATACAAATCAATTTATAAAAAATGTTACATGCGTTTTTCTGGATTTTTTTGTTGTTATTCTGTCTCTCACTGTTCAAATAAACCTACCATTAAAATTATAGACTGATCATGTCTTTGTCAGTGGGCAAACGTACAAAATCAGCAGGGGATCAAATACTTAATTCCCTCACTGTATACCAGGCGGTGTCAGAGGAAGGCCCTAAAAATTGTCAAAGACTCCAGCCACCCTAGTCATAGACTGTTCTCTCTGCTACCGCACGGCAAGCGGTACCGGAGCGCCAAATTTAGGTCCAAGAGGCTTCTAAACAGCTTCTATCCCAAAGCCATAATACTCCTGAACATCTAATAAAATGGCTACCCAGACTATTTGCATTGCCCCATATTACCTCAATTACCTCGACTAACCGGTGCCCCCGCACATTGACTCAGTACCGGTACCCTCTTTTTTCTTTCTTTTTGAATGTTTTATCTTTTTATTTATACTTTTTGTTTTATATTTTGTATTATTTTTATTTCTTTATTTGTTGTATTATTCTTTTTTTATTATTATTAATCTTCAATTTTTTTTTGTATTCTTTTTCTTAAAACTGCATTCTTGGTTAAGGGCTTGTAAGTAAGCATTTCACTGTAAGGTCTACACCTGTTGTATTCGTCGCATGTGACAAATAAAATGTGATTTGATTTGATCTCTTCCACCTGATGCTTTACTACTACGACTACTACTACTACTACTAGTACTACTACTACTACTGTTACTATTACTACATTTACATTTTAGTCATTTAGCAGATGCTCATATCCAGAGTGACTTACAGTTAGTGAGTGCGTAACTTTTCATATATATATATATTTTTTTTACTACTACTTCTATTACTACTACTAGTACTATTGCTACTATTACTCTTATTCTTACTACTACTAGTGCTACTACTGCTACTACTACGACGACGACGACGACTACTACTGCTACTACTGCTACTACTACTACTGCTACTACTGCTACTACTACTACAGGGATGTAGCTCAGTTGGTAGAGCATGGCATTTGCAGCGCCAGGGTTGTGGGTTCGATTCCAGTATAAATTTTTTTTAAATGTATGCACTCACTAACTGTAAGTCGCTCTGGATAAGAGCGTCTGCTAAATGACTAAAATGTAAATGTACTACTACCAGTACTACTACTGCTACTACTTCTACTACTACTACTGCTACTACTGCTACTACGACTGCTGCTGCTACTACTATTATTACTACTACTACTACTACTACTACTACTACTACTAGGGCCCCGTGTAGCTCAGTTGGTAGAGCATGGCGTTTGCAACGCCAGGGTTGTGGGTTCGATTCCGACGGGGGCCCAGTATGAAAAAATGTATGCACTCACTAACTGTAAGTCGCTCTGGATAAGAGCGTCTGCTAAATGACTAAAATGTAAAATGTACTACTACTACTACTACTACTACACACGGTGGAAAAGTGCATGAATCCTCATTCAATATATTGTGTTAACTACAAAGGATAATCTTCTGGTCCACCTCCTACACTTGTGATCCCACTCACATGTGATCTGGTCAGTTCATCACCTTCTAAGCACTAAATGCTTATTAACAGAGAAATGCCTACTGTCCTATTGATAGGATGCCCACTGGGCCCTCCGGTAGAGAGCAAAACCGCATTGACACAAAACTTTCCACACAATGATGTCTAAAGCTGTTTTCTGACTGACAACCCACTACACTCAACTCCACTTCACCCTTAATACAATGCAGTATTCATGAAATTCGAGCAATCACGGACAGCTGCAAAAAAAATCAATAAGGTCTTAAATGCTCCTTAGGCGAGAGTAGCCTACGAGTTCTGTAAGCACTGTGCTGTAGTATGTGTGGTGGTGAATGTGAGCGCTCTCTCACACACACACACACATACACACACCCCTCTCTTCTCCACATCTCCAGGACCTGCTCTGGAGACCTTTGTGGGCGAGGACGTGAACACCATGCTGATCCTGAACCTGATGAGCGGTACTGAGTACGGCGTCAGGGTTATCGCCTCCTACACTACCGGCTCCAGCGAGGCCCTCACCGGCAAGGCCAGGACATGTGAGTAGATTATCAGCAGCCCCAGGTAGAATGGGACTCGAGAATGGATACTTTGCTTAATAAACAGTTAATTAATCGATTATTCAACTTATTTAACTTATTCAACACAGTGCCTCCAGGTAGAACAGGACTCCAGAATGGACACTGTGTATACTGTAACTGCATAATTACTTACTTATCCTCTTCGTGCCTACAGGCACATAACAAACTTTTATACTAAACAGTTTAATACTTACTACAAGATTTTTGGTCACATTGATCGCTCATCAGAAACAAGACACTTTACATAAAATATAGACATTTTTAGATGTTATACCTCTTTTGTTTCCATGCCAATGTAAGGTTGAGTTAGATCCCTCTCTACATTTACATCATTTATCCAGAGCGATTAGGGTTCAGTGCCTTACTCAAGGGCACGTCTACAAATGTTTCACCTAGTTGGCTCAGGGATTCGAAGCAACCTTTCAGCTACTGGCCCAAAGCTCCTAACCTCTAGGTCACCTGCCGCCTCCTGTAGGTCAACTGGAACTATCTGAGTCAGTGTGAATTATTGAGTAGCACAGCTTCACTCCATCGGAGACTGAAGACGCCACAATGATATCAAGTGGCCAGGCAGGCGTGCCTAATGTAGTACCAGTGTCAGCGACTCAGCACTGTAACGGAGATCATTGTCTTATTAGGGCTGGCAGCTCCCAGATAATCAGATTGTAGTGGGGAGTGGAGACTAGAGACTCTCATTCGTTTGCATGACTATGATATCACCTTGTGCATAATAATTAAGCAAAGCATGCTTGGGTAGCGCGTGATTTGAAGGGCATAGATAGCGATATAGCCATCAGGATAGGGGTGTCTCTTGGGTGGAGTTTGATGCCTGACTCTGACATACAGTGAGCATGTTAAAGAACACTGCACTATAATAAGAGAAAATGTCATGTTCAAGATCTCCTTGTCTTACAGTTATTTTTTAGTATAGTTGTGTTGTGAAAGTTAATGAATGGTTATATTTTATGTTATGTATTATGTAACGCAGTCTACCTTAAACATTAATAATTTATTCATATGCGTTGTGAAATGTGCATGTTCCAAGATATGTAGATGAGATTATTTACCAAACAGTTGTGGGTAAATTTGTTTTTGTGACTCTCAATACAAAACATGGACATAATTTACTCCGAACTCCCCAAAACAAATGTTTATTTCCAAAACGCTATATCCACCAATTTTTCACATTTGTGTTTTTTCATCAGAAATGATTACTTATGGGTACTTTCATGTGTGTGTAAAATATTACTGTTCTCAGATTTTTTATTCATATATTTTTGATGTGTAGTACAATTATTTAATTTTAATCTTTTGATATATATTTTTGCAAAACGCTATATATCCATTGTTTAGCTGGATGGAATGTTAGTGTCCTGTATATTTGACTGTGATATGTGGTTGTCTCACTTAGCTACCTTAAGATGAATGCACTTACTGTAAATCGCTCTGGATTAGAGCATCTGCTAAATGACTAAAATGTCAAATGTAAATGTTTTACATACAGATCTCATATTACTGTATTGAATTATTATTATTTGTTTAAAATTTAAATGTTGATGTCACAAATGTATCATTTGTACATTTCTTAGTTAAAAATGTAGTTATGCCTCCCGAGTGGCGCACCGGTCTAAGGCACTGCATCGCAGTGCTTGAGGTGTCACTACAGACCCGGGTTTGATCCCGGGCTGTGTCGCAGCCAGCCGTGACCGGGCGACCAATGAGGTGGTGCACAATTGACCTAGCGTTAGGGGTTAGGGGAGGGTTTGGCCGACCGGGATGTCCTTGTCCCATCGCGCTCTAGCGACTCCTGTGGCAGGCCGGGCACATGCACGCTGACATGGTCGCCAGTTGTTCGGTGTTGTACTGGCTTTCGGGCTAAGCGAGCAGTGTGTCAAGAAGCAGTGCGGCTTGGCAGGGTCGTGTTTTGGAGGACGCATGCCTCTCGACCTTCACCTCTCCCGAGTCCATACGGGAGTTGCAGCGATGGGACAAGACTGTAACTACCAATTGGATATCACAAAATCGGGGAGAAAAAGGGGGTAAAAATACATCATTATTTGTCTCTGAAATGAAACCATCAAGTGATAGATTTTAAACAAATACATGTCTGTCAATGAACAACCCCCTGCCATGATTAGATAGTGAAAAAACACACCAATCTTTTTCTAAATGTAAAAAAATAAAAAATAAACCTAATTTACCAAAATGTCTGAAAATGGATAATAAGCGTTTTGGAATGAAACTCTTCAAATGTACAGTATGTCCCGTTGAAATATTCAAACCCATAGCAGCGCGCAAGAATGAGATTAAGAAATGCATGCATACATTTACAATGCATTCGGAAAGTATTCAGACCCCTTCACTTTTTCCACATTTTGTTACGTTAGAGCCTTATTCAAAAAATTATTTTTTTTATAACTCTCATCAATCTAAACACAATACCTCATAATGACAAAGTGAAAACAGGTTGTTAGAAATTTTTGCAAATGTATTAAAAATAAAAAACAAAAACCTTATTTACATAATTATTCAGACCCTTGCTATGAGACTCGAAATTGAGCTCAGGTGTATGCTGTTTCCATTGATCATCCTTGAGATGTTTCAACAACTTGGAGTCCACCTGTGGTAAATTCAATTGATTGGACATGATTTGGAAAGGCACACACCTGTCTATATAAGGTCTCACAGTTGACAGTGCATGTCAGAGCAAAAACCAAGCCATGAGGTCGAAGGAATTGTCCTTAAAGTTCAAGACAGGATTGTGTCGAGGCACAGATCTGGGGAAGGGTACCAAAAAAATTATCCAGCATTGAAGGTCCCCAAGAACACAGTGGCCTTCATTGTTCTTAAATGGAAGAAGTTTGGAACCACCAAGACTCTTCCTAGAGTTGGCCGCCCGGCCAAACTGAGAAATTGGGGGAGAAGGGCCTTGGTCAGGGAGGTGACCAAGAACCCGATGGTCACTTTGACAGAGCTCCAGAGCTCCTCTGTGGAGATGGGAGAACCTTCCAGAAGGACAACCATCTCTGCAGCACTCCACCAATCAGGCCTTTATGGTAGAATGGCCAGACGGAAGCCACTCCTCAGTAAAAGGGACATAACAGCTCGCTTGGAGTTTGCCAAAAGGCACCTAAAGAACAAGATTCTCTGGTCTGATGAAACCAAGATTGAACTCTTTGGCCTGAATGCCAAGCGTCACGTCTGGAGGAAACCTGGCACCATCCCTCCAGTGAATCATGGTGGTGGCAACATCATGCTGTGGGTATGTTTTTCAGCAGCAGGGACTGGGAGACTAGTCAGGATCGAGGGAAAGATGAACGGAGCAAAGTACAGAGAGTTCCTTGATGAAAACCTGCTCCAGAGTGCTCAGGACCTCAGACTGGGGGCAAAGGTTCACCTTCCAACAGGACAACGACCCTAAGCACACAGCCAAGACAATGCAGGAGTGGCTTCGGGACAAGTTTCTGAATGTCCTTGAGTGGCCCAGCCAGAGCCCGGACTTGAACCCGATCGAACATCTCTGGAGAGACCTGAAAATAGCTGTGCAGCGACGCTCCCCATCCAACCTGACAGAGCTTAAGAGGATCTGCAGAGAAGAATGAGAGAAACTCCCCAAATACAGGTGTGCCAAGCTTGTAGCGTCATACCCAAGAAGACTCAAGGCTATAATCGCTGCCAAAGGTGCTTCAACAAAGTACTGTGTAAAGGGTCTGAATACTTATGTAAATGTGATATTTCCATTTTTTTATGTTTTATACATTTGCAGAAAATTCTTAAAACCTCTTTTTGCTTTGTCATTATGGGGTATTGTGTGTATATTGATGAGGGGAAAAAACAATATAAATCATTTTAGAATAAGGCTGTAACGTAACAAAAAATGGAAAAAGTCAAGGGGTCTGAATACTTTCCGAATGCACTGTACATAAATGGATTTGTACTGTTGATCGTTAGGAGTAAGATACGGCACCATATTTCAACTCCCCAAATAACTTTTGCGGCATGAAAAATGAATGCATGGGTTAGGGAAGAGTCCATATGTTTAGAGTCCAACCCAAATGGAGACATATGCTGTGTGGCGATAGATGTACTGCCTGTCTGCTCATTATCGTTAAGGATATGCAGGGCTCGTGCTATTTCATTTTACCACTGGTGTTTTTACCGTCACTACTTTGGTTAAAGTCATGATGACAAGATTACAATCCACTATATTGCAGTATAGCATTACAATCTACTGAATACTGATCCATAGACATGCTTTTTAGTCTTAGGCCTATGGTGGATCTGCCACATGCAGGACAACAACAAAGGAGTTGGCTCAAGCAGAAGCAGATCTGGCATCCATGCTCACACTATGTATCTCCTTCAGAGGAGTGATATGGTTTCCAGTGTGATGTGGTGGATCTATTACAGTAATAATGTGCCTGTCTCTCTCTGTCACAGTGTACCTGGGAGTGACCAATCTGAACACCTACCAGGTGAAGATGACCAGCATGTGTGCCCAGTGGGTTGCCCACCACCACGCCACTCTGTACCGTGTGGTCATTGAGTCACTGCTCAGTGAGTACCCAGCACCACACAAACATACACTCTTATCAACTTGCCCTGTGCCTTTTGAACCAACAACAGTTTTTTTAAAGTATTGAGCTTACTAAAAGCAAGTAATTTGTCATGGCAGCACAATATCCAAACCCTCTCCTTGACAGTATGTCTTTACAGCTGTGTGCAGACTTACACTGTACAGTACATTATATGCAACCAAATCCACATTGGTATTCCCACACACTGACACAGAGCCACTCTAGTGGAAGGAGGTGATTTCCATGCGGCCACACGTCTCCATGTGGATAAGGCTGTCAGCTCCCCCCTAAAATCCACGTGAACCCGGTCAGAAATTATGCTCCTGGCAGGGAATCTCGGTCGGGACACGGAAGCCTGCAGGGAGGAGGATTCACTTGTAATCCTGACAGGGATTTCACACGTCCCCAACAGAACTGAATAAGGAACTGGAGGATAGTCATTTGTAACAATATTCAAATGCTACGATATACCATGTGATATGATGCTATATTATATACAGGATAAAGCATAAGATAAAACATCAGTAGGACAGACTGTACAGGTTTGGTACAGGGGGTTAGTATTTGGGGTTAGAGTTTTGGTTTAGAATCATATAAAATAGGCCTACAAGGCTTTTTAAAAGGCAAGCTGAATTGACATTTACATATCCTATAGTTCAAAAAGTCAACGATGGCTAGCCAAGTGTGAGTTGGGACAAGATATACTTGTTATGCGGATGACCGTAATTGCACCTCATTGCATCTTTTTGAAAAAGTTAGGATGAGAAAGAAAAACAATTGGGTTTCTTGTTCAACGTGCTCTGACATTGAGTTCCAGACACTTCTGTTCCAGCTTGTAGTTAACAAGATACTGAATTTGCATCAAAGCAGCACATTATTAGGCAAACAATTATATTTAGGAAAATATTCTAGGCGCCTTTTACCTTCTAAGTCATAATTATTACTTCACAGACGTGAGACTTCCAACCAACTGTCAGTGTGGGTGGGTGTCTGGAAGTTAAATTAAACCTGATGTCAAAGTGAGAGTTTGCTACTCAGTCAGTGCGTAGTCCTAAATAGATATTTAAAGTTTATGAGAAGTTTTAATGCCCTCAAAGTGGTCTAAAGTTGCACTGAGACCATATTGTATGCCATTCCATATGATTATACGAAATAAGTCCGGAATTAATGAGATAACCTGGCATTAATCTAATTCTAGCCAATTAATGACATTCAATTAACAATTTCTCCTAATATACAGTTAGCATATAGCGGGATTTATGCAACAGATGGCATGGAATATTTCAGTTATAGAACATTTAAAATATCAATATCATATTAATGCTGTGTCGATCCCAATATGAGTATCATCTGCCAAATAGGAAAATAATGTGAGAAATTCATCAAGTTTAACACTAAGACCCAAACTTCATTATATGCAATTTCGCAGCATTACCTTTGGGAGCTCCTGAAATATTAGATCTATCAGCCGGCATTAGGCCCAAATTAGGATTTATGATGTCTAGATAAATATATAATTACCCAAAGAAAATACCACATCGGTGTATGTGGGAAAATGGGTTGCCAGATATTTGAATAAGCACCACAGTTTGTGTAAGAGGCACAGGTCTTGATACATGTTTAAGACACAGCTTTAGTATGTTCAATAAGTGCTAATACTGTGTGCATATTCAGCTTTGTCCTTTTTGATGTCTTAATACAGTGGTAGACACAGTAGTCATTGGAAATGACTATAGGATGTGTTTGAAATGAGGCTGTTACTTTGTCAGAATCTCCCCACCTCCAAATTCTATGTATTAGGCAGCTGCATTGTCAGTGATTACAAAATATGTCAACTGTACCCTGGTATCATCTGTCATTATGGCTGCCATAATACTAGTCCTCCAATTCAGAAGATGCTTGACTTGTGTCACTTGCTCAGATATTGATATTCACTTGATGCTTAAAGGGATACTTCGGGATTTTGGCAATGAGGCCCTTTATCTACTTCCCTAGAGACAGCTGAACTAGTGGACACAATTAGTATGTCTCTGTGTCCAGTATGAGGGAAGTTAGAGGTAGTTTGACTGGAAATCTATGGGTATCTATTAGCTTGCTTCGCTTCCCCATAGACTGCCAGGCATTTTCGTTAACGCTAGTTAGCATTGGCTCGCGAAACTACCTCTAACTTCCTTCATACTGGAGACAGAGACATACAAATTGTATCCACGAGTTCATCTGTCTCTGGGGAAGTAGATAAAGGGCCTCATTGCCAAAATCCCAACGTATCCCTTAAAGAAATAGACCCAAACCCTGGAAGAGAGGTTGTACAATAGAATGTGGACATCTTAGTATTGGAATTCATTACATACATTTCTATGGTGAACATGCTCCTGCTGATGACAGCAGCATTGATTGTGATGGTAACCAGTGGTAAACTATATATGTGATGGTGATTCTGTCTTCATTTTAGATGGATATAAGCAGGAGGCAAGGCTGGGAGGAGGAGCCACCCGGCACTGCTTCAATGACCTGACAGCTAACACGCAGTACAAGATCAGTGTGTACGCCCAACTCCAGGACACAGAGGGACCTGCAGTCACCACCACAGAGAAGACCTGTAGGTGTCCTCCTCAACAACTGCTTAGTATACACTCTACGACAGCCCTACAACCGACTTGCTACTATTCTCAGAAAGGTTTCTTACAATATTGTGACAATGTTGTGACAACGTCACCAGTGAGAAGACCTGTCAGTGTCCCCCGGCCTCAACATTGTAGCTTAGGGGTTGGCAACAGGCAGCTCGCGGGCCATAACCAGCCCCCAAGTTATTTATTTTGCCCCCCCAAAGTTTTTAGTAAAAAATAAATAAAAGACTGTAAAATCACCAGCTAAAAATGTGTTTAATTTAGGAAATCTGTTCCTAAGTATTCCCACAAATAAAAAATAGACTTATGTGATCATGTGTCAATGTAATCAAACTATGAAATGATTGTTATTTTGAAATACAATCTCTTTTTAGGCTTAGTTGTGGTCAATTTGCAGTGTACAAGTTATTATAATTATGTTCCCTGCACCCCGACCATGAATCTAGTTACCTACCCCTGGTCTCGCTGCTTAGTATTCTTTACTCTACATGCAACATACAGTCCTACTACAACCGACTCGCTGCATACTATTCTCACAGCATTATTACAACATTGTCACAATGTTGTGACAACATTAGTTACAACATCAGTCCACAGGGAGCTGATAAGAAACCTAAGAACAATTTACACATTTCTCAACATGGACACAACACTGAGAACATACTTGTACGAAAAATGATTCGCTCTAGACTGTAGCAACATTCTTACAATGTTATCCAAACCAAACATACAGCCACATGACTTACAGACAATCACAACATTTTCACAACATTATTAGCCTCCTGGGAGGGAATGCCTCCCTTAGGAGTGAATCGTGATTGGGTCTGTGGCCAACTCACAACAGTAATTAAGGCACTCTCTCTAACCCACCAGGCATTTGTTTGCATTGAGTTGATTTACGTCGAGTTTAGACACTGTTTTAAAGTTTTGTTTTGATACAGATTACAGCTAAAGGCCTTTTTAAATTGCCCTGTGTTTCTCCAGGCTGCCATCAAAAATAATTCCCAGTTTCACGTAGCTGAATTACTACGGCGGTAAAGTCTACGGTATAATTCATTTCAATTTGACTGCCGCTGTTGGTAGGGATCAAGCTAGCAAATTATATGGGTAACTTAATCATAAACTCGGCATGCTGCTAAGCATAAGCTACCATCTCGGATTTACTCTCTAAATTCCTTCTGATTCTTCTATCATCCGACTGATTATATATATTATGTTTGATGGTTTTATCAATGTGGTATCTTCTGTGTGAAGCCATTTTTTAACTGTAAATGAAAGCCTCACCAAGCATGTTTGTCAGGTGAGGTGACATAGACATGTAATAAGGATGTTATAATGCTTTGTGTGTGTCTTATGTCCTTGCTTTCATGCAGTCCCTGTTCCCACCCCGGCACCCACCAGGCCACCCACTACAACCCCTCCTCCCACTGTACCCTCAGCCAAGGAAGGTAAGGCAAAAGGCCTGTTGTAAACAAATACCTGTGGGTCCTATAGTGGTGCGATCGTCTAATAAGAGGGTATTTCCACTCCATTCCTATCACTAGCACAGAGAGGCTGCTGCCTACATACAGACTTGAAAATCACTGGCCACTTTAATAAATGGAACACTAGTCACTTTAATAATGCCACTTTAATAATGTTTTCCCTAGTAATATCTTGGGTGGGCTGCTGGAGAGAAATACTTTAGGTCTGAATTGTGTTTAGTAAGCTATAGTGCTTTTGGCTTGGTCTCAAAGCACTTCATGTACCTTTATGAGGTAAAGGGAACTCAGACTGTCCACCACCACTGTGAACATCTACCTGGGTGATGTATGGTAGCTATTTTGCGCCCGAATGCTCACAAGTCACCACCCATCAGTGAACAGATACTGTAGCGATATCCCCTATGGTAGATTATCTACACATGTATTTGAGTGCAACTCACTTTGAGTGGCATTAACCTTAACATAATTTTGTTTGGTGCTCAAGGAAATTCAAAGGGCTTTGGCTACCAGGCAATGCCCCCAGTTGAATAACTAGCACTAGCGCAGTCAAGACTAAAGATATTAAAGGTAAACCGGAGAGCCCTCAGAACAGGCAGTTACCATGGAAATCACTCTGTCAAGTTGCTAGGTCAATTTTCAACCGGTCCCTGACTGACATTCAAACCTCAAATGACTCCTGACACAAATTTGTGAATCTAATACAAGTTCATATACGCAGTGTCTATTGAGTACAGATGTCTGAAATGATAGTAAAGCTGTTTAATGTGCTTTTGGGATAATCACAAATCTTTTCAGACTTCCAAAAATTGTCCCATTATGAGCTTTTGAGTCTGATATAATACTGTAAGCCGGAACTTGTGTTACAGTCTTGTATCTTGAGTTTCAAGTCAGAATATTTCGTAGTTTACAATTCTGAAGATATAACGTGTAGAAAATAAGTATAAGTTTAACTTTATTTGCTGTTTTTGAGAACAATAATCTTAGCTGTTTTCTTTCTTCTTACACAGTTTTCTGGGATGAGTCTTGTAAAAGTTAATTGAAAACTCACTCCCCTCTCTGTCGGAACTCAGACCAAGTCAATTTCCAAGCCTGTAATTCGAATTGTTTTATTATTGTTATTGTTTGCCTAGGAAACATCAACAAATGCAACTTTTAGTTCACTTTGCTTCCCACATACTAGCAACTTGGTTATTATATTTGGTTCCTTTGAAAATCACAGAGCAGAACAAAACAGAAAACGAAAGCAAACAACAGGAAATGAGGTGTTGTACTGGTCAATCTGTCCCTGGCTGGCCCTGATATGAGAGAGGGAAGTTGTTGAGATAATTGCCAATCATCACAGCTCCTCTCTCGTAACCCGTGGAGAATGAGAACGCTCTCCCCGCTCTCCATTGTGATTCTTCCACTGCTGCCTGTGAGGCTAGTGTGTGTTGTTCTCTACCCTCTGTTTGTATTACCTCTATATATGCTGTTTATCGGAACTCTTATTGTATGCACTGAATTTAAATTGCTCTTGGTAAGAGCATGTTCTAATTGGCTTGTAAATGTAAATGCACTTTTCTGTCTCCCTATGTCTCTTTCTCTGTTTGTATATTACTTTCTCTCACTCTTCCACTCTCTACCCTCTCCCCCTCTCATTTTCTCACTCCTCATCCCTCCTCTCTCTTTCCTCATTTCTTCTCAACCCTCTTCCTCCTCCCTGCACCTACTTGTACCTACTTCTCTCTCTCTCTTTCTCTCTCCTCTCTCTCCTTCTTTCTCTCCTGACAGTTTGCAAGGCAGCCAAGGCAGACCTGGCTTTCCTAGTGGACGGCTCCTGGAGCATCGGGGATGACAGCTTCCTGAAAATCATCCGCTTCCTGTACAGCACCACAGGAGCCCTCAACACCATTGGACCAGATGGCACTCAGGTAAAAAGATTGACTAGACCAACCAATGGTCCTGTGGCCAGCTAGCATTTACAGATGTAGGATCTTAATTGGATCACCCTGTTGCAGGATAACTTTCCTGCAATCCAGGAAATGTAACATTTGTAGTGTATTTGAGGTTTAAAAAGGCTTCTGAAGTTTGTAATTTCAGACTTTCTTTTCCCTTATGAAAAATGTATCAACCTCTACAAAACTGTCCATTAATTATAATCCACATAATACTTCCCATTTCCTGTTGCTGCAGGATTATTTTCCTGCTGGACCAAACTGGCTAAAATTACGATCCTACATCTGTACAGTACTGTCATAAATGAAACACCTATGTTTGACTATATGTCACGTGTGTTTTTATGAACAATACATTTATGCCGTCCATTATTAGTCCACTACTTTACAACTACCCCCCCCCCCCCCCCACACACACACACACACACAAAATACTCTGAAATGCCACATTTTCAATTCAACTCAAAATATATTTTTCCCATCAGGTGGCCATTGTCCAGTTCAGTGACGATGCCAGAACCGAGTTCAAACTCAACTCGTACGACAACAAGGAGAGGCTGCTAGAGGCCATTAACCGTATCTCCTACAAGGGAGGGAACACCAAGACAGGCAAGTGGACAACAGGTCTTATTCACTTTATTAAAAAGAGTGTTTCAACCATCAAGGCACACCTTTGTCAACCTTATTCACTCTCTTACAATGTGGAGTTTTCATACTATTACTCTGAAGCATACATTAAAGGGACATTTCAAAAATGTTCTACTTTATATTCGTCATCTCCAGCACCACCCCAACATCAACATATGTGAAAATGGCACGTTTCTATGTCTTGTAGTAAAAAAGATTGAGAAAGATAAGTGTTTCTAATGACATCATCAACCAATTAGTAGACAATTAGTAGGTAATTAGTAGGTAATGCCTACTCACAATTGGTCAAAATCACACTATGCACACCGATGATGTCATTGGAAACACTTATCTTCCTCTATCTTGTTTACGACAAAACATAGAAACGCACCATTTTCACATATGTGTATGTTGGGGTGGTGCTGGAGATGATAAGTATGAAGGTAAAACATTTTTGAGTTTTTATTTAAGTTCCTATTTATTTTTCATAAAATGTCTAAATGGACTCCCATAACAGTAAATGAACAGGATAACTGAATCCCATTTAGACAGCTGTAGCTGCCAGATGAACAGAAATACCCCTTATTGACATTCCTTTTGTAACCTGCCGAAAAAAAATCAGTCATTGTAATCAGGCAGGCCAGAGTAATCAAGCGCGGCTTCCGAAGAACAGTGAGACGCTGACATTAATCAGTGTTTTTTTGTTGTTGTACCAAACCCAGGATCCCCAAGGGGAGCGATAATGCATTCTCCAAGTCATCTAACAATGTTTTCTTTTTTTCAAACGGATGCAACGAAGAAGTCTGCTTGGTAATGATAATTGTTGCATTGTGTTCTCCTTTGTAATGTGTATAGTTGCAGGTGGGATGGGACTAATAACGAAGAAAATGTGTTGTTGCTGAGATAGTGATAACCCAAAACTATGATCCTCTACCAAGTAACCTGGCTAGATCCTGCTGTCAATATCGCTTAATCTTCCCCTCCTTTCCTCCCTCTCTCTCTCTCTCCCTCTATCCCTCCATCCCTCCCTCTAATTCTCTTACTGTAGGGCTAGCCATCCGGCATGTGAAAGACAACATCTTCACAGTGGGAGGAGGGATCCGGAGGGGCATCCCCAAAGTACTGGTGGTGTTGACTGACGGGCGCTCCCAGGACGATGTCAACAAGGTCTCTAAAGAGATGCAGACGGAAGGTGAGGCACATGATGCAATAATTCAATTGAATAGAATGTGGCACATGAAAAGAACATTCTACAACACAGAAAAGTATCGATAGATGTTAATCCAACAAAATGTTATAGTTAGGTATGCACATTACACACTATTGGCAATACTGTATGCTTACCTTCTTCACAGGGTACATTGTTTTTGCCATTGGTTTTGCGGATGCGGACTACGGGGAGCTGGTGAGCATCGCCAGCAAGCCCAGCGAGAGACACGTTTTCTTTGTGGACGATTTAGACGCCTTCAAGAAAATTGAGGAAAAGCTGGTCACCTTTGTTTGTGAGGCTGCCACTGCCAGTGAGTCCTACAGGAGCACAATCTAAAATCTATGTTATTCAAAAACACAGGCGGCATATTATTGCCATGGAGTGACATAAATGTTTTGTCTTTCAGCTTGTCCTTCGGTGGTGATGAGTGGCAGTACCTTGCCAGGTTAGAGACTGGAGCATACTTACTTATTCATGCCTCCTGGCACACAGGGCACAGTCAAGACCTCTCTACTCTCTGACCCGTTGACTAGTTCCGACCCCAGTATAACTGTTATGCACAAAATCACTGTAAACTGGACAGGTACAGTACAGTTGACTGCTGCTAAGTGCACATCAGATAAGTGCAAACTCTGGACTCTGAAGTGCCAACCCATACCATTAACACTGCCTAAAATGGCCTCTTTCCGAGTGCACATTTAAGTCAGAATATCTTTAATGATAAGAAGTAGAAGCTCAGTATTGAGAAATCATGATAAAAACAGAGCCAGTCACAATTCAAACAAATGATTTTTTACTTATCAGTAGGACTGTGTATGGATATATCTTCTTTTAAACCAACTCATGGTTGTTTATGTTGTGGCTGCAGGTTTCAGGATGATGGAGATGTTTAGACTGGTGGAGGGTGTGCATGGACATGTATCAGGAGTGTCCATGGAGCCTGGCACCTTCAACAGCTTCCCATGCTTCCGCCTGCACAACAACTCCCTCCTCGCCCAGCCCACCAAGTATGGACAATAGCATCTTAACTAAAAGGCATAACAGTACATTGCCTTCCATCAATCAGCTAGAATTTAGTAGACGCTCTTGTCCAAAGCGACAAAACGTCAGTGAGTACAATGAGCATGATGCAGGTTGCTTAACAGTATATGACACTTCACATAAAGCTACTTTACCCAATGATAACATAAGGTAGCCTAGTGGTTAAGAGCGTTGGGCCAGTAACCGAAAGGACGCTGGTTCGAATCCCCAAGCTGACTAGGTGAAAAATCTGTTGATGTGCCCTTGAGCAAGGCACTTAACCCTAATTGCTCTTGTAAGTCGCTCTGGATAAGAGCGTGTAGAAAATGTAAACATTACAACATACAACTTACCCTACTCCCCTGAATTGAATCTTATTTTCCTGTCACTTGGCCTGAAAATGCTGCTATTACAATGAAGAGGTGGTGATAATGACAGACAGCTGGCCTCACCTGGTTTATTTCCTCTCCTTTATCTGCAACAATCCCACATCACAGAAAACATAGTCATTTTGTATCTCATTCTCAAATTAAAATGCAGGAAATATGGTCCATATACAGTATGAAGAAACAATAGCTTCCTGCTCCTGACCTCTCTTTAGAATTGAATGACACTAATGAAATAATTGAATTGGCAAGTTGAAACAGCTTTTGAAATGGTGTTTAATAACAGTTTAACTCTGTGAAGGTGCTTCAACAAAAGCCATTGTATGTTCAGACTAGAGCCTCCTGTTCTGTGAACTTTCCACCCCAGGTTTATCCACCCCGAGGGTTTGCCCTCCGATTACACCATCACCATGCTGTTCCGCCTGCTGCCTGAAACCCCCAAGGAGCCCTTTGCATTGTGGGAGATCCTCAACAAGGACAACGAGCCCCTGGTGGGCGTCATCCTGGACAGTTAGTAGAATGCTGGGGGACGGGGCTGGGACTTAGCTGGGACCGTGTGTCAAGTTCCCACTGTTTGGTTGCTGTCATAAGATAGACAAAGCAATGGACAGTCTCTGCTTATTTATCAATTGTGAGCAGCACAATGATTTGTGTGTAAATCATTCGCATGTTCAAACATTTTCTCAATGTAGGCTACATGTCTACTAAACCGTCCATGCCTCCTCTATTTGAAACGAGAACATTCCTCACTATATTCGAGTTGTACTGAATATGTTATGAAACTGCAGAAAGTAAGGCAAACGTTCTCTTTCCAACTCTAGACGGTGGCAAGACCCTCACCTTCTTCAACCACGACTACAAAGGACAGTTTCAGACTGTGACCTTCGAGGGACCTGAGATCAAGAAGCTCTTCTACGGCAGTTTCCACAAGGTCAAAGTTCAGAAACACTCACTTATCTCACTTCCTCAGTGCATCGCTGCTACAACATCACCCTAACACCTCAGGGAATGTCCTGCTTCCTGGCTATAAGCCAGCTTGTTGTGATGTTAAGTCACTCTTGTCTGGCTATCAGTGGAGCTAACAATACCTTAGGCCTGAGACATGGCTGTAGACTCCTATGTTATCAGGGCTAACAATACCTTTGCCCACATATATGGCCTGCTGCTTAAGTGAATGAGGATATTAGGAGAACACAATGCAACAATTATCATTACCAAGCGGACTTCTTCACTGGCACAGTTATCTGATAGTGTATTCAGGTCACCCTGAATACACTTTCTATGGATGCCAAAACTTTGCTTGGCAACTGACATTATCATCCATGAGTGAGATTTAGCACCTGAAACAAACACCTACCTTTTTTGATGCAGTTTGTAAATCACTTATGTTTTGACTGTTCAAATTTCTTCAACTTTTTTGCTGCACAATAATAATATGCCAATTAGCAGACATTTTTATTCAAAGCGACTTACAATCATGCATGCATATGGGTGGCGCCAGTGGGAATCGAACCCACAACTCTTAGCGTTGAAAATCGAACTCTTAGCGTTGCAAGCACAATGCTCTACCAACTGAGCCACACAGGACCACTAAACAGTGTGTAGCTGTAGCATTAATGTATACTGTGGGTAATACTGTGCTATTATGACGCTCAAAAGTAATGGCCATCGTATTTCTGCTGAAATAAATAAAACATCTTTAAAAAAATGCAAACCATGTGGAATGAAGCTGGCACCCCAAATATTGCCAGGATAATATATGCAAATTTGAATCATAGCCACTTCCAAACAAGCTAAACAAACTTAACTATGCAGGGTGGAGGAAATTGATGTGACTGAAAGTGACTATGGCCTGTATTCAAGGAACGCACTGTTGCCTTTTTCCTCAGCAAATTATCACCAGTGATTTCTGCAATTCTTTCCCCTGCCAATCCATAAGTATTCTCATGTGTCATCTTGTCAGCACTTCGCCCATCAGGCTTGGTGTTAATGCGGTAACATTTTAGATTACCTCTCAAGAAGACTTGATTGATGGCTAGATACTTCTCTGACTCCTTGCATTGCAGTGGGTGTTTAAAACATTTTTGTTGCCTAATTCAAATGATTCATCAGGAATCTGTTTTTGTAGGAAAAAAGGGATAAATGCAAAGGAAATGCTACAGTTCTGTCCTTATCAGAGATTTAGCATAGTAATGCACCAATGTCAAACAAAGCTGAAAGTGCTGTTTCATAAAGACAAACATTTACAGTTGATATTCAGGTATGAATAGATATGTGATGTTGCTAATGTCTTGAAATTCCCCCATATATTTCCCCACGAGACATCCCGTTTCCAACAAAACATACAGTAGAAGCTTGATGTGTCAAAGGTAGAAAAAAAGCAAATATTTTATTTGGCACAAAAACGTCTGAAATCACCCGACTTCAAAACCGACTCTTTTGTTTCGGGTGACTGGTGGAATGCTCACGCAGAAATCTGTCCGAAATGATAAAGCGGTCCTTATTTTACAGCCTGTGTCTCTTTGAACCTCTGTCTGTTTTCGGAAAAAATTATGTCCGTCCACAACTCTGTAATGCTCCCCGGTTGAGATTTATTGAGAAGCACACATAAGACTTTTCAATCCCACTGCGTCTGTGTTCCAAACAGACTTGGGTTCAAATACTATTTTAAATAATTTAGGATAATTTAGCTGTGTTTAGGATTGAGCTTGCCTGGCGCCATGGAACCAATAGAATAGCCACAAAAGTGTAAACCCTGCCGAAGTGGCACTCCAGGCAGGCTTTTACAAACGCTCAAACTATTTGAAAGATTTCAAATAGTATTTGAACCCAAGTCTGGTTCTTAATTTTCCCTGTAGCTGCACGTGGCTATTAGCAAGACCAGCGCCAAGGCTGTCATCGACTGTAAGCTAGTGGGGGAGAAGGCCATCAACGCGGCGGGCAACATCACCACGGATGGCCTGGAGGTGCTGGGACGCATGGTGCGCTCCAGGGGGAAAAAGGGCAACTCTGCACCGGTAAGCCTCATAGTCAGAAACTGTGCCAGATAGATCAGAGAGGGTATACAAGGAGCCATTTTGACATAGATGTGAAATTACTAGAATATACTGTAGTTCTAAGGACATCCCCATTCAATATCCATGTAAATATTCCGTAATTGGATTTCTATGCATTTTTAAACCCTTGATTCGCCTTATACAGACGGGCTGAATTCTAACGTGCCTTACAGTACAGTATGATGTTTAGTGTCATACAGTATTCAATACAGTGGGGGATAAACTACCTATGACCTAGGTTATGAATTCTTAAAACAGCATTAAGACAGAGGGTTTGAATGAAGTATAATCACATCAGCACTTCAAGATCCATTTTCCACTAAATAGAAACAAGTCATAGAAACAACTGTACTTTTCATATCCAATCTCCCAGTTCCATAAATAGCCCAGATATTCTCATACAGGAATAGCAGTGAGATGTACTCTCTGATAGGCTTGATCATTTTCTTCCTTTGACAAAAACTCTTCACATTTTTATTTCAAATTGACCCCTTTCAGCACAGGAGGAGAAAACAGAGCAATCTGTTTGGAGAGACCAATTATTGATTCTTCCTCCTCAATAAGAGATGTGCAACAATTCTGTTAGCAATGCGTAATACTGCAGAATGATCGTACTTTCTCTCAGGTCATATTTAGGAGATTCACAGCTTGCTGCTGGTTTTATCAAGAGACTATTAGTAAAGTAGCACAACCTGTTTGTAGTGAATGTAAAAAAAGATGTGTGTGTTTGTTGTTATTTTTTGTCCTCAGTTTCAACTGCAGTCGTTTGACATCGTCTGCAGCACATCCTGGGCCAGCCGAGACAAGTGCTGTGAGCTTCCTGGTTTGGTGAGTTCAAGCCTCACTACTGATCTCATCTATTGACTGACACTGAATGACCTTAACCTTTGTTGTGTAATGTGTAGTTGCATGTCGTAGGATCGTGTCATATATGTCATATTGGGTCATCTTCTTATTGTGTTGTCATGCGGTCATTATCCTATTTTCATCATTATCCTCATTATCAGTACGCTTTGGTCATTATCATAATCATTAGGTCATTGCACTCTTGTGTTGCATGTACTGTCATGTGGTCATACAGTAGCATAGTCATGTTATGGTGGTATTTGTCTCATCTCTAAGAGGAAGGAGGAGGACTGTCCTGCCATGCCCCGTGCCTGCACCTGCACCCAGGAAAGCAAAGGTCCCCCCGGCCCCACTGGACCCCCTGTGAGGACCCTCCTTCTCTCCTTCATCAGCATCATGTGTTACTTACAGCTGTTGTTGAGCTAGGAACTAATTCATTGCATTCAGTGGCTGATGAACAGAACACAGTGTGACATTTGGGGATGGAGAGGGATATATACTGTACATAGCTACAGTACATACACCCGGTGTGTGATCGTCTGTTTAGGATGTGTTGATAGTGTGTGTCTTTAAGGTCTGTAGTCCTTATGTTGATGGAGTGTGACAGAGGGTGTGTGTTTGTGTTATCAACAGGGAGGTCCTGGGATCAGAGGAGGGAGAGGGGACCGTGGAGAACCTGGAGCTGTGGTACAGTATACACACACACACACACACTCACACACACACACACACACATACACACACACACACGCACACACACACTCACACACACAAACTCACACACACACACACTCACAAACTCACACACACACTCCCAAACACACACACACACAAATTCACACACACTTACACACACACACACACTCTCACTCTCACACACACACACACACACACACACACACACACACTCACACACACACTCACACGCTCACTCACACACACACACACACACACACACACATACTCACAAACACACACACACACACTCACACACTCATGTAAATAAAAACACAATGAAAGTCAATGCAGCTTGTAACAATTCCACAAGCACAGACACATACCCTCATTGATGGATACCTCTCTTACATAAAAATATCCCTTATATACTGCTTGGCTGAAAACCCACTCTCTCTGAAAATGCTCATTGCAAAGTTCTAATCTTTTATTCATTTCTCACTCTCTCATGCTATTCGACTCGGATTGCACGGGTCTTGAAAGTCCCAGAAATGTGGTACTGGTGGTTGAATGGGGTGTTTTTATAGCATGTAAAGGTCCTTGCAATGCAGGCGTCCTCGCAGTGCACCCATGCGTTCTTTCTACTCTCATGAATTTTATATTAATCGGAGACGCGGCGTGCCCCCATGAAAGTCAATGATCTGTGACAAGACAGACAGAGAGTAGCCTCGCGGGTCTCTGATTTGCAGTTAAATCACAGAGTTAGCCTAAAGCCCCCTCTCAGCCGCCCAGACCTGGGTCAGATAATGTATAAAGGATGAAGACAGTTGTATGGAATAAAATATATACACTTCAGTGGATTCGGCTATTCAGCCACACCAGTTGCTGACAGGTGTATAAAATCGAGCACACAGCCATGCAATCTCCGTAGACAAACATTGGCAGTAGAATGGCCTTACTGAAGAGCTCAATGACTTTCAACGTGGCACTGTCATAGGATGGCACCTTTCCAACAAGTCAGTTTGTCAAATTTCTGCCATGCTAGAGCTGCCCCGGTCAACTGTAAGGAACAACAACGGCTCAGCCGCGAAGTGGTAGGCCACAAAAGCTCACAGAACGGGACCACCGAGTGCTGAAGCGTGTAGCGCGTAAAAATCGTCTGTCCTCGGTTGCAACACTCACTACCAAGTTCCAAACTGCCTCTGGAAGCGACGTTAGCACAATAACTGTTCATCAGGAGCTTCACGAAATGGGTTTCCATGGCCGAGTAGCCGCACACAAGCCTAAGTTCACCATGCGCAATACCAAGTGTCGGCTGGAGTGGTGTAAAGCTTGCCGCCATTGGACTCTGGAGCAGTGGAAACGCGTTCTCTGGAGTGATGAATCACACTTCACCATCTGGCAGTCCCACGGACGAATCTGGGTTTGGCTGATGCCAGGAGATAGCTACCTGACCGAATGCATAGTGCCAACTGTAAAGTTTGGTGGAGGAGGAATAATGGTCTGGGGCTTTTTCATGGTTCGGGCTAGGCCCTTTAGTTCCAGTGAAGGGAAATCTTCATGCTACAGCATACAATGGCATTCTAGACGATTCTGTGCTTCCAACTTTGTGGCAACAGTTTGTGGAAGGCCCTTTCCTGTTTCAGCATGACAATGCCCCCGTACACAAAGCAAGGTCCATACAGAACTGGTTTGTCGAGATCAGTGTGAAAGAACTTGACTGGCCTGCACAGAGCCCTGACCTCAACCCCATCGAACACCTTTGGGATGAATTGGAACGCCGACTGCGAGTAAGGCCTAATCGCCCAACATCAGTGCCTGATCTCACTAATGCTCTTGTGGCTGAATGGAATCAAGTCCACGCAGCAATGTTCCAACATCTAATGGAAAGCCTTCCCAGAAGAGTGGAGGCTGTTATAGCAGCAAAGGGGGGACCAACTCCATATTAATGCCCATGATTTTGGAATGAGATGTTCGACGAGTAGGCGTCCACATACTTTTGGTCATGTAGTGTATGAACATATTGCTGGCCCTCCATGAAACCTTGCACAGCACACTATTGATATTCATATCGTCAACTTTTGTAAGCCTTATATTGCAGTTCCAGTGTTGTTATAATAATAAAAGAATAATTTATTAAACTTCTATAGCGCTTTTCATAACAGAAAATAAATCTCCAAGCACTTCAAAAGCAACAGCAAGCAATACATCATCATGAGTAGCCTAGCTGTACCTAGCTAGGTTAACCGATAGTGGCCAGGTCTTTGAGGGCATGCATCCTCCAAAGATGGAGAGGGACAGTTTATAGCTTGATCAGAGGAAGGTGGTCAGGGAGATGGTTGATTAAAATTATCTTATTATCCGCCTATATGTAATTCAAAAATGTTTACAGTACTACTGTTCAGTTAGAGCTTGCAGTTCAACATTCACACATTTTTACAGTTTTTTACAATCACTTTGGCACTAATTTCAGAACCTTGATGTCATTTTTCAAAACTCTAGACACAAAACTCAAAACGGTCATCACTTGTAACACAGGCTGTCCAATGTTCAAAACATTGCATTGTGCATTCATATCTTTAAAGAAATCTTGCACTTGCACAATCATTGGTTCAAAAAACAAATTTATTGTGAAATACCAATGAAACGTTAATTTAGATCACCCACACACAAGCAACCGATAGTTTCACTGTGTCATTGTTCGTACAATCATTAAATATTGTAGTACAAAATAGGTGATACATGTTTCATTATGGTACTACATGTAAATACATCCCTGTAAAAGTACTGCAGTAGTAGAGAGAATACTACAGACACAGTGGAATCATTGAACAAAATCTGAAATATATTGATGAAAAACAATATACACTGCTCAAAAAAATAAAGGGAACACTTAAACAACACATCCTAGATCTGAATGAATGAAATAATCTTATTAAATACTTTTTTCTTTACATAGTTGAATGTGCTGACAACAAAATCACACAAAAATTATCAATGAAATCAAATTTATCAACCCATGGAGGTCTGGATTTGGAGTCACCCTCAAAATTAAAGTGGAAAATCACACTACAGGCTGATCCAACTTTGATGTAATGTCCATAAAACAAGTCAAAATGAGGCTCAGTAGTGTGTGTGGCCTCCACGTGCCTGTATGACCTCCCCACAACGCCTGGGCATGCTCCTGATGAGGTGGTGGATGGTCTCCTGAGGGATCTCCTCCCAGACCTGGACTAAAGCATCCGCCAACTCCTGGACAGTCTGTGGTGCAACGTGGCGTTGGTGGATGGAGCGAGACATGATGTCCCAGATGTGCTCAATTGGATTCAGGTCTGGGGAACGGGCGGGCCAGTCCATAGCGTCAATGCCTTCCTCTTGCAGGAACTGCTGACACACTCCAGCCACATGAGGTCTAGCATTGTCTTGCATTAGGAGGAACCCAGGGCCAACCGCACCAGCATATGGTCTTTCAAGGGGTCTGAGGATCTCATCTCGGTACCTAATGGTAGTCAGGCTACCTCTGGTGAGCACATGGAGGGCTGTGCGGCCCCCCAAAGAAATGCCACCCCACACCATGACTGACCCACCGCCAAACCGGTCATGCTGGAGGATGTTGCAGGCAGCAGAACGTTCTCCACAGCGTCTCCAGACTCTGTCACGTCTGTCACATGTGCTCAGTGTGAACCTGCTTTCATCTGTGAAGAGCACAGGGCGCCAGTGGCGAATTTGCCAATCTTGGTGTTCTCTGGCAAATGCCAAACGTCCTGCACGGTGTTGGGCTGTAAGCACAACCCCCACCTGTGGACGTCGGGCCCTCATACCACCCTCATGGAGTCTGTTTCTGACCGTTTGAGCAGACACATGCACATTTGTGGCCTGTTGGAGGTCATTTTGCAGGGCTCTGGCAGTGCTCCTCCTGCTCCTCCTTGCACAAAGGCGGAAGTAGCGGTCCTGCTGCTGGGTTGTTGTTGTTACTGGCCTGTCTCCTGGTAGCGCCTCCATGCTCTGGACACTACGCTGACAGACACAGCAAACCTTCTTGCCACAGCTCGCATTGATGTGCCATCCTGGATGAGCTGCACTACCTGAGCCACTTGTGTGGGTTGTAGACTCCGTCTCATGCTACCACTAGAGTGAAAGCACCACCAGCATTCAAAAGTGACCAAAACATCAGCCAGGAAGCATAGGAACTGAGAAGTGGTCTGTGGTCACCACCTGTAGAACCACTTCTTTATTGGGGGTGTCTGGCTAATTCCTTATAATTTCCACCTGTTGTCTATTCCATTTGCACAACAGCATGTGAAATGTATTGTCAATCAGTGTTGCTTCCTAAGTGGACAGTTTGATTTCACAGAAGTGTGATTGACTTGGAGTTACATTGTGTTGTTTAAGTGTTCCCTTTATTTTTTTGAGCAGTGTAGTACTGTAAAACATCAAATGCAGTGTTCCTCAACTTACTTGCTTGTACTGTAAAAAGCAAAACATAGGAGTGATTACTGTACTTCTACATTTTCATCAACTCTGTCTTGTGGATTTGGCCACAGGTTCTCATCTACATCACAATGGATGTTTTCATTAGCCAAACATCTTGGAAAAAACCTTTGGCCATGGCGAATCCAGGCCTGACACTGGTCTGCCGTGATGTCATTGCATGCGTCATCCATGGCCTGGAGAAGAGTGACTTGTTCATGAGGGCGCCTATCATAAACCTTCCATCTCCATGTGGAGAAAAATTCCTCAATCGGGTTAAGGAAAGGAGAGTATGGGGGTAAATACAGGGTGGTAAATTGTGCATGGGCCTGAAACCATGCTTGCACTATATGAGCATGGTGGAACCTGACATTATCCCACACAATGACATAGGTCACGCCATCAGCTCTACAGACCTGATCGAGCTCATCAAGGAAGGTTACAAGGGGACCATAGAAACGGTGTCTGATAAAGAATGATGATGAAATATTACATCCATAGATAATGTAGTCTAATTGGTTCATGCTCCACGCTAATTGGTGACAATGAATCTCGTTACTTTGAAACTATCATGATCTAAACATGGAATATTGTTTGTCTGTTTCCATACAACTATGCATTAAGAGCAATGCAACAGTTACTTATCATTTTGAGCAGTTGTATCAATTGATAGTTGGATAATTGTAATGAAATGAATAGACACTCATCTGAAATGTAATGTGTGAATTGCCTTTTGAAATAGTAGTACTTTGATGTTAAGTTGTGTCATATTGAACAGGTGATTTTTGTTAAATGAACAAATGATCTTAGTTTTATGTGTATTGTATCCAAGCAATTGAAAAAAGTGTTAGAGTTTTGAAAAATGTGCATTTTGATCATTGGTTGTGAGTTTTGTGTCTAGAGTTTTGAAAAATGACGTCAAGGTTCTGAAATTAGTGCCAAAGTGATTGTAAAAAACTGTATATTGTTGTTGTTTCAAATTGTACTTTGTAAATAAGTGTGTATTTCCTCTGTTTGTTCCACTGATACTAGATTGTAGTAATAACTGTAGATAGTAGGGAATTTAACTATAACTGTAGTAAAATGGATCACTTTATCTCTTTGTTAACTATATTCAAATCTACTTTATCAATGTGTTCTTCTGTCTCTGTGACAGGGGCCGATAGGTCCAGTTGGGGACGCTGGTAGTCCTGGGCCGCAGGGGCGTCCTGGCCCCCAGGGGCCCAGCGGACGTACCATCATGGGCCCTCCGGTAAGACACACATACACATGCGTAAACACACACACACATTCATTCACACACATTCATTCACACACATACACCATCTAATACTGCACATATTAAAGGAGTCTAGTATCCCAACATGCATAACATGCAGTAGCTACGATACCTGATTTACCTAGGCATGCTATAAAGTCTAGCTTGTAAAAGCTGTTGTAATACTCAGATGTTGATTCTTTCTCTTCCAAGGGATGTTGTTAAACGTAAGCCATAAAGGAGGGAGGATGTATCGTAACCTAATAGACTGTAAACAGAACAGTAAAATATGAAGTACTGGGTTACACCTGCATTGATATTAACATATCAATGACAAATTAATGACAGGTAAAACGTTAAAGGATACGCCCAGATGTCTTAACTTTACTAAGGCCAGGTTTAAGCCAACCTATGGTAAAGTATTCCGATGGTATAACATACACAAGTGCTATATTGATGACATGATCTATTTGTTGTTAATTCAGGATTATGGTGACAGGTAGAGGATGAGGAAGGGTACAGCTACTGTATGTGAGTTTGTGAAACAAATGGCATTTGTAGTTAGAATGCACACTGTGACCAGATCGTGACGACCCCAACTCATGAAATAGCTTCCAAATAAGCTTGATATTTGCTGTTGATATTTATTGTTGTTTTTTCCAACTTCAGGGTGGCCCAGGACAAAGAGGTGAGAAGGGTGCAGCTGGCGCTCCAGGAATACAGGTAAAGATCACCATTCACTTCCTGCCCTTTCACAAAATGGCATTCAGTCTTCAAATTACACCATTGCAACAAAGGGAGATCTTTGAATGCCATATTGAATATATATCTCTGTAAGGTAGCTGTCAATAGGAACATGTCATTCTGAGTTCTGGTGAGAGAGTTGCTGCATAAATTGAGTGAAAGGGCTTCTGCTACCATTTGGTTTCACAGGTAATAAGAGGAGAAGGTAGAAGTTTGTTTTAACCACTGATACAGGGTCAGATATCTTTCCATCCTCCTAATGGTACATCTGAGCATTAGTGGTTGGGTAACCTGATCCTAGATCTGTGGTTATGGGCAGCGCCTGCATGGACCGTAACAAGACATCACAGCAGTTTTTACAAAACAATAGCTATTTCTCCTCTGTTGTAATGACTCATGCCCAAGATGCAATAAACTTTCATTATAATCAATCTCTGAGCTCAGCCAATAAAGATGGATCCTGTCAATTACTGTAGAAGTTGGGAGATGTGTACTTTTGTTTGTAAGAGACTTTGAGCCATGCCATTAGCATTCAGTACTCGTTGTGTCTGAGTGAGGGAATTTGACTTTGACGGCTGTGAAGGTCATACAAAGAGACTGTGTATTACAAACAGCTCAGGCCTCACAACATTAATTATCTGGAATGAGTTAGGATAATGGTCCAACCAACCGAGCCTGTCAATACAAATTTATTCATGCTGACACCCTTAACTGGCCTTTTTGTTTTCACACGCTCTCTCTCTCTCTCTCTCTCTCTCTCTCTCTCTCTCTCTCTCTCTCTCTCTCTCTCTCTCTCTCTCTCTCTCTCTCTCTCTCTCTCTCTCTCTCTCTCTCTCTCTCTCTACGGTTGCAGGGCATTCCTGGATCTCTTGGGTCACCAGGTCGAGCGGGACAAACAGGAACAAGGGTAAGGTCTCGTTTGTCTGTTTACTGTAATCAAAAGGAATAGATTTATGTGAATATAAAATAATAATAATAATATGCCATTTAGCAGACACTTTTATCCAAAGCGACTTACAGTCATGCGTGCATACATTTTTGTGTATGGGTGGTCCCAGAGATCAAACCCACTACCTTGGCATTACAAGCGCCGTGCTCTGCCAGCTGAGCTACAGAGGACCACAAGTCGTGGTAAATGAGCTGCCATAATAGCACAGTCTCATAGGCATTAATATGTACTTGTAATAACTTTCCACAGGGACTACCTGGTAAAGATGGACCCCAGGGGCGAACAGGACCTCCAGGGACTATAGTAAGTATGATTGTGTGTGGATGGAGCATCAGAGACTAATAAATGAATTTGATTTAATATCATTGAATTATAAAATACATTCATTCTATAACTTTGAATTGTGAAATTAAATCTGCAACTTACAATACTTCCTTGTCAAAGGTACTGCCCCTTTAGGTTACTTGTTTGTGCTTCTTGGCGAATGTGACTGTTTTATTTTTTGCTTCTTGGCCAAATGTTTTGTAGTACCTCAAGTTACCACAGGACAAACGAAAGTTACACATTGTTCCTTTGAGTGATTGCTTAATCAGTGAGATGACAATTTGTTTGTTTGTGTTTTCCTCCTCCTTCACCCACAGGGCAATCCAGGGGCTCCTGGGTCACCAGGGTCAAGTGGACCTCCAGGGTCACTGGGAAACCAGGGACCTCCTGTGAGTCATCTGACCTCTCTATGTCCATGCATGTTACTACTACTGAAGCAGAGCTGACCCACTAGCTGAGGAAATACCCAGCAAGCGGAACTGATTGAAATGACATCATTACAACCAGATACGTCAGTATGACGTCATTTCAATCAGATTTGCCCGCTGTGTGTATGATTAGGGAGGGAGGTCTTGGGAGACAGCAAAGCCATATAGTATATAAATATATTGTACATAATCCTACAGTACAGTGTCTCTATCACAATTAGACCCAGAGTTGTTCCTGATTTCATGACTTGACCAACGAAAGTTACACACTATAACGAGCACCAGGCATTACTCTAGGGCAGGTCACATGGTCAGGAATATGCTGTATTTCTATGTGTATGTATAAGGATCTGGGAGAGAGGGTAACAGTTCAATGGGGATATTCGGAGACAGGAAAAATAATTGAAGGAACTATACAGTGCATTCTGAAAGTAGTCAGACCCCTTCCCTTTTTCCACATTTTGTTATGTTACAGCCTTATTCTAAAATGGATTACATTTTTTAAAAATCCTCATCAATCTACACACAATACCCCATAATGACAAAGTGAAAACAGTTTTCTTTTTAAATTTGTGCAAATTTATAAAAAATGAAAAACAGAAATACCGTATTTGCATAAGATTTCAGACCCTTTGCTATGAGACTCGAAATTGAGCTCAGGTGCATCCTGTTTCCATTGATCATCCTTGAGATGTTTCTACAACTTGATTGGAGTCCACCTGATTGGACATGATTTGGAAAGGCACACACCTGTCTATATAAGGTCTCACAGTTGACAGTGCATGTCAGAGTAAAAACCAAGCCATGAGGTCGAAGGAATTGTCCGTAGAGCTCCGAGACAGGATTGTGTCTAGGCACAGATCTGGGGAAGGGTACCAACAAATGTCTGCAGCATTGAAGGTCCCCAAGAACACAGTGGCCTCCATCAAAGTTTTGAACCACTAAGACTCTTCCTAGAGTTGGCCACCCGGCCAAACTGAACATTCAGTGGAGAAGGGCCTTGGTCAGGGAGGTGACCAAGAACCCAATGGTCACTCTGGCAGAGCTCCAGAGTTCCTTTGTGGAGATGGGAGAACCTTCAAGGAGGACAACCATCTCTGCAGCACTCCACCAATCAGGCCTTTATGGTAGAGTGGCCAGATGGAAGCCACTCCTCAGTAAAAGGCACATGACAGCCCGCTTGGAGTTTGCCAAAAAGCACCTAAAGGACTCTCAGACCATGAGAAACAAGATACTCTGGTCCGATGAAATCAAAATTGAACTCTTTGGCCTGAATGCCAAGCATCACATATGGAGGAAACCTGGCACCATCCCTACGGTGAAGCATGGTGGTGGCAGCATCATGCTGTGGGGATGTTTTTCAGCGGCAGGGACTGGGAGACTAGTCAGGATCGAGGGAAAGATGAACGGAGCAAAGTACAGAGAGATCCTTGATGAAAACCTGCTCCAGAGCGCTCAGGACCTCAGCCTGTTTTATTTTTTATACATTTGCAAAAATTTCTTAAAACCTGTTTTTGGTTTGTCAATATGGGGTATTGTGTGTAGATTGAGGGGGGGGAAACAATTTAATCCATTTTAGAATAAGGCTGTAACGTAACAAAATGTGGAAAAAGTCAAGGGGTCTGAATACTTTCCGAATGCACTGTATATGCATCTAGTTCTACATCTAGAAAATATATTGTAAGGAGAAGGTATGTCAAATATGAATGTTATTTTCACCAGGCTTGAAAAGGGACAGGAATGCAAACAGGATTAAGTCTGCCTGCTTTTTGGAATCAACACCTCTGTTGTCTGTCTGGTATGGTGGACAGGGGTGTGATAGACAGAGATGCCTGAAGCCAAGGAGACTTCAGACTTCAGGAGATTGTTTTAAATGTAGGGGATTAAAATAGTGGATGTCTTGACGTGTCAGCATTGTCCCTGAAAGTCTTTGAAAACATTGTCCACACCATTTCCTACCTGTTATAGAAGCTAGTTAATGTTTTCTAAATGTTACTTTAACATTGATGTGAAGTCAATGGGGCACTCTGTTCACAACGTTGACATCAGCAAACTGCTCGCCCACACGATGCCATACACACTGTCTGCCATCTGCCCGGTACATTTAATCTGTGATGAACACATTTCTCCAGCGTGCCAGTCGCCATCGAAGGTGAGCATTTGCCCACTGAAGTCGGTTACGACACTGAACTGCAGTCTGGTCAAGACCCTGGTGAGGACCGCGAGCACGCAGATGAGCTTCCATGAGAAGGTTGCTGACAGTTTGTGCACAAATTCTTTGGTTGTTCAAACCCACAGTTTCATCAGCTGTCCGTGCGGCTGGTCTCAGACGATCCCGCAGGTGAAGTAGCTGGATGTGGAGGTCCTGGGCTGGCGTGGTTACACGTGGTCTGCGGTTGTGAGGCCGGTTGGACGTACTGCCAAATTCTCTAAAACAACATTGAAGGCGGCTTATGGTAGAGAATGAACATTCAATTATCTGGCAAAAGCTCTGGTGGACATTCCTGCAGTCAGCATGCCAATTGCACTCTACCTCAAAACTTGAGACATCTGTGGCATTGTGTTGTGTGACAAAACTGCATATTTTACAGTGGCCATTATTGTCCCCAGCAGAAGGTGCACCTGTGTAATGATCATGCTGTTTAATCAGCTTCTTGATATGCCACACCAGTCAGGTGGATGGATTATCTTGGGAAAGGAGAAATGCTCACTAACAGGGATGTAAACAAATTTGTGCACAAAATGTAAGAGAAATAAGCTTTTGTGCGTATGAAACATTTCTGGGATCTTTTATTTCAGTTCATAAAACATGGGACCAACACTTTACATGTTGCGTTTATATTTTTGTTCAGTATACATTGGTGGCTTGCAAGGCACCAATATCTTTTTGTAGATGTATTTAAATGTATTTTACCTTTATTTTACCAGGAAGAAACCCATTAAGACATATTGTTTCTTTTGTAAGGGAGACCTGGCCAAGAAAGAAGAAACAGTCAATACAATATTACAAAATGTAAACATACAATACAAACAGCACAACAACACATCATTAAGAGCTGATCCGGCCTACAGGAACCATTTACATTCCTCCTCAACAGAGTTTTGGGCCAGAGTTTTAAACCCACTTAGTACATCTAGGTGAAGCGTATTTTGCAGACTGTTCCATGTCTCCGGTGCACAATAGGAAAAGGCAGTCTTGCTTAACTCGGTATCGGCCCTGGGGACTTTTAGTAGCAACCACCTAGTACAGTGGTTCCCAACCTTTTTTGGTTACTGTATCACCAACTGTTTTTTTCTCTGCCCAGAGTACCCCTGAAGTACTCACTCATGTGCATTTTACCAGTAAGCCTATTGTCTCATGGGTCTTCTTAAGTATCCCCTGTGGATAGGCCAAGTACCCCCAGGGTTCCTAGTACCCCTGGTTGGGAAACACTGACCTAGTAGACTGCGTCTGGTTACTGCTAGTGGTGAAGTAGAGCAGGCTACCAAGGTAGAGGGGGAGTTTACCCAGAAGGGCTTTGTAAATGAACACATACAAATGTAGCTGTCTGCGTATGTAAAGCGAGGTCCAGCCCACCATTTTATACAAGGTGCACTGGTGGGTAAGCGACTTGTCATTTGTAACAAAACGCAAAGTTGCATGATAAGTCCAGCCTCTTTAACACAGAAGAGGCTGCATTAATATACATTAAGTCACCATAATGAATTACAGAAAAGAAAAGTGGCTTGAACAAGCATCTTTCGAGCCTCAAACGGGAAGCAAGCCTTATTACGAGAATAAAAACCCAATTTCAGTTAAGTGCCCTCACAAGAGTATCTACATGAACTTTGTAGGACAGCTTATCGTCCAACCAAAGACCAAGGTATTTGTAGGATGACACCTTTTCAATTGGTGTGCCCCCAGACGTCAAAATGGCGGAGAGCCAGAGAAGGTTAGCAGTTATTACATAGTAATTACATAGGCGTGCATACTATGTAATTACTATGTAATTACTGGTACTGCGTAGTTATTATTTGTCATTATATGACCTTTGCAGATAAATGGTTATGCCAGGGTTCAAATAATGACCCTAGCAAAAAGGAATAAGATGACAACAGAAATGGACAACTCAAACAATTTGTACAGTTTTACTTCATTGTTTTCTGTCCATTGTCATTCTGCCTCTTGTTCTGTTGCAGGGTCCCGTCGGAAACAAAGGAGAGAAGGGAGAAAGAGTAAGTCATAGAGATAACAAACAGATTGCTTTGGCAGCAGTGGCAACCACCCATTCATGCCAATACAGCATTTATTAAATTGAATTGAATTGAGATATCTTATGATACTTATCTTGTTCTGTATAATATCATTCTGTGGCGTAAGTACTGTTCTTAACATCAATGTTCAAAATAAGTAATGCCCTTTTTTCAAGTAATTGCTGCTGCTCAGCTTGGGGGTATAGGTGTTATCTGACAGTCTGACAGTAAACAATTACCATTACAACAAGTTTTCTGAAGAGGAATATCACACGGTGTACTGCACCCAGAACACATTTTGCATACCTTAAAGCTTTAGAGCTGTGTTACTCAGCTGTAGAAAATGGGTTTCTACTTTACAGCAGTTATATTTTAAAGAGCTATTGTTCTAGTCTTAAGTACTTTATGGATTGGTGTCGCCCCTAACAGCGAACAGTGCATGGCTAATAAGGTTTTTAGACAAGGCTCAAAAGGCAACATCTAGGCTTGGCCACAACAGCTATGTTTTCCAATTAACAGAGTTGATGCCAAATTCATGGCTGGCAGGCTTTCTACCTAAGTAATGGTGGAGGATATTTTACCTTTGGGGACGATGAAACAGGTTGGAGTGTAGCCATGGACTTGGTATCACCATGTGTTTTTGCCTCTCCAGGGTGACCTGCAATCCCAGGCATCGGTCCAAGCAATCGCTCGGCAGGTCTGTGAGCAGCTGATACAGAGTGAGTCCTTTTTTTATCCTCCATCTGGCCCTCTTCCTGTGTGTGTGTGTGTGTGTGTGTGCGTGTGTGTGTGTGTGTGTGTGTGTGTGTGTGTGTGTGTGTGTGTGTGTGTGTGTGTGTGTGTGTGTGTGTGTGTGTATATGGATGTGGGATTACACAGGTCTTGTGTCTTTGAGTGTAAGTGTATTCTGTGGAAGGTGTGTACAGTACATGAAAATGTGAGTGTTTTTAATTTAAATTTAATATGTGTTAATTTTTTTTATTTAATTTTTTTGGGGGGAAATGTGAGTGTTGTCTATTTTGCCATTGGCATCCATTCGTGCGCCACTGACCTCAGTCTGACGTCTCTCCCACAGGTCACATGGCTCGCTACAACTCCATCCTCAACCCCATCCCCAGCGCATCAGTCTCCGTCCGCACCGTTCCAGGACCCCCAGGAGAGCAGGGGCGCCAGGGTGGCCCAGGACCACAGGGAGAGCAGGGGCCCCCGGGCAGACCAGGGTTTCCCGGCTCAAACGGAGAGAATGGACAACCAGGAGCCAGAGGTACTGTATAGAGGAGACTCAGATTTAACTCAAGCTTTCAAGTAAAGATATAGTAATGTAACTTATGCCATAAGCTTGTGGGAGACGATATTACAGTAAATGATACTGCCAGGTAACGTAAGAAAACATCACTAATATAATCAGAATAAAAGGATTACACATTAGGTAGATCTACAATATTGTTCATGACACTTGTAGTGCTGAAGGTGATATAATATGGAAAGGAGATAAGCATGCCCACTTCTCTACATTTTATCAAAGAGTGTGTGTCCTCGGTCTCTGTCTGCCCAGGTTTGTCAGGAGAGAAGGGCGATAAGGGAAGCCCAGGCGTAGGAGTCCAGGGTCCCAGAGGCCCCGTAGGACCCCCAGGTAACCAAAACAATGCCCGCTGAAAAACACCCCCAAAACCAAAAACTGCACAGTTCCGACTTTAATTTTCCTCAAGGGACTTCCTTTGCCACCGAGCCTCTGCAGAGGAAATCAAAATCTGTTGAGCGGATGGATTAGAAAATGGGAAGTCATCCGATCTGTTTTTGATTAAGCGTTCCCGTCTTGATTCAAGGGTAGAATATGAAATGGAGAGGGTAGCTTGAGTTTTATTTAATTTACTTTTGTTGTTTTTCATTAAGCTGCCCCTACTGGTTTAATGAAACATTATTAGAGGGCATAGCTATTGACTCCTGTATTGATTCTAGTCTAGCTTATGCAGTGTGTTGATTGAAATCTTGAAGCAGTTGCCAGGTTGGGCCACAGGAGAGAACTCTGAGAGAACACTTCAGAATCTAGCATGCGGGAGATGAGTGCCCTCAAGGATATTTGAAAAAGGATATTCATAGCCGCTGCTGATGCTTATTGGTACTGACCGCTGGGTAATGATAAATGTGCTGATTCTCTTCCTTTTTTGGAGAGATGTGAGGAAATCTGGCCAATCAGTGGCCTAATTATGGACTCAGCTAATTTTCTATTTCAAAGCACACTACTAGATTTAAAGGGATAGTTCACCCAAATTATAAAATGACATATTGGTTTCCTTACCATGTAAGCAGTCTATGGATAAGGTATGACAGCAATCCATGCTTTGGTTTAGTTTCCCTGGCACTGTTTCCACATGCTAATGTTTTATCATGGGACCGATAGTAGTATTCTTCGCACATTATGTTCAAAATATCTATAAGTGACTTAGTTGAGCTTTATAATACATTTGAGATACTTTGGTATGATTTGGACATGATGCGCAAAAAATGCTAATATCGGTCCTGTGACTTGAATGGGATAGGCGCCACAAATGGGTAAGGAAACAAATGTGGAATTTTGTAATTTGGGTGAACTATCCCATTAACTTGGTGAATTCAAATCAAATCAAATCAAATTTTATTGGCCACATGCGCCGAATACAACAGGTGTAGACATTACAGTGAAATGCTTACTTACAGCCCTTAACCAACAATGCATTTATTTTTTAATAAAAAAGTAAAATAAAACAAGAACAACAAAAAAGTGTTGAGAAAAAATTGAGCAAAAGTTAAATAAAATAACAGTAGGGAGGCTATATATACAGGGGGGTACTGGTGCAGAGTCAATGTGCGGGGGCACCGGCTAGTTGAGGTAGTTGAGGTAATATGTACATGTGGGTAGAGTTAAAGTGACTATGCATAAATAATTAACAGAGTAGCAGCAGCGTAAAAATATGGGGTGGGGGTGGGGGGGCAGTGCAAATAGTCTGGGTAGCCATGATTAGCTGTTCAGGAGTCTTATGGCTTGGGAGTAGAAGCTGTTGAGAAGTCTTTTGGACCTAGACTTGGCACTCCGGTACCGCTTGCCGTGCGGTAGCATAGAGAACAGTCTATGACTAGGGTGGCTGGAGTCTTTGACAATTTTGAGGGCCTTCCTCTGACACCACCTGGTATAGAGGTCCTGGATGGCAGGAAGCTTGGCCCCAGTGATGTACTGGGCCGTACGCACTACCCTCTGTAGTGCCTTGCGGTCGGAGGCTGAGCAGTTGCCATACCAGGCGGTGATGCAACCAGTCAGGATGCTCTCGATGGTGCAGCTGTAGAATTTTTTGAGGATCTGAGGACCCATGCCAAATCTTTTCAGTCTTGGAATAGGCTTTGTCGTGCCCTCTTCACGACTGTCTTAGTGTGTTTGGACCATGATAGTTCGTTGGTGATGTGGACACCAAGGAACTTGAAGCTCTCAACCTGTTCCACTACAGCTCCGTCGATGAGAATGGGGGCGTGCTCAGTCCTCTTTTTTTTCCTGTAGTCCACAATCATCTCCTTTGTCTTGGTCACGTTGTGGGAGAGGTTGTTATCCTGGCACCACACGGCCAGGTCTCTGACCTCCTTCCTATAGGCTGTCTCATCGTTGTCGGTGATCAGGCCTACCACTGTTGTGTCGTCTGCAAACTTAATGATGGTGTTGGAGTCGTGCCTGGCCATGTAGTCATGGGTGAACAGGGAGTACAGGAGGGGACTGAGCACGCACCCCTGAGGGGCCCCCGTGTTGAGGATCAGCGTGGCAGCTGTGTTGTTACCTACCCTTACCACCTGGGGGCGGCCCGTCAGGAAGTCCAGGATCCAGTTGCAGAGGGAGGTGTTTAGTCCCAGGATCCTTATCTTAGTAATAAGCTTTGAGGGCACTATGGTGTTGAATGCTGAGCTGTAGTCAATTAATAGCATTCTCACGTAGGTGTTCCTCTTGTCCAGGTGGGAAAGGGCAGTGTGGAGTGCAATAGAGATTGCATCATCTGTGGATCTGTTGGGGTGGTATGCAAATTGGGTGGGTCTAGGGTTTCTGGGATAATGGTGTTGATGTGAGCCATGACCAGCCTTTCAAAGAATTCTACCTCAATATGCAGTGTTCTTAGTCACAATGAAGACAATAATAATGCCATCGATGTTTCATAGGTTTGCCTTAACATTTCACATGATGATTTAACTTCGGAATGTAGCTCAAAGTTAAAACCTTCATTGTTCATTGAAAATGTATTTGTTGTATCAAAACACACTCCTCCCTTTCTCTGCCTTCTCCTCACCACCTTTCTCTCTCCTCCAGGACCAACGGGTCAGGGCCAGACAGGTAGCCAGGGTCCATCTGGTCGGCCGGGGAACCCTGGAACCCCTGGGCGGCCGGGTATCCCTGGACCAGTGGGGTCGGCTGGGCCTCCTGGATACTGTGACCAGAACTCCTGCGTGGGCTACAACGTAGGAGGTAATTATGACAATCATCATCCCCTACCACTGTAAACACACCAAAACACAACAAGGCAACATAAGATTTGTATTATATAAAATACAAAGTCCAATACATTAGATCTAATTGTTTTTGCCATATATAGAGGATTCCATTGTCATTCCCATCATGTTGTTGGGTAGATAGCCCTTACCTGAGAATACACTCTCTGAGAATGCTTTAAAAACCCTAAAGTCTTGAGCAAGGCTGAGGGTTTGTAATCAGAGAATAGGTCAAAGGGTTAGGACTGAATCTGGCCTTTTTTAAATGTCTGTATATCTGATGTATTGTATCATACCCTGTCAATCAATCACCAACTCATTTAATCCAACAGAAGCTCTTTGATAGGGAGACCTGAGCAAAGAGCTCTCATTGGGTTAAATCCGCCAGGGGGTTGACCTGAATCACCCCCTTATCCACACTCACTGTATTTCAAGGTGAAGCTAAGACAACATGACTAGGGTTGAATGGCGGGAACCCGGTTACCGAGATTAACTGGGATTTACCTCCCAAAATCACTCCCTTTTCCCAGGATAAATAACTGCGAGAAAACTGTAAATTATTATAAATTATTTATATGAACAGCATGGCGTGAAATGGAACTGTTAAATTATATGCAATGTCTAAATCTGGCTTCTCTACAGCCTCTGCATGATGAATCAACGCTCAGGGTGGTGACAGACAGCCCATCTCAGTATGGAGCTCAATTCACAATCTTATCATGGTCACTTTTTTTCTTGAGACAGGTAGGCCTACATTTGCTGCAGCATATCTTATGCTACAGTAATATAAAGACCGAATGCGCGTTTAATTTACCCATCTCCATCTGGCTTTCGGGGGTCACCTTGTTTTTAATTGTAAAGATTTGTATTTATTTTTTGCAGCTGCAGAGTTTTAAAACAGCCTATCACTTGAATATTGTTGCTTTAAATCAGTGTACGCGCGAGCACTCTCTCGCAGTCTTTATTTCTCTCCATCAACTCCATTCAAATTGCATCCAAAATAGATAATCCTGTTCTAGATTTAATATATAGCCCTATACAGTGGCTTGCGAAAGTATTCACACCCCTTGGCATTTTTCCTATTTTGTTGCCTTACAACCTGGAATTAAAATGTTTTTTGGGGGGGTTTCTATCATTTGATTTACACAAAATGCCTACCACTTTGAAGATGCAAAATATTTTTTCTTGTGAAACAAACAAGAAGTAAGACAAAAAAACAGAACACTTGAGCGTGCATAACTATTCACCCCCCCAAAGTCAATACTTTGTAGAGCTACCTTTTGCAGCAATTACAGCTGCAAGTCTCTTGGGGTATGTCTCTATAAGCTTGGCACTTCTAGCCACTGGGATTTTTGCCCATTCTTCAAGGCAAAACTGCTCCAGCTCCTTCAAGTTGGATGGGTTCCGCTGGTGTACAGCAATCTTTAAGTCATACCACAGATTCTCAATTGGATTGAGGTCTGGGCTTTGACTAGGCCATTCCAAGACATTTAAATGTTTCCCCTTAAACCACTTGAGTGTTGCTTTAGCAGTATGCTTAGGGTTAGACCTCATAGATATTTGTGAATGCTTGTGGCATGCATTTATGTACAATATAGTTATTCCAACTCTCAAAGTCTTATCATGATAAGTCATATTTCAGTATTTTCATGTACAGACCACACTATTGCATCAAGTATGGACACATTTTACCAAGTTTCAAAAATAAAATTATGCATCTTTACAGTCATGTGATCATGATTTATTCAACATTATAAACTGGGTGGTTCGAGCCATGAATGCTGATTGGCTGACAGCCGTGCTATATCAGACCCTATACCACGGGTATGACAAAATATGTATTTTTACTGCTCTAATTACGTTGGTAACCAGTAATTTATAATAACAATAAGGCACCTCGGGGGTTTGTGGTATATGGCCAATATACCACAGCTAAGGGCTGTATCCAGGCAATCCGCGTTGTGTCGTGCATAAGAACAGCCCTTAGCTGTGGTATATTGGCCATATACCACACCCCCTCCGGCCTTATTGCTTAAACGGTTCATCATCTAATATAATGGATATTGTGAGTGTGGATACAATCTGTAGCGCCCTAACTGTAAATGCATGTGTGCATGGACACCCAGACCATCAATGATGTCTGTCTCTATCACCCATTTTCTCTGAGGGAAAGGCGATACGGTGAGCACACTGTACGGCTAGAAAGGCCGGCGGTGTTCTCCATGTACGCCACGGTGTGAGTAATACCAGCATGTGATTTTGTCTCGTCTGTCTGACCTGTGGTATGTGTGTGTCTCCCTCTCTCTCCCTCGCTCATCCCTCTCTCTCGCTACTTTCTCTTACTCAAGTCCAACAAAAGTATTGGTAGTGAGCAGCGTTCAAAAAGGGTTGTAGTGGAGGCTTGTCCCTTGATTCTACCCCCTTGCTATATCCCCTGTTTTCTCAGTCAACAACAACTACTGCCTTGTTTCCTATAAAGCTGTTCAAAGTCCCTCTCTTTGTAGAAACACATTCTACCTGAGCCTGAGACAAAAACTAATTTAGCCATAAATGCATTTTTATGTCTCAGCGTATATAAGCTAGTATATATTTTATCCAAGGCTTCTCTATGCTTCTGCAGTGAATGTGTACAGTTTTTATATTCCATAAGGAGCCAATGGTTGACTAATTCTGATTGTCATTTGATGTGTTATTCAATTGAGCTGTCTCATATACAGTGCCTTCGGAAAGTATTCAGACCCGTTGACTTTTTCCACATTTTGTTACGTTACAGGCTTATTCTAAAATATATATTTATTTTTATAATCCTCAGCAATCTACACACAATACCCCATAAAGACAAAGCAAAAATAGTTTTTTAGACATTTTAGCAAATGTATTAAAAATAATAAACAGAATACATTGTTTACATAAGTATTCAGACCCTTTGCTATGAGACTCGAAATTGAACTCAGGTGCATCCTGTTTCCATTGATCATACTTGAGATGTTCCTACAACTTGATTGGAGTCCACCTGTGGTAAATTCAATTGATTGGACATGATTTGGAAAGGCACACACCTGTCTATATAAGGTCCCACAGTTGACAGTGCATGTCAGAGCAAAAACCAAGCCATGAGGTTGAAGGAATTGTCCGTAGAGCTCCGAGACAGGAGGCACAGATCTGGGGAAGGGTACCAAAACATTTCTGCAGCATTGAAGGTCCCCAAGAATACAGTGGCCTCCATCATTCTTAAATGGAAGAAGTTTGGAACCACCAAGGCTCTTCCTAGAGTTGGCCGCCCGGCCAAACTGAGCAATCGGGGGAGAAGGGCCTTGGTCAGGGAGGTGACCAAGAACCTGATGGTCACTCTGACAGAGCTCTAGAGTTCCTCTGTGGAGATGGGAGAAACGTCCAGAAGGACAACCATCTCTGCAGCACTCCACCAATCAGGCCTTTATGATAGAGTGGCCAGATGGAAGCCACTCCTCAGTAAAAGGCACATGACAGCCCGCTTGGAGTTTGCCAAAAGGCACCTAACGACTCTCAGACCATGAGAAACAAGATACTCTGATCTGATGAAACCAAGATTGAACTCTTTGGCCTGAATGCCAAGTGTCACGTCTGGAGGAAACCTGGCACCATCCCTACGGTGAAGCATGGTGGTGGTAGCATCATGCTGTGGGGATGTTTTTCAGCGGCAGGGACTGGGAGACTAGTCAGGTTTGAGGCAAAGATGAACGGAGCAAAGTACAGAGAGATCCTTGATGAAAACCTGCTTCAGAGTGCTCAGGACCTCAGACTTGGGCGAAGGTTTACCTTCCAACAGGACAACGACCCTAAGCACACAGCCAAGACAACGCAGGAGTAGCTTCGGGACAAGTCTCTGAATGTCCTTGAGTGGCCCAGCCAGAGCCTGGACTTGAACCCAATCGGACATCTCTGGAGAGACCTGAAAATAGCTGTGCAGCAACGCTCCACATCCAACCTGACAGAGCTTGAGAGGATCTGCAGAGAAGAATTGGAGAAACTCCCCAAATACAGGTGTGCCAAGCTTGTAGCGTCATACCCAAGAAGACTCGATGCTGTAATCGCTGCCAAAGGTGCTTCAACAAAGGACTGAGTAAAGGGTCTGTAAATGTAATATTTCTGTTTTTGATTTGTAATACATTTGCAAGAATTCTAAAAACCTCTTTTTGCTTTGTCATTATGGGGTATTGTGTGTAGATTGATGAGGGGAAAAAAATATTTAATCAATTTTAGAATAAGGCTGTAACGTAACAAAATGTGGAAAAAGTCAAGGGGTCTGAATACTTTCCGAAGGCACTGTATTTAATAAGAGAACCACTTAGACCTCCTTACCCTGTCAGTGTAGCTCCTCCCTACCCCTCTTTAACTCTTCTGGCCGCTTTGATGTCGTCGCTAACACTGTTCCTCCTGTGTGTCTCTGCCTCCTTCCTGTCCCTGTCCCGCTAACCCAATCAAAAACAAACAAACACATGCACGCTTCGGGGTGGCCGTGGTGGCTTTAGAGGGTGGCATTGGTGGTGACACATCTGACCGCCACAATCTTCCCTTAGTCCAATTGCCCCCCAACACCTACCAGAACTATGACGAGGCGGAGGAGGAGGACCCCTATAGGTACGGCGAGGGGGGCTACCCCTCCGAGTACTATCAGCCCAACTACCCGGCGCCCCAGCCGGTCGTGCCCGAGGACCCAGCCCTCACCCAGGGCGACGAGGTGCTGAGGTCCCCCGGGATCCACCGCTCCACCAGGAGCCTGGCTGAAGAGGAGGAAAAGAAAGAAGAAGAGTGGCCGGAGGAGAGGAAGATGGTCGTCCCATGAGGGAGAGCAGGCTAAGGAGAGCCTTGAGGAAGTCGGGGACACACGACTGAGGAGTTGGGACTGTTCAGTTCGAGGGAGAAATATCCAAAGGGGGGTCTAAGGACTATCATAAAGTGCCTGATGTCTATGTCAAAGGGACATATGGGAGGGGAAGGGTGGAGGAGGTTGGAGGAGAGAGTGGGAGGGACCATCGTCTTCTCCTTCTCTTCTCTCTGGAAGTGTTGTGGTTGGTGGTGTAGATAGGGGGTGTGTACTGTTGGTTCCAGTGTGGTCAGATTTTTGGGTGTGTAAATCGGTTACATCAAGAGATACTTTGTATTGTTGTTTTCTTTACGTTTTCAGCATACCACCTAGTCTCATTTCATGCAATTGATCAATTTCCTGGTCGCTGTTTACTTCAAGTGCTTGCATATGATCTTAGTAAATGCTGGAAGGCCTACAGTGTAGTGTAGTATAATATAATTTAGTATATTATAGTATAGTAGTAATATTTCAGTTCAATGGGAGCTTTTATTGCTAGGATATTACTCAAGAATGGATAGCAAGTGCTATTTGAACATTTTGAAAATATAATTGATTAACGATCTACTACTTGGACATATTAGTAGTGAATATAACTACCTATATTGATAACTATCCAACTAACATTATAGATAGACTCAATATGACCAGTTATTCTCCAATTATTATAATTGATTTAGATGAAATGTCCCATATTGTAATATTTGCATGTGTGTTTGTTTATCATCTAATCATTCCATATCAATTTATAGTTCTATTTTGTCCCCAGCCAAATTATGCCATGTATAGGGTGGCAGATAGCTTAGTGGGTAAGAGCGTTGTGCCAGTAACCGAAAGGTCGCTGGTTCTAATCCCAGAGCCGACTAGGTGAAAAATCTGTCGATGTGCCCTTAAGCAAGACACTTAACCCTAATTGCTCATGTAATTCACTCTGGATAAGAGCGTCTGCTAAATGAACGTAAATGTATATGCGTTCATATCTTGACAGGGTCATTCAAGCTACCAGTTAAATAGCCCAACTAATACCCCCATTGCAGTGTTACGCTACAAACATTTCGCTCTTTGTATTTTTACGATATGTCTTCAAAGGGTGTTTGAGAAGGCGCTAAACATGTAATATAACAACATTATTAATTAAAATATTTTGTGATATATGTTTGTTTTATTGCAAGTGTCTCGGAATATGGTCTCCAGAATGGGAGCGTTCAGCCTACAGTATTGTGATGAGTTGTTAGGCCTGTGGTCTATTAGCCTTGCAGAGCTCCAGAGATAAACTATGTGGAACAGGCGACTGTGGCCCCTCTCATCAGAACATGGTTCAATCAAGGAAGTCAATTATTTTACTTGGAATTGATTTTTCAAACAATAAAATTGAAGTACAACCATTAGTCACGGTGGGTACTCTCAACACTGCTTCTTTGTTCATATGGATGTGTTTGTTTTCTCCGACTAGTAGGCCTAATAGCATGCACTTCGATTGAACCAATGGTAGAACTTAAATTACATTTTCAGTTATAAGACTTTTCATTACTAGAGGATCCACACAGATGGCAACCCCAAAGCAATGTGTACTTGCTATAGCTGAGAGTCTTCTAGATGACATCCTTAATCCTTGTCGTGGTTCTCTCAGCTATCGGGACTTGAAAAGGGATACACTCACTTACACACTGAAACTTTGTAAGCAAGCAGTGTGCAATACTTTCTTAATTTGAATCCCTAAACTATACACTATCGCAGCTTTTTCAGTACATTGCCTTTTGCCCTTTTCTACCTTTGTCATCAGCATCACTCCACATAGGACTTACAACCAAATGAACTGATGGAACTGACGCACACTGAAACGGTGTGACGCAAGAAACTTTCTCCCTCTGTCTAATTGCAGAGTGAGAGTAGAGTCTGCCTCGCTATTATTTCTGCCGCCTCCCGAGGTGGGGTGTAATTACATGATCTGCACCCAGGAAGTCTCCAGGCCTGATGTTAGATCCCCTGGTGTCACGCTGCTAAGTGGGCCCTAGTGACAGACAGACATGTGCCCCTGTACATAGGTCTGCCTTTTTTCTCCAGGTGATGAAAGATTGTTGCTTTGAACACCATGGGCTGAATGTAATTGCCACAGTCATGACAGATGCACACCGTAATATGTGCACATAAGTGTGCAAGGCTTTCAGTAAGTAGTATCTGATGAAATCGCACTCCTCTTCCACCACCTTCTCCAACCATCCTCTTCCTCCATTTCATCCTGCTGCTTCCCAACAGCCAGCCAGAGCGAAGATTGAGCAACTTGCCCTCAAACCCATAATTTCCAAATGATTAGCCCAGCCCAGGCATTTACTACATTTACCACCATTCAAGTGCTCCATAGCCATAGGGAAACCACTACCATGCCTTAAGGAAAACTACAGTAGGTGATGACACTTGGCTTTACAGTGGAGCTTTGAGGCCATCTGATGTCCCTTGGTGTGAATATCTCCTGCTGCTGCTTCCGAAACAAAGGGGGAAGTACTTATCTTCTCTGGAGGCCTCCACCATCCCAATAACAAAAAGAGGCCTCCATCATCCCACTAAAAAACAGAGGCCTCCACCATCCCAATAACAAGCAAACAGCCCCCCTGTATACCGTGTGGCAGGTAGATGGTAGATCATTCATCTGGCTAATGTTCAGGGAAGATCATGGTTAAATAACTTCCTTTTGGTAGATATAAGTGCAATTACAGTTTTGGAGGTTGAATGCAAGTGTAGACTACTGCAATGTGCTATTTACAGGCTGTAATAGTTCAGATAGAAATTCAGATAGGTCAAAGTTGGTCTATCAATGCATAATGAAGGCTTTAGGTTCATCATAACACCCCTCGGGCCATAAAATAACATTATTGTCAAAGTGTACCTGTGAATTTCATCTTTAGAGATAGAAAGCCTGACTAATGTCTGACCTTAGACTTCAGTAACTTGTGGGATATAAGGGAGTTTGAAATGTGTAATACGAACACTGATAGTGTGAAGAGGAGTCTATCTAACTGCCTCCATAATCAAAAAAAGGATCCCCTAAAGGCAAAGTTATAAATCACTTTCTCCTGCTCTCTCTCTCCCGCCCTCCACCGTTCTCTTCTCCCCCTCTCCATCTTTTCCTTTCACAAACTCAAACACGCAAAAAACATACACACCCTATAAGGATTTTTAAAATCTGATTTCAGACAAGTCATGTCACGATCACTACTAGGTTACCAAGTATTTAGGTCAAGTGAAGGAAGAGAAGTCTCATCCTGGGGAAGAATACAGAGTGGCAGATGTTTTGCTCTCTACTGTGCGAGCTGTCAAAGCAAACAACCAGGTAATTTACAGGTACATTCCGAGGACATATTGAGGCACGGCGTTACATAAAGATGCCACAATCAACATACTTTAGACCAATATGTTTCACTTGTGTTGTCCGGTTGTACAGAAGCATCTTGTAAATGTAAATGTTATTGTTCTACTTTCACTGTGAGAGAATGTGAGAAATTTACAGGGGCAGGCCTGAAAATAAGATTGAGAAAGGATTGGAAAGTTTGGACCTAGTGCCCCACCTAGTGTGGATTTTCAGATAATGCATGATCTGGAAAGCAACGTCTGCGCTATACATACATACTGTATATATTATATTCATCTATTTGATATATATGGGTTGTGTATGGGATACATTCATTTTGAAGGACTTAATTATCTCAGATAACTAAATTAAGATAGGTCTGATGAATGTGATTACCACAGTCATTCTTCTGTTTTGAACAAGACATTAGATGGGCCAAACTGCTTGGGAAAAAAATCTCTAATCTTTCCAATAGGGTAGTCATTGAATATATCAGAGCATGGGGAATTCGATTAGATTGCTTGAAATTAGATTAGATTTTCATAATCACATTCAATCAAATTAGCTTCAGTTTAGACCATTTATAAATAGGCTACGTGATTTGGGGTAATCAGACGTTGTGCCTGTTGACATTATCATTGGGTCTCATCGTTTAGACCAAAAAATAATGTTACTGAAGTCCCTTTTTACGCCTTGATCACACCTACAGGGTTATTGCATTTTGGTACACCAGAAGTACAATCATTTCCAATGGAACACTGCGTTTGCCTTGCAGCATCGCGTTGCAGAGGCAGTTGCAGTGTGTTCTGTGTGGTGGAGAAATTTGATTTATCGAACGTACAGTAGGCGTCAAATTGTATGTGTAGACGGCTTGACAGAAATGGTAGCAGAAGGTGAATGTTGAACTTTTGTTGCACACATATCCAGATGAATCTGCGTACCATTTTGCGCAATGACTGTCGGTGTGGTCAAGGCGTTACTCGTTACCATAGATAATACAAATAGATTTGAACTGTCTGAAGAAAAGGTGAGATTTCAATCATTTTAGTTTTGAAGTCTGACATTGAAATATATATCAGAAGGTTTTGATTGATACATCAAGATAAATAGTCTATTCTCAGATATTCCAAAAGGGAGAGAAAATGCTTGATGTACCAAATGTACTTACATGTGAATGTGATGTAATGGATAAACAAAAAATTAGTTACAAAGCAAAACTTTCTCTTTGGTCTGGTGTTACTATACATCAAATATTGATAGACCCTACACAGTGCATGCAATCATAAACATTTAAACAGCACTTAACTGACTGACTGTGTGTGTGTGTGTGTGTGTGTGTGTGTGTGTGTGTGTGTGTTGGCAGGTATGCCCGGTGAGAGAGGCCTTATTATGTAGACCAGGTGGATCCTTGCATGAATTTGAATAAACGCAATATCAAAAGACTGATGATGCAACAGTGCAGAAAATACAAAGTGCATTCAACCTGCTCCATGCACCAACAAATTTACAAGGGTAAAGTAAACAAGAAGATAAAAATGATCACTTCAACAAACTTGATGAAGTCTCAAACACACTAGCAGAGTGCATGCTCCTTTGCCTTACAATAACACTGATACTGTATTGTGTAGTGACATTTATAATTGGCATCCACTACATCAGTGGCGCGGAGGAAGAAGACGCGGCAGCGCCGGGCCGAAGACAGCAGCAGAGGGGTGTATTAATAATGAATTCACAGCTCATTTGTATGTAAATGTGCCCAGACACCATGGCGGTCCAGTTTAGCGACATGAATAATGCATGAGGCAAGCGTGCTGCAGTGGAGTGCAATTAACTTTTTCTCCCAATTTATCACGCCTATTTCCCCCCACTTGTAATTCATCGGATCATAACAGAAAGAGTTAGAGGCCAACTCCCTGTACTTCATCAAAAGTGTAGTCATCCACCTCTCTCTGCTTATTCAATGTCACCCCTGGTCCTAAGGTCACTAAATCCAGAGAAGTAGCCTAAGACTGACTGTATGTGTGCAGCAGGTGTAGGTGTTCTAACGGTTGTAAAATATGTGTCACGTTGCTATTGTAGTATCAATGCCTAATCATCAGTGACAAGCAGCTACATACTCCTCTTCAATGTGTTTATATAAAAATAGGCCTTTTAAGAGTTAAAATATTATGTTATGGTGGTGTCCCTAGACTTGGCTGTGTGTATTGTATAAATGTATTTACATATTGGTTGCTGTTTTCCATATGGACAGAAGATGTCGCTGTCAGTCATGTTTTCACTAGAGCTAGACAGTGGATACGTTGATGTTGTATTATTATGTTGAATTTGGTCATATACATTAAGTTCACAAACAATATAAATTGTAAAAGTATATATTTGAAACTTTGAGATACACTGAGCTATAGGCTGATGCCTTTTGTCCCATCAAAGTAAATTGCATTGATAACCATGCATGCCAATCAATTTTCCATAGTAGGTCTATACATTTAATATAACATATCTATAATGTGATTAATGCCCCATAATATTGTTAATGCTAGAATTATAATATTCATATTATGCCTAAATAGTCTAGTCTGCCTTATATTTATTTGCTATATCTTATTTCAATGCATGGTAGTCTACGTTATGAATTAACAGGGTTTGGGCACAGTCTATACCCATAGAATCCACTGAATAAAACATGATTCATGAAGATCTATTGGATAAAACCAATCATTGGAGGAAATGTGAAAATGACATGAATTCAGATTGTGTATTTCAGCGTATTTTGTATATAATTTTTTACATTTTATATGTTATTTCTTATGTATGTTATACACACTAAGTTATTTGATATGTAGTATAGACAATGTTTGAACATACATGCGAATATAATCCGCTCACCAGATGAATTCACACATTTTGTCCATTTCTGTTGTCTTCAATTGGCAAATGTATATTGCCATACATAACTTTGAAGTACATTTTCATGGCACTTGAATTAAACATATTTTTGGCGTCGTATGCAAATATATGCTGACGTAAAAGATCATGTGGTTTTTGTCGTAGATCTCCTATGAACGACGACTTTTTTTTTTCTTCTACTGTTGTCTTTAGGTTATGCCAGAATCTTTAGAATTACCAGCGCTATATGCGCGTCACCACAGACTACTTATAATTGGGAATTTTACTGCTAGTTTATCGTCCCAGCACCGAAAGGCAGGTAAGAATACTATATACTTTTTAAAGAATGGTTAAGAATATTGGCCAAAACAAATTGCAAAGATTAAGTTATAACCGTTTTGGTAGCAAGCGAGACTAGCGGACTGGCTTGCCCAGCTCGTGTTGTTATGCTAGCGACGTCCTTTCCATCACTACTCGCGCGCTGTCACACTTGATTTAGAATCAGCTTGCCATCAAATCATGCCAAGAAAACCTTACCGTCTAGTTTACTCTTTAACGACATACATTAACTTGACGTTTAGGTAACTATACTTTTTGTTGTTGTTGAATTAAGTACATGTTTTTAGTTAGGCGTTTAACTTTTATTGTGCCCATTTGAAGTGGGCACCTGAATGTATCGGTGCAAGACATTTAGCTTGCCGTGCTAGCTAGCTAGTTTGCTAGCTCGCGACCCAGCTCACTTCTGAAGTTTGAAAACGTGCTAAAGACTCGTGCTTTAAAACGGCTTCCGAACTGGTTAGTTATAGATTGTCTGTTTACATAGTTGGCTAGTTAAATAGTCCCATAATTATTTTAAGATTTGCCCTCCGTTTGTCGAGCTTGTTGACTAGTTCTGGGTTTATACTAGCTAGCTATAGGACAGTAATGTGAACCATCCTACATATTAGACAGCCCAGCCATTACCTTTCTTGTCACCAGCGAAACGTACCTAGCTACTGTTAGCTATGTGAATATTTTGTCTTTTGTCACGAAGTGCATTCGTTTTGTCTCACAAGTTAGTTAAATTTAACAAAAGTCCTGTGTATGAAGAGGCACAATTAGGTAGCTAGTTCTAACTAATCGTATATTATTGTAAATGTTACTTGCTGCTATATAGCTTCTTTTTTTGTTATTTGTTGCGTAGCTGATTGACTCTAGCTTGTTTGTAGCCTGGCTATAGCAGTTAGCCAGCCAGGCAGATAGGTTAAATGAGGTGACGCCTTCGGCGGTATGGATTGGTGCTGGCATAGGCAGCGCGCGCGGCTATGCTGCCCAGTGACAGCAGTGTGGTAAGTTCCACCTGCAGTGGCGGACTGGGACAAGAATTCGGCCTTGGCATTTTATCCACACCAGCCTACATCACTGCCAACTCACCCCCACCCCTGGCGGGCCACCAGCCATACACACACCACATTCACCCTGACCCTACACATCCAACTTAGACACAGGCAGTAGTGCTGACACATAACATTGGCAGTTTACAGTACAGCATTTCTCAACCGATTGTGTACCAGTGACTGGCGAGACATGGTCCTCCTCTTTTTTTTAAGAGGCTCATTTTTAAAACAAATACAATATGTAAAAACACCACTGGAGCAGGCACTGCACCGTGTAGCTCAGTTGGTAGAGCATGGTGTTTGCAACGCCAGGGTTGTGGGTTCGATTCCCACAGGGGGCCAGTATGAAAATGTATGCACTCACTAACTGTAAGTCACTCTGGATAAGAGTGTCTGCTAAATGACTAAAATGTAACCAGTGCTCAAGCACCTGCCCGTTTGCACTCCTATGAGAAAGTGCCCTTTTGGCCTCCTATCAGATGTCAGCAGCAGAACAAACTCAAATCAAGTGAAAAACTAGCAGATTTACATCATTATTCAGTTGCTATCATCAGCTGATAGCCCCTCTTTTCCTGATGTCACTCATCATCTCGTCTCTAGTTAGTAGCCTACTAGAAGTCACTGGCACTAGCTTGCTTATAATGAGTGATAAGTGTGTTGTTACAGAAAATAAATAGGCCAAAAAGAAAACAGAGGGGTGCCTTTTTTTATTTTGAGCACCTGACCACCCACAAAGGTCTGTGCACGGCCCTGCACTAGAGATACAACTCACCACTATAATTGTGCCTCTGCTCTAGCCATTTTGTTTAACTCCCTGACGTGCTGTCTCTGTCTCAGCATCTTCTCTGCTGTCACTGTGCTTCTTGTTCTGCCTGTCTGCTTAAGCCTTATAAGTTATAAAAGCCAAGCTATCAACTTCGGCTATATTGCAAATTAGTGGCTGTCATATGTTCCCCTGAGTCACTGGTGCCACTAACTTTGACTGTTGGTGGCAACATTCCATGATTTGGTTGGACCCAAATCATGAGTAATCATCGTATAAAATAATTCAGGGCTCGACATACAGGGCTGCCCGGGGAGGTTTTGGAAACCCTCCGGAACAAAAACATAAATGCAACATGCAACAATTTCAAAGATTTTACTGAGTTACAGTTCATATAAGAAAATCAGTCAACTGAAATAAATTCATTAGGCCCTAATCTATGGATTTCACATGACTGGGAATACAGATATGTGTCTGTTGGTCACATATACCTTAAACTGCAGCAAGGTCTAGACCCTGGTGAGGACAACAAGCACGCAGATTTTTCCTGAGACGGTTTCTGACAGTTTATGCAGAAATTCACCCAGCTGACCGGGTGGCTGGTCTCAGACGATCCCGCTGGTGAAGAAGCCGGATGTGGAGGTCCTAGGCTGGCGTGGTTACACGTGGTCTGCAGTTGTGAGGCCGGTTAGACGTGCTGCCAAATTCTCTAAAACGACGTTGGAGGTGACCTGTGGTAGAGAAATGAACATTACATTCTCTGGCAACAGCTCTGGTGGACATTCTTGCAGTCAGCATGCCAATTGCACGCTCCCTCAAAACTTGAGACATCTGTGGCATTGTTTTGTGTGACAAAACTGCACATTTTAGAATGGCCTTTTATTGTCCCCAGCACAAGATGCACCTGTGTAATGATCATGCTGTTGAATCAGCTTCTTGATATGCCACACCTGTCAGGTGGATGGATTATCTTGGCAAGGGAGGAATGATCACTAACAGGAACAAATTTGTGCACGACATTTGAGAGAAATAAGCTTTTTGTGCATATGGAACATTTCAGGGATCTTTTATTTCAGCTCATGAAACATGGGACCAACACTTCTTCACATGTTGCGTTTTATATTTTTGTTCTGTATAATACATTGAAAATCAGACATTTCCTCTAAGCTATTTGGTCCTTGAAAAATCATTGAAATTATGATAGTCGATTTAGAAGTTCTACTGCTCCAATATAATTATTCTGTGATTTCATTTCTGATCAGTTTTTATGAGAGATGTAGCCACTTTCATTTGTTTCCCGCCGTTTCAATTGAAGGGTGTTGCACTAGTCTGTTGCGGTAAAACCATGTGCGGTTATTAGGAGCAAGACAACATAAAAACGTTGGCATCAACTTGGTTTTCCATACATAGCGTTCCATTACAAAGGGAACCTGGTTTTTGGTCGCTTTCTCGTTTTAAAACATGATACAATAACCCCTCAATAACTCTTCAACATCTCAAATGGCGAGACTGACTATCTACCACATGGACAGACTTCATTAGTGTGTTTGTGTCGGGAGCATGCTGTCTATTTAGTCAGGCAATGCCCACGTTATTCTGACATAGTTTAGAATGTAAAAATAAGGTGAATGTCATTGCATAATTCCATTAGGTAGGCCTATAAAAAATAATCCAGTTATTGGATGTGTCCCCAATACTGCCCAATGATGTGTGTGTATATAGATGTTTCTGCCAATATATTTTTTAATGAATATTTGTTGACCCCCGCCTGGCTACATTTGCCACCACTGCTGAAGAAAATCCTAGGGGAAACACTGAGGAACATCCACTGGTCTTGATGTACCTTTGGTCATGACGTCAGTCAATGATGTCAGAGAAATCTGAAAGATTCTCCCTGCTAAGAGTCATTGGAGTACATAGGCTAGTCAGAGGGGAGCCGACATGTATCAAACTGCCTTTCTCAGAATGACAGTTCTCCTTTGACATGAGCACAACACAGAAGCTAATGTCACTCAGTGGAGTTCAATGCCCACAGCTCATTCTATTTTACTGATTAGGCTTACTGTATGGGAAGGTTTAGCTGGAAATGGTCAAACATGGTTTCTTGTTTGCAAGTAAACAAAGCACTACGATGTCAGGCTCAGGCTACTTTTAAAGCCTCGGCACCTGTCATTTCCAAGTATTGTGTTCCATGCTACAAATGTTCTTGGTTCATGGATAAATTATGCAAAATGGTGTTAATCGTTTTAAAATTAATATTATGGTGAGTGAGCAGTTACTTGTTAGTTTTGAGTGATTTAAGTATTGTCGTATATTCTTATCGGTGGTGCTCAGCAATAATCAGAAAAACACAGATGTTTCCATTTTGTCTTCAGACAAGCCCTTACCGAACATTTTGCTGCAAAATCTGGTGTGGCTCGGTTTTTGGTTCAAGCTCAAGGAATTAATTCATCTGCATCTTATTTGAATTTCCTGCTTGCATAATTCTTGGTTAATGTGAGCTCCAGAGGGCTCCTTGGCAAGCATGCACTTGTGCCAAAATGTGCAAGTCATGTGGTGCAAATACAAACAATGTGCTCAGACGATTCCCCTCCCCACAAGCTCAAATTCAGCAGCTTGGTTCTTGCCCTCTTTCCTCCACTGTGCCAGGCTTGGCTAATTGCATTTTAACATGCATAGCCTTCTCCATTTTGTAATATTTACATTTACATTTACGTCATTTAGCAGACGCTCTTATCCAGAGCGACTTACAAATATGCAGCCATGCAGACTAACAAGCAAGGTGTAGTCGACCTAGCCTTTAAATACACTACATGACCAAAATTATGTGGACACCTGCTCGTCAAACATCTAATTCCAAAATCATGGGCATTAATATGGGGTTGGTCCCCCCTTTGCTGCGGTAACAGATTCAACTCTTCTGGGAAGGCTTTCCACTAGATGTTGGAACATTGCTGCGGGGACTTGCTTCCATTCAGCCTCAAGCATTAGTGAGGTCGGGCACTGACTGACTGCTGTCGGCGTTCTAATTCATCCCAAAGGTGGGGTTGAAGTCAGGGCTCTGTGCAGGCCAGTCAAGTTCTTCCATCCCGATCTCGACAAACCCTTTCTGTATGGACCTCGCTTTGTGCATGGGGGCATTGTCATGCTGAAACAGGAAAGGGCCTTCCCCAAACTCTTGCCACAAAGTTGGAAGCACAGAATGGTCTAGAATGTAATTGTAGCGTTAATATTTCCCTTCACTGGACTAGCCCGAACCATGAAAAACAGCCCCAGACTGTTATTCCTCCTCCACTAAACTTTACAGTTGGCACTCTGCATTGGGGCAGGTAGTGTTCTCCTGGCATCCGCCAAACCCAGATTAATCCGTCGCACTGCCAGATGGTGAAGCGTGATTCATCACTCCTGAGAACGCATTTCCACTGTTCCAGAGTCCAATGGCGGCGAGCTTTACACCACTCCAGCCGACACTTGGCATTGCGCATGGTGATCTTAGGCTTGTGTGCGGCTGCTCGGCCATGGAAACCCATTTCATGAAGCCCCCGATGAACAGTTCTTGTGCTGACATTGCTTCCAGAGGCAGTTTGGAACTCGGTAGTGAGTGTTGCAACCGAGGACAGACGACTTTTACGCGCTACACACTTCAGCACTCGGCGGTCCCGTGGCCTACCACTTCGCGACTGAGCCGTTGTTGCTCCTAGAGGTTTCCACCTCACAATAACAGCACATACAGTTGACCGGGGAAGCTCTAGCAGGGCAGAAATTTGACGAACTGACTTGTTGGAAAGGGGGCATCCTATGAAGGTGCCACGTTGAAAGTCACTGAGCTCTTCAGTACTGCCATTCTACTGCCAATGTTTGTCTATGGAGATTGCATGGCTGTGTGCTCGATTTTATACACCTGTCAGTAACATGCTGACTAGACCGGGCGCGCGCATGTTGATTTTGTACACCCACACCAGACGCGATCAGGACACGCAGGTTGAAATATCAAAATGAACTCTGAACCAACTAAATTAATTTGGGGACAGGTTGAAAAGTATTAAACATTTTATTGCAATTTAGCTAGCTAGCTTGCTGTTGCTAGCTAATTTGTCCTGGGATATAAACATTGGGTTGTTGTTTTACCTGAAATGCACAAGGTCCTCTACTCCGACAATTAATCCACAGATAAAAGGGTAAACCGAGTTTGTTTCTAGTAATCTCTCCTCTTTCAGGCTTCTTCTTCTTCTTTGAATTTTATATGGCGGTTGGCAACCAACTTTAATGTGCATTGCCACCACCAACGGGACTGGAGTGTGGACCTCAGTTCATTTTACAATCACCCACGTGGGTATATGCGCCTAAAAACCAATGAGGAGATGGGAGAGGCGGGACTTGCAGTGCGTCAAGCGTCACAAATAGAACCAAGTTATATTTTAGCGCCTGGCTACGCAGACGTTCGTGAGCGGTGTGGGTGCAAAGATTGAATAACAACATGTACAGTTGAAGTCGGGAAGTTTACATACACTTAGGTTGGAGTCATTAAAAGTCGTTTTTCAACCACTCCACAAATGTCTTGTTTACAAACTATAGTTTTGGCAAGTTGGTTAGGACATCTACTTTGTGCATGACACAAGTAATTTTTCCAACAATTGTTTACAGACAGATTATTTCACTTATAATTCACTGTATCACAATTCCAGTGGGTCAGAAGTTTACATGCACTAAAGTGACTGTGCCTTTAAACAGCTTGGAAAATTCCAGAAAATGATGTCATGGCATTAGAAGCTTCTGATAGGCTAATTGACATCATTTGAGTCAATTGGAGGTGTACCTGTGGATGTATTTCAAGGCCTACTTTCAAACTCAGTGCCTCTTTGCTTGACATCATGGGAAAAACAAAATAAATCAGCCAAGACCTCAGAAAAAATTGTAGACCTCCACAAGTCTGGTTCATCCTTGGGAGCAATTTCCAAACGCCTGAAGGTACCACGTTCATCTGTACAAACAATAGTACGCAAGTACAAACACCATGGGACCACGCAGCCGTTATACCGCTCAGGAAGGAGACGCGTTCTGTCTCCTAGAGATGAACGTACTTTGGTGCGAAAAGTGCAAATCAATCCCAGAACAACAGCAAAGGACCTTGTGAAGATGCTGGAGGAAACGGGTACAAAAGTATCTATATCCACAGTAAAACGAGTCCTAAATCGACATTAACCTGAAAGGCCGCTCAGCACGGAAGAAGCCACTGCTCCAAAACCGCCATAAAAAAGCCAGACTGCGGTTTGCAACTGTACATGGGGACAAAGATTGTACTTTTTGGAGAAATGTCCTCTGGTCTGATGAAACAAAAATAGAACTGTTTGGCCATAATGACCATTGTTATGTTTGGAGGAAAAAGGGGGTGACTTGCAAGCCGAAGAACACCATCCCAACCGTTGCGCACGGGGGTGGCAGCACCCAAGTTAAACAATTTAAAGGCAATGCTACCAAATACTAATTGAGTGTATGTAAACTTCTGACCCACTGGGAAAGTGATGAAATAAATAAAAGCTGAAATAAATCATTTTCAGTACTATTATTCTGACATTTCACATTCTTAAAGTAAAGTGGTGATCCTAACTGACCTAAGACATGGGATTTTTACTAGGATTAAATGTCAGGAATTGTGAAAACTGAGTTAATGTATTTGGCTAAGGTGTATGTAAACTTCCGACTTCAACTGTATGTGTACATTTATTTTGCAGCACACGCGCCGCGAGCAGTGTGGTCAGCATGTAAGGGGTGTGACTGAAATACTTTTCTACATATACTGTACTTCATAAGACTACGGCTAGTAGAATATAGAATAGACAACTTCTGCATGCTGCATTAAATTAATATTTAATGCTCCAGTAAATGCATTTGTATTCAGTTGTCTCACTGAATCAAGTGTGTCTGTTTCTTCCCAGAGAGCTGCATGTGGGAGCCACTGTAGCCACGGAGGCTGTATTGTAGAGCCATTTACCGCAGCTTCACCAACATCATTCATGGCATAGTTAGCCCTGTTTACAGAAAAATGATCAGCTAGGCTGCTCACCCCCTTTGAATACCATAGTCCATTAATTGCCAGAACAAAAAAATGCTGATTTTAAGATATGCAAAATATATATTTTTATTTCAGTCGCTTTCATCGTTAGTCTAATGGTGAAATGGCCAAATTCTGAACACTTAAAATGTAGGCCATATCTCCCAACAGCAGTTGGCTATCTAAAGCATTTTGAATTTCACATTATGATTCAGTGTAAGAGAAGAGAACCTGTTGCTTGTTGTCCGCAATTGCCTCCAAAAGAAGCTCCATTGCTTTAACATACTTAATATCAATACATTGAATGGTGAGTATGAGGTAGTTCTATGTGGCAACCACTTGCTACGGTTCTCATGTGGATGCTATGCTGTTGGTGACTAAGCAGCAGTTTCAGGTGGACGGATGATGTCACTCCTGTGGGCTTAAGCTCCCTTGAAAGCCGCGTTGTTGTGCTCTGTCGTCTGTAGCAATGGTCTCATCCTGAGGAGGAGTCTCTCAGTGGCTGTCTGGTTGTACTGTACAGTCTGCAGCCCCTTTCGTCATAAGTGCTGCATGTGGGGTGGATCATAGGCCGGGACGATACCAGTATCGTGGCAAGGAAACAAAACACGAAGCAGATTTAACTTTTAGGAAAACTAATGTATAAAACAAACATGTTGGAAACAAATCACTGTTGTCATCTAGAGTCACGTGTATTTATTTTCCAAGCTATATCACACAAAATATTGAACATGCAGCAGGTTTTTAAAGGACCAAAGATTGGCCTGCTTCGTGTTAAATTTTTTGCCATGGAATAAATATTGCGATACTGGTATCATCCTGGCCCTAGGTGGATGATGACTCCATTTTGTAAATGTGTTCTTAATGTCTTGTTAAGACATTATGTTTTTGTTTGCCATAGATATCCTGTAACTTACAGTATGTTTTGGTATATTTTCTAGAACATAGGCCTACGTGCACTGTGTATTGTAATCTCTGTATCTTTTTTAAATAAGCAGCAAAAACAAGATGGTTCCCTCCTAGTAGGATAATGTGGCTTGCTGCCTAGCAACATTTTACACACATTCCATCATCATCCCTTTGGGCTGATTGTTTGTTATAAAATTGAACTTTCTGGTCCTGGTTTTACCCCACTCTTGCACACTCTTTAAAGTAGCCTAACTGTATTGACGATGAGTTTAATTCGTAAATGCGTTCATTGACAAGTCGTAATGTGATTAATTCTAATAAGTGAAGCACAATGCAACGATACATCCCAGGTGGTGTTTGTCATCCAAATAACCTATCGAAGCTGTCTTTTTCTTTTGGCACGTGTTTCCAAGGTAACAACCTTCTAGTTTTTGGCAAACACAAAGCCATGCAGTTTTCAGGGCCTTTGCGGGGCTCTGCCTCCGAGCTGCCCCCACCCTTCCCCGCCGCTGACATTCTTTTCTCGTCTCAGATTCCAGAAGAGGCTACCCAGAGTGCCGCTGGACCGGAGACCAAAGGAGAGCTGGAGAGAGTGGAGGCGGAACTGGAGCCAGATAGGAGGCCTCCACCCAGGGAAGCCCCACCCTCCTGCGGAAGTGCAGTGAGTACCTTTTCACCACGGGGCACCACGGGGCCCCGTGTAGCTCAGTTGGTAGAGCATGGCGCTTGCAACGCCAGGGTTGTGGGTTTGTTTCCCACGGGGGGCCAGTATGAAAAAAATAATAAAAAATGTATGCACTCACTAACTGTAAGTCGCTCTGTATAAGAGCGTCTGCTAAATGACTAAAATGTAAAATGTAAATGTAACACTCAGGTGTGGGTGGGATGCTCAGGGGGGAAACCGGTACCAGTCTAGTACAGCTGTATTGGCTATGCTTGCTCAAATAGGCCCTCTTTAAACTTAGAAATTACAGTCGGTGCTGTCTTTCATTGACAGAAGATGAGCACTTTTTCTATTTATATGTGACTCGTTTCAGGATACTAGGCACGTCACTACTTCCTAGGAGAGGCATTTAAATGTACACTTTTTTATCTTTATGAAAATTCTTTTTTTGGCAAAATGCCTTCTGGAACGTGAAATGTAATGTGCCTTAATAACGAGCTTGTATGCCATCTGTAAATACGAATACAATTGTTAAATTACGAGCCTAGTTGGTTTAGCCACGGAAAAAGATAGGAAACTTCCCGCTAGCCATGATTGGCTGAGATAATGGATGGGCTGGACATGCCGAGAGAGGAGTTCGGATTGGTCTGCCATGTAGCCCGCTTCTGTCTATAACATGAGCTGGTCAGTATGTGTTGGTAGTCCTTTCTAACGTGGCTTTTTTGAAAGATATCACGTAGTGGAACTGCAAAAGTGTTGCGCTCCACTTTCTGGAGGACCGAGTTTTAAAATCAGTGGGAGATGGAGAAAATTCTGACGTTTTGATTGCAAATATGCAGAGGGAGTCGAAAAGAGAACACACAGAAGGCTGTTGTATAAACACCTGTCTCAGGATTACATCTTCAAACTAAGGGCAACCATGGCATCCGTGACAGAGAGGGAGAAGCGTCCATCCATGTATAAGGGTAAAATAGTCTTAGAAAGTTGTTTTCATTTCAAGTTAAAGCGTACTGTTAGCTAGGTAGCTAACGTTAGCTGGCTGGCTTGCTAACTAACGTTACGTGTATGATCTGTATAGTAATATTATTCGTATCTCAGAGCCATTTGCATTGCTAGTTATAGCCTAATGTTAGCTAGCTAGCTAATGTTGAACCTGGTTGGTTAGCTACCTGCAGATTCATGCAGGGTAGTAACGTTATGAGTTGGGATTATGGTTAATTGTTTAGCTAGCTAGCTAGCTAGCTAGCTACATGTCTAAACAAAAGACTACTATGCAAATAACCATTTCACTACACCTTCTGTATCCTGTGCATGTGACAAATCAACTTTTTGATTTTATTTGAAATAGTATGTGTTTACCAGAGACGGTAATGTGAAGAACATGACCTGCACCAGTCAAATTAGGATTTAACGTTAGGCCAACGAGACAGTGCCCAAGTTCTAAAATTCTCCGGTAGAATGCCCTGCTTTTATTTAGTCACACACCCAACCGTAAGCTATTTTCTGTAATTGGCTCGCCATTAACTTGTAAATAATGATCTTGTTGTGAGTTTATTTTCCTGTAATAATGAAGACAAATGAGCTAAAGTTAAGATGTTTTCAGCTACAGTGCCTTCGGAAAGTATTCGGACCCCTTGACTTCCACATTTTGTTACGTTACAGCCTTAATCTAAAATGGATTACATTTAAAAAAATCCTTTTACATAAGTATTCAGACCTTTTTGCTATGAAATTGAGCGCAGGTGCATCTTGTTTCCATTGGTCATCCTTCATGTTTCTACAACTTGAACCAAGCCATGAGGTCGACGGAATTGTCCGTAGAGCTCCGAGACAGGATTGTGTCGAGGCACAGATCTGGGGAACGGTACCAAAACATTTCTGCAGCATTGAAGGTCCTCAAGAACACAGTGGCCTCTCCATCATTCTTAAATGGAAGAAGTTTGGAACCACCAAGACTCTTCCTAGAGCTGGCCGCCCGGCCAAACTGTGCAATCGGGGGAGAAGGGCCTTGGTCAGGGAGGTGACCAAGAACCCGATGGTCACTATGAGAGAGCTCCAGAGTGCCTCTGTGGAGATGGGGGAGAACCTTCCAGAAGGACAACAATCTCTGCAGCACTCCATCAATTAGGCCTTTATGGTAGAGTGGCCAGACGGAAGCCACTCCTCAGTAAAAGGCACATGACAGCCCGCTTGGAGTTTGCAAAAGGCACCTAAAGACCCTCAGATCATGAGAAACAAGGTTCTCTGGTCTGATGAAACCAAGATTAAACTCTTTGGCCTGAATGCCAAGCTCTGTCGGAAACCTGGCACCATCCCTATGGTGAAGCATGGTGGTGGCCGCATCATGCTGTGAGGATGTTTTTCAACGGCAGGGACTGGGAGACTAGTCAGGATCGAGGCAAACATGAACGGAGCAAAGTACAGCGAGATCCATGATGAAAACCTGCTCCAGAGCACTCAGGACCTCAGACTTGGACGAAGGTTCACCTTCCAACAGGACAACGACCCTAAGCACACAGCCAAGACAATGCAGGAGTGGCTTCGGAACAAGTCTCTGAATGTCCTTGAGTGGCCCAGCCAGAGCCCGGTCTTGAACCCAATCGAACATCTCTGGAGAGACCTGAAAATAGCTGTGCAGCAACGCTCCCCATCCAACCTGACAGCTTGACAGAAACTCCCCAAATACAGGTGTGCGAAGCTAGTAGAGTCATACCCAAGAAGACTCGGGGCTGTAATCGCTGCCAAAGGTGCTTCAACAAAGTACTGAGTGAAGGGTCTGAATAGTACTTATGTAAATGTGAGATTTCATTATTTTTTTTGGCAGAAATGTCTAAACCTGTTTTTGGTTCGTCATTATGGGGTATTGTGTGTAGATTGATGGGGAATATTTAATTCCATCCATTTTAGAATAAGGCTGTAACGTAACAAAATGTGGAAAAAGTCAAGGGGTCTGAATACTTTCCGAATGCACTGTATATGCAACGATTTAAGAAGCTTGTCGAAATTTGAAAATGTAAAATGTTCCATTCAGCAAATTCAACAGAATGTGCTCTGCAAAGTTGCTTACTAGCTACTATTGCTAACTAGCATAGTTAACGTTAGCTAGCTGCTTTAATCTTCTCAGTCATGCATTGAGTAAGGCAGGCTATTTATTGTAATACAAAACTATCAAACTGCATTCTAACAGCGGTAGTTCCCATGTTAAAAATGTCTCTGCATTTAAATTTTAAACACTTTGCAAAAACATCTGTTTGCCTAGCTAACTAAGTTGGCCTAATAGCTCGATAAACAAGTCTAAAAATGTAAGGTAAATGTTTAAAGATTTGAGCTGTTTCCCTTGTCTGCTTTGAGAGATATTCTCTACACACAAACACCTTGGGGGATATGTGGTGCAGAGGTGTCCCACGTGACCTACAGACCTTATAACCCCCTCTCTTTAGACTGGATTCCACTTTTTTGTTGGGGTGGGGGGGGGCCTCAGGTGGTGGGTGTGACGGGTAGGGTGGGGGGGCGTGGCGTGGGTATGGCAATGGGTGTGGTCGGCGCAGCTGAATTTATAGATCATTTTAGAGGCCCCCATCTTGGTGGTGTAGAGACATTTTTTACATTTTAAGCCAATTTCCTGAGAGAGATGTTTATGGTGTTATAGCTAATTTCCTGCAATTCTATGCAATTTGACATGGACCAGAGAGAAAATGTTGCAGTTTTAAAGTAACTTTACTGCGATTCTACATATTCTGGCATGGAGCTGAGATAATTTTGCAGTTTTTAAGCAAATTTCCTTCAATTCTATGCATTTTGCCATAGTTCAAAAATGATAACAAAATCTAAACTGCCAAATTCATTGTTTTGGGTATTTTCAATTCTCCCTGACTGTCACCCTGATTGGTGATTTTTTAGTTCTCTTAGACGTGTTTTTCCAATCCCGAAAAATTATATTTTTTACATTCTGGACTGAGGCGGCCCGAAAAAAAAATGCCTAGGTGGCCCACCCTAGGATTTCAATGGCAGCAAAATCCCTGTGATGGTTAGTCAGGTGGTTCAACATGCAGCAAATGGAATTTCAGTGTTACCACTAGAATACTGTACACAGTAATCACTACACAAATGGATGACATTTTGCACTAATTTCTTTCAAGATGGATCTGTCTCCAAGTTATCTTAAAGGGTTCATTCAGGGTTTATTAAAGTGTAGTAGATGCTTCATTAACCTAAAATTCGATAACACCTCTTTCCTTCTCCCATCTGGTTCAAGTTCATTGTAGATGCATCAGACTTTTTCAGGGAAACAAGCATACAATAAACATCCTCTAGCCTATGTTTTTCCATCTATGTAGAAATAATGATTTTTGGTACAGATAAGTGAAAATTGTATTTGGAATTAATGGGCGCATAACAAATTGCACTTTGCAGTATTTATTTGAATGTTGGAGCAAGACCCATCTGGGGTTTGTTTATTTGTGCAATGGCGCGTCACCAAGGGTCATGACAGTCTTTGCTCCGTCTAACACTTCACTGCATTAGTTCTCCTCGACCTCCGCCATTAAAGCAGTTCACCCAAGTGATGTCTCCTACCCTGCCAGTGCTAATAGAATAATTCATATCTGTCAGGAAAACAGTGATTCTGGTGCAGATTTAGACTAGGGAACCATATCTCTGGTCTTTCAACAGCTGGCATGCCAGCACGTTTTCCCTTTCAATCAATCAATCCAAGTCCTGAGTCACCAGGTAAGTTGACTCGAATCACTGACAAGCAGCCACTGCTGCCTACTGCAACTGGAGTTGCTGTGTGTACCCTTCATCAAGGCCACATTTAATAATTCATACAACCATGAAGAATGCCCAACTTTAAAAGCCATGCAGGGAACGGTAATGTAAACACTCACATATACTGTATATCTCATACCTGATAACAAGATGACAAGCACACCTTAATGCCAGATGCTCTCCCCAATGTGTTCTCTGACATCAAGTGATCTATGTCATGCTTCTCCTTGAGTCTCACCTGCGTGCTTGTCCTTGGTACATGGGAGGCTTAATTCAACTCGCTTCCATACTTTGTTTGTCCATGTTTAGCCATATTTTTGGCTGCTCTCATAATTCACTTACGTCTGCCATCTCACTTGTCCGTGGACAGTGTTATCAACTTGATCTCACATGTATCCTACATGCATACATTGTTGGATGAACATTATATTTTAGACAGACAACGGTCTCCTTCATTTGTCTTAAAAGACAAAAAGACCTGCCAGGAGAATCTGTTGTCCCCGTTTGAACTACTACGTGTTCTGATACCGTTTTGTTCCCTAGACCATGTGTCTGGCAAAAGATACGTATTTGCTGTCGAACAATAGCCGAAAACTCTGCCCACTCCTTCCCCCTTGTCTCCATCAGACCCCCTTCTCGTCCCCCTCTCTCGCTCCCCCCAGAACCCCCTCTAAACTCTCTGGGAAAGAAGCCATGGAGTCTGTCGCTGCACTGGATCCAGTTCCTCCTGGACATCCCCACATGTAGAGAAGCAGCTGGCCACCACACAGAGTGATTCCGCACACACCCCTTCCAGCTCTCTCACTCACACACACACACACGAGTGCTTCTCCTCTATGTAGCCCTTTTCCTAGTCTGTTCACAAATGAGTGGTTTCTCTACCATAGATTACAGCATCACACTGTAATGGGCTAATGTATTGTTTCATAACTTTTCATAAGTGAGCTCCAAATTGTATTTTGAGTGGCTTGAAGTCTTAGCCTTTCATCCGCAGGTCAGTGGTCAGCAGAAAACCGTTTACTGTGTTTTTGCCATTGTTTAAAGTGACCACATACCCTGCTTTACCACAATGTAAGGATCAATAGTTTCTTTGTCTGCAGGGGTGTAAGCAGGAAAGCATGAAAAAACAAAAATGCCGTTTTCCATATCGGAGCTTAAACAAGCAGCACATGATGTGCAGCCAAACTATTTTCCTGCTTGGCTGGCGTTTTTGAAATAAACGTCTTTAATGTGTGGAGTTTGCAGACAAGATGGAGTCCACAGTTCTCTGAGAACAGCAGTCCCTGTGGATGTCATGTGGTCTCGTCCCTTTTATTCACAGGTGGGCGGGACGAGATTCTGCCTAAACACACTTCTAATCCTTTCTCTGTTCTTGTGTGTTTGTCTCAGTGGTTTTGTTTGTACTTTTCATTTCAAAGACTTAAGTTTAGAGATGTTTTTATGAACTAAGACAGTGAAACATCAGTTTGAGACATATTCGCAGGAGAATAAATGTGAAGAATCACGACAAAGGACAAGAAGCAATAGGAATATTAGTCACGAAATTGTTGGCCAAAAAATTGGCCAATTATACTCCGAACCAAAATTATAAATGATGTCCTTCAACAGTTTGAAAAAGAAGCCCCTCGCATCGCTGAATTTAATCGTAACGAAACAATTGCCATCAAAAGGTCTTGGGGGAGATTGAATCACCCTTATCTCCGGTTTGGCGGTTTCCATAGCAACACGCCAGTCGTCTTAGGAGGCCGTCTGAGGAGAATTCACCACAGTAGCCTGGACCCAAATCTGCCATCAAAGTTTCAGGGGCATCAATCTAAGCATAACGATTTGAAAATCGTAAGAGTTGTTTGGAATGAACCCTTGCACACTGATGCTGCTACAGACTTTTCCCTACCATTTATATAGCTATGTTATGGGATAATTTTTTTATTTTTTTTATTACATCCCTATATAATAGTATGGAATAGCCTACACTATTTGTGTGGTTTACATTGTATGACTGCATTTGTTTTGTATAATTTGTTGTGTGTGTGTGTATGTTTTTAGTTGTATTTATTGACTTGGGTTTGTAAGAATCTGTATTCACTATATATACAAAGGTATGTGGACACCCCTTCAAATTAGTGGATTCTGCTATTTCAGCCACACACATTGCTGACAGGTGTGTAAAATTGAGAAGACAGCCATGCAATCTCCATAGACAAACATTGGCAGTAGAATGGCCTTACTGAAGAGCTCAGTGACTTTCAACGTTGCACCATCATAGGATGCCACCTTTCCAACAAGTCAGTTCGTCAAATTTCTGCCCTGCTAGATCTGCCCAGGGTCATCTGTAAGTGCTGTTATTGTGAAGTGGAAACAACATTTCAGCGGCGAAGTGGTAGGCCACACAAGCTCAAGGAATGGGACCATCGAGTGCTGAACCGCGTAGCGTGTACAAATAATTTGTCCTCTGTTGCAGCACTCACTACCAAGTTCCAAACTGCCTTTGGAAGCAACAATAACTGTTTGTCAGGAGCTTCATGAAATGGGTTGCCATAGCCAAGCATCCACACACAAGCTTAAGCTCACCATGCGCAATGCCAAGCATCGGCTGGAGTGGTGTAAAGCTTGCCGCAATTGGACTCTGGAGCAGTGGAATTGCGTTCTCTGGAGATGAATCACGCTTCACCATCTGGCAATCCGAAGGACAAATCTGAGTTTGGCAGATTCCAGGAGAACGCTACCTGCCCCAATGCATAGTACCAACTGTAAAGTTTGGTGGAGGAGGAATAATGGTCTGGGGCTGTTCTTCATGGTTTGGGCTAGGCCCCTTAGTTCCAGTGAAGGGAAATCTTAACGCTACAGCATACAATGACATTCTAGACGATTCTGTGCTTCCAACTTTGTGGCGACAGTTTGTGGAAGGCCCTTTCCTGTTTCAGCATGACAATGACCCGTGCTCAAAGCGAGGTCCATACAGAAATGGTTTGTCGAGATTGGTGTGGAAGAACTTGACTGGCCTGCACAGAGCCCTGACTTCAACCCCATCGAACACCTTTGGGATGAATTGGAATGCCGACTGCGAGTCAGGCCTAATCGCCCAACATGCTAATGCTCTTGTGGCTGAATGGAAGCAAGTCCCCGCAGCAATGTTCCAACATCTATTGGAAAGCCTTCCCAGAAGTGGAGGCTGTTTTTTGCAGCGAAGGGGGGACCAACTCCATATTAATGCCCATGATTCTGGAATGAGATGTTAGTCCGTTGTCTCCATGCAGAACTGATAAGGTATTAAAGGGCATCCTGATGAGATTTAAATTAATTCTGTGCTCATTCAAATTCGCCTGTCTCATTGAGATGAGCGGCTCTATTATTTGGGTTTAGTCTCCTCTCACTGGCGAAGCAGTTCTTAACAAAATAGAGCAAGATTTAGCCGATGAGCTTGGATTTAACATGCTTTTGAAATCAGACCCATGCAAAGTTTCCTCAGTGCAGTGCACTATTTGAGGACTATTTGATATTGAATGTCAGTCACTGCCTTTTTGATATGGAAATGACTCTACAGGGGGAAAAGAAAACAACGTGATCCTTTCTAGAACTGCTTGTTTGGATTGCATGATGCTGAATGAACTCGGCTTTCGGCGTATTCGAGGACAACAAATGAAAACATATTTTAATTTGAGAGGACAAATGATTCCTCATTGTCTTTAGGAGGTGTAGCCTAAATCCTACATGAATCCTTATCCTTACTGGGGTTTATATTCTGAGGATATAATCATAGTTTTATAGTAACTATGAAGTTCCTTTGTGTTACTAATTAGCCTACAGTTGATCACAAATACCGTTATCCACTTGTAAAAATTGGTTTGAGCCCTACATAACATGCTCAGTCACTTTTTTTCTTCTTTTTTTTTCTCTGTCCCCTCTTCTCCCCTCTTACTTTTTCTCTCTCGCTCTGTCTTTTTCTCTCTCTTTCTCTGTTGTGATGGAGAGCGCTGACCGCGGGGCAGGGCTGTGTGTATGTGACTCAGTAAAGGCTGCCTCAGGGGTTTTACCCAGTCTGCTCTGGCTGTACAGGACATTGATCATCCATGATGATTCATTGCGTTTGTTCTCTCAACTGGCACCGGAGGAGTTCAACGCACCATTTAGAAATCTTCAGCACTAGTTTTTTGCACTGTATAGATCCCTGAACATCCCTGGCATATGTCACTGTCAGTCTTCTTTAGAGGGAATTGCCCTGATTTTAAGCAGTCAGTGTTGCCACCATATATGAAGTGAGTTAATCTGCCAGTATGCACAGATGAGGTTTAAGTCATATCCCAAGCTGTCTGGAGGCCGGCTTATGTCCCCCTTGGCTGACTGGTGCTTTGAGTTACCCGAGGACACGAGACAGACAGGCTCATGCATGTTTGATCAGCCCAGTCCTGCCGCCTCCGTGGCGTGTGCAAAGGCCTGCCCAGACAAGCGTCACGGATCAGCCGGAACGGATCGTCCCGACGGGGTTCGCAGAGGACCCTTCGCCACATGCTGTTCACTGCGGCTGGCCCAAGCTCTGCTCGACAGCAAGCCCTCCTCGCCTAATTAGCACCTGTGAGAGGAAATCGTTAATATGCAGCGGTGAGGTAGCAGAAGGGCACCTCGCTGTCTCTGCTGTTGCCATAGTGACACCATGGAAATTAAGGCAGTCTTAATTTTGTATGTTTTATTTTATAAGGAGCCACTGAATCTATTTCATTTAGGAGGGAGGACGTGCCCATAAAATACTGATAAAAGAATTATTTATTAATCTTTTGAGTTTATTATTCAGTTCTGGGCAATATGGGCATGAAAATTAAAGTTGGAATAGAATTGGGTGTGCCTTGATGAGCCTGGATAATGTTTGAGGCAAGTGTGTTTGAACAATCTTCCATATTTTAAGGATAATCTTTTGTGGTCATGCCATAGACTGGGTTGTTCAGGTAGAAGTGACGAGATGCATGGCATGTTGCATTCTTAAGCTGCAAGTAAACATGATCCCTGCAGCCCAGCATGTTGACAGACATAGAGCTGAGGACACTGTTGTCAAGCTTTTTACCATTAATAATATTACTTTGATTACAGAATATTGGCCTAGAGCTGTCAGTTTCGCTTTAAAAACATGCTGTGTTTTGCTGCGTCACATGAATAGTCAATACTGTATGCAAACTTCAGGAAGGAAGTCATACGGTCCTTTTCTTGATGTCATGCGCCTTTAGCCACATTGACACTATGTAGCCTATTTACTGTTTCAGGCCCTGTGTGGATAATTAATGATTGATTAGTGAATGCTTTTTAGACACGCGTCTCATGGTGCTAATGAATATTTAACATGGTTGTTTTCCTACAGAGCATAGTCATGCTATATTGAAAGTTCTAGGGGTCACTTAAGTTCCGAGTATTTTAAACTAGATGTTAAGTTTGTCAGACGGACTTAGGTATGCAATTGATAAAAGCATGCTGACGTCGCATCATAATGACACTTTTGTCTATTAACCTGAACAACAAAATGTTCACGGTTTTGCTAGGGGCAATTCATTCAGTTTGTTGGTAATAAAATGTACTTGTACTATAGACCTAATTTAATGTAATAATTTAGTTACTGTAGCCTAGCTTGGGTAGAACCATTGCATGTAGCCTACAAGTTGAATTAAAATGATCAAGCTAAAAGTGATAGTTTTGTTCAATTACTTAAAATGGCTAATACACTAAGGTTTGATACTGTCATTATTAGATAAATAGGTTATGTGTCTTAGATTTTATCTCTCTCCCTTCCTTCTTCCCCCTATCACAACAGTCTCACACACACAGGCCCTGGCCTAGTTATCTTCTGCTTTGTGCTCACATTGTCCTACATGTTACACTTCAGAATGCCTGAATATGACTCTGTTTCGCCACTGAAAAACGTTTGATTTTGTGTGAATGTCAGGATAGTCTATCATAAAATGACAAGGATATTCTTTGAAGTTAAACTTTGTATGAAATTCACACTTCAACACTGCAGTTTAGGCCCACTCTCTGTAGATATTGAATTATAGACCTACTGTATTTCCAGATTAGGTGGGACAGATGTAGTTTTGAACTAGTTTTACAAGAGTGAGATTAGAAGGTGATGTCAGTTAAAGGGCCAATCTGCAGTTGCTACCTACATTTTTGGTCATAAATTAATGATATGTACCCATTGATTCTTGAAGAATATAACTTATAAATGCCTCATGAACTTAGTTTAACTGTCGTACCCCATCAGAACCCAAAATAGAAGCTTGGTCACTCAAATGTTTGTAAACAAAGTAATTGTAAACAAACACTGTATAGCCTCAAAACATGTCTAGAACTATCATTTTGATGTCAGCATTTTTTCAACTGCAGATTGCCCCTTTAACATTTCCTTTTTTCCACTTTTATTCCAGGTGAATGCCATCTGTGATGAACTCTAATGAAGCCGCACACGGGAGCTGACATCCACAGTCAGCAGGAGACACCACGGCAAACCCAGGACAGTAGAGGAGCAGGGTCTTCCTCAAACACTGGAGACTTACCCTCCCCTTGACCCAAATAACATCCCACATCAGTCACCAGCAATGTCCAGACGCAGGAAGTCCTCCACCCCCTGCATGATCCGGGTAAGTGAGATGATGGAGCAGGATGACTCGGAAGAAATGGAAGTGTCCACTGACAATGTGACCAAAAATGGGTCTTCAGAGTCTGTTGAAAATCAAGACCAGACATTACAAGACACTATAGAAGATCTAGGAAGTGCTATTGAAGCAAAAGTTGTGGCAGAAGCTGATCCTGTGCCCCGGCGGAGGCAGCATAGAGGTTATGAGTGCAAATACTGTACCTTCTCCACCCAAAACCTGAATGGCTTTAAAGAGCATGTAGACTCTAGTCACCCCAATGTCATACTCAACCCCCTCTACCTGTGTGCCGTGTGCAACTTCAGCACCAACAAGTTTGACTCTCTTACAGACCACAATGAGACCCAACACCCTGGAGAGACCAACTTCAAGTTCAAGAGGGTAAAAGTAAATAACCAGACTATCTTGGAGCAGACAATCGAAGCCAAGACCAATTCATTTGTCTGCGATACTGCAGACGGACAAGGTGGTAACAGCTTTGTCACCTTTCCACCGAGCAAACAAACTACGGTGAAGATTGGAATGCCAAAAATGGACAACATACAGTCCCTCTACCAAGGGAATGATTTGGAGAACCAGTTGGAAAACCTTATCCCAAAAGATCAAATCACAGCTGTGAACATAAACGGCACAATGATCATCCCTGAACCAACAATCATTCAAGGGCTCTCATATGTAATGCCATTGCTCCAACGACCACCCAACATCAGTTCTGTACTAACAATTGCTGTTCCTCTGAACTCCACCAAATATAATCCTTCACTGGACAATAACACAACCCTAATGACATCTTTTAATAAATTCCCTTACCCAACCCATGCTGAGCTGTCCTGGCTCACTGCTGCTTCCAAGCACCCAGAAGAGCAAATAAAGGTGTGGTTCACTACCCAACGGCTAAAGCAAGGCATCACCTGGTCACCAGAGGAAGTTGAGGAAGCCAGGAAGAAAATGTTCAATGGCTCCATCCCACCCATGCATCAGACCTTCACCGTTCTGCCTACTCCAATCTCTCAGCCTGCCAAAGCCACCCAGCCACTCATTCAGACTAGCTTTGGGCAGTCTAATCTAGTACTGACAAGTATTTCTAACGGATCAACCTGTGCTCCTACAGTGACTGTAGCCAGTTATGTGCATCCTCTCAAGCGACCCCTTACAACTCCTTCATTCGCCCCAGAATTAAAGCGCCCCACAGCAGCCCCTGCAGAAGACCCAAAAGAGAAGATACTAATGGCCCCTCCTCCAGTTCCCCGAAAAGAGAAACTTCCCATGGCCCCACCCCCAGTTCCCCCTGAACTGAAGAGATCTGTAGCACTTCCTATTATCGCCTCCGAGATGAAGAGGTCCTCGGCAGCACCTCTCATGGCATCTAAAAGAAAACTGCCCATGGCAACTCCACAAGTGAACCCCAAAAACAAGCTGCCAATGGCACCTTCTCCAGTCTTCCCCGAGTTGAAGAGATCTATTGTGTCCCCTATTGTCGCCCCTCATTTCAAAAGTTACATGCTGCCTCCTCCTTCATTAGTCTCCAAAGACAAGCTTCCAATCACCCACTCTCTATTGGCTTTAGACTTAAAGTTACCATTCTCACCCCCTCTCATTGCCCCTCAAGTGAGGAGGCCAACAATAATCCAGTCAGCGCGGACTTCCCTCAAGGGCCCGTTCCAGCTCCCTAGCTTTTCCCCAGATGGCAAGAAAACAAAAGCGCAAATAACAGAGCTGAAGGCCGGATATATCAGAGGACGTCTTTCAGAGGACAAAGTGCTCACCCCTCTTGGGGAAGCCAATGGTGTCTCTCGTGGAGATGAAAAGTGGGTTCATGACCAAGGGCCTCATGCACACAACGGCATTCTACAGTTGGACAATGAGCTAGCATCGATACCAGAGCAGCAAAAATCAGTCCCCACTCAATTTCCACTCTTGGAGAGAATGAAAGGGAAGACCTCTGAGCAGCTGAAGATTTTAGAAGAGAACTTCCAGAGAAACAGCTTTCCAACATACAATGATGTTGATAATCTAGTGACTGCAACCCTACTGTCACGGGAGGAAATTGACAGCTGGTTTTTAGAGCGCCGGGCGCTGCGTGACAACCTTGAACAAGCCCTTCTAAACTCCATGGGCTCAAAGAGACTGTACATTGATAAGCGGCAGCAACAACACGGACCGCTGAATGGTGTGTGCAAACAAGGTGACCATCCAAGAAGCTCTCCCCTTGCCGTCATTGCCCCAACCACCACTTGCTCAGTGCCTCTAGACAGCAAATCCTTGGGGCTTCTCAAGGATGTTTTTGCACAAACTCGGTGGCCTTCACCTGAAGAATACAATCAACTTGAGGACCAGACAGGCCTGGCTCGCACAGAAATCGTCCGCTGGTTCAAGGACAGCAGGTCAGCCCTGAAGAGTGGGACCTTGGAGTGGATGGAGCTTTTCCATAAATTGAACAGCAGTGGGCAAAATGGCAAGGGGGCGCTACTGAGCACAGAGAATGCTTTCAGCATAATCCAGCGCTACCAGGAAATAAAGGCACCCAAGGTGGAGGATATTGGGAGGCTAACAGAGCATGCCAGTCTTAGCAGCCATGAGATCAAGGAATGGTTTGCCAGCAAATTGAGACGAAACACATCTGATACCAGCTGGAATGGTGGCCAAAATGGAGGCTTTCGAGAGGGGTTTGGGAGCTGGATGGAGGAAACCAAGGGGATGGATGCACTCATGGGTGCTAAGGATCTGGTCTTGGACAAAGACCGGGTGATGGAGGATGCTTCTGGAAGGGTGACTGGATAAAGGGTAAGAAAGTGTATCAAACTTGATTCAATAACATTCCCAAAATATAGAAATTAGTCTCTTACTTCTAGATGTCTGGAAGTAGTCACAGGTTTGATAGAATAGGGCATGTTTTTTACCATAGTAGCTACATTTCACAACGTGTCCTAGTTACCAAAGGCGTTGAGAGCCCTGACTGTTGGCAGTAGAATAGCTTTTTAATCCCTTTTGGGGATTATCAGGGCTCTTGTGAAAGTGTTATTCCAACTGTTTTAAAATGTGATGACTGGACCATTTTTCTTCCTTACAGGTGAGAAAAGTTGGCACTGTCAGTTGCACACACGGGCTGAGAAGAAAAGGAAAGAGTTTAATTATTGAATATTGTATTTTATGAACAAATAATTTCTTGCTTGTTCCATCCCAATTTGTGCCCAACATTTCCTCAAGGTTGAGCTAACTTCGTAGAACGTTTTTAAAAACGTGGTAATGTTGTGTGTGACTTAGGATGAAGTAGAAGGCACAGTGAACTGAATGTGTGCCTGAAGCACTGACCAGGTGGTGATCGTAGTGTGCCAAAGCTGGATTTGCTGCATTATTACACCTTTAAAAAAAGGGTTCTTGTAAATATATTTTTTCTGTATTGCTACAGATTTGTAACATTTTGGGGGAATTTTGTTACATTTTATAATGGGAGCAACTCGCCCCTTTTTTTTCCGCTCCAGCTGGTCTTAGTGGTCTGTCCTACATTTTGTAATGAAACACAATGAACCACTACAACCGTTGGCAATACTTCAGTCAGTTTTCTAATGCTGAACTTCTGTTGTAGTTCCCTCCTGTCAGGTGGACTTACTTCACATCAAATCAAACAATTTACTGTTTTGAAGTGCTTTTGTACTCCCTGGTCTCAAAGCCAACCTGCACTCTCGTAAGGAACATGCTTGTTTGACCAAGTGATGTTGTGTACCTATGTTAGAGAAAAATAACTGTCTGTGGAAAAACCAGAAGGAAATAATCACATTGAAACAAATCCAGAATCATGCTGCCTGCATCATATTCTAATCTCTTTCTCTATTTGATTTATTTGTTGTCCTGCAAATGAACATACACATCTGTATTAGCGTTTATACATACATGTTGGCTTAATTGAAGTAGTACTAGTTCCATTCCAACAGTAGAAACAAACCAATACAAGCTCTTTATGTACTGCTTCCGCCGTAGTGTCATGGTCAAGACATATACTGTATCAAGAAATACTGTACTTATGCCAAGGTCCTGCTTACTCTTTTCAAAAACCAGTTGATGTCTGCTGTAATCTAATAAAACAGAGCCTTTTTAAAGGTAGCACACAGTGTTTACTCTGTCACATGTATGCAGCATGTCATGAGGTGTCTTGGATGCAATGTATTGTGAAAAAACCTTTCTGAGATCAGGTAAATTCAGATCTTCTGCTAAATCCTGTGAGTACTTTCGGCTGGACTACCAATCAAATTACCCTTGGCTCACTAGCCTTTCAGTATTAGTCCTGTGTGAAAACCATTATGTAACCATCTTATTTGTGTGGTTATAATTGAGAGGGCCATTAATAGTGGCCATCTTTCCATGTAGCACACAACAAAGCTTGTGAGAGCCAACAGTCTAGTTCGTATGCAATTATTATTGCGTAATTGTTCTATTGCATTTATTTGGATGTTATCATTATGAATTTTGGGGTGAAAAATGTAGTTATTTCCAAACAAAATCATTTAAAGTTGAACAATCTCCACCTTGTAATGTTTCCTAAACATACTGTGTGAATTAAGTAATTCATGCATATTGGAAGTGTGCTCTCTCATTTTGGATAGAACAAGCTTGTATTGGGTGTATCAATGAGGATTTTTTAAAGCCTTTACCCGTAACACATATTTTACCACTTCAGACCATATGGGACTGTTTCAGTGCTAATGCGCTAATCTGCAGACTGTTTATTTGATTTCCAAAACACAGCTTGCTGCTCTAAATGAACCACTTCGCCAATCTCATGGCACGTGAGGGGACAATTCAGCCCATACTCCACAACGATGATACATATAACTCAGCTCAGCTTTCAATCCTGTGCCACTATCAGGTGGGAATGTGATTTCTGGCCTCTGCCATCCACTTCTGGGGCAAAAATGTTTTGGCATCTAATATAGTGGTGTTTCACTTCCTGGAAATCCTCCACTTCCTGATGGCCAGGGCCATTTTTAACTAAAATCATTTTGAGATGTCAGTATACCATCTACCAACCTTATTTTAAAGTATGTTATGAGAGGCTTAGAGAGGAGAGTAACAGCTGTAATGGGGCACCGAGTGCAGTGGCCTGGCATTCTCTCCTCTGCTCTTGGCAGATGTAATGTGTCTCGGGAGGTTTAGCTGGAGATGTGAATGGTACAGTACAGAGCTAATCCCCCCCGGGTTGACTGGCCATGGGCCCACCAACAGAACCCGATACACCAGTGTGATTCATTTAGGCAAAGAGCAAGCCTCCTGTTTATAGTATTCTCATACGTGATACCACAAGTTGTCCAAGTGAGTACACAAAGTTTGCAAAGCCTCAGTTTTGAAGTGTGCTTCACTTGTTATTTTGCCACGATATCATGAAGAAGAAAAAGGAGCCTGCAAAACCCTCTGCAATACCTACAGGACTATGTTTCGGTTGGTCAAATTTGAGGAGACTCAGGCACAGGAATAATGGGCCAGGTGGAACAGAAATCAGATACCCCTCCAGGCTGCTCACTGTTGGGCCTCTGAGCCAAGGTCGGCCAACACTGCGGAGTGCTTAACAGGAGGAAGTGATAATGAGCTCACAAGCACTCCGGCGTCAACAGAAAGGCGCTACCGCCCATGTCTACTCAAACATTAGGAAGCTGAGCAGGTTGTCGCTCGTCGGCTCCCAAACAAAACTGGATGAATTGATACTTAAACCCCTAGCGTAATGTTTTGGTCCAGAGTCTGAAAGTGAAAGATAAGGGTATGAATTTGTTGAGGATTAGATTTAATGGACTAAACCAACTACATCCGTCATCAACACAGCTAAAGGATCCTACGAGTGGCACATAATCATTGATCGGGCTATGGAACAGATCATTTTTCAGATGTCACAGACTCATGTGTGATTTGCTGAAAATATAAATCTAAATATTTTTCATTGATCTGAGACGCGAGGTACAAATGTATTTGTCGGGTCTCTAGCCACGTTTATACCTGGTTCTAACATGCACCCTTTGTCATGATCTTGTCCTCATTTTGATTGTGCCCAAATTCTTTGACCGGTGTAGACCGACGCATTGTGAACTTATTTTGAAAAAAGCAAGATAAGGACGCATGTAAGCGGCAGGTATAAACGGGGGCTTCTGAAGTCAGGGAACAATCTACAATGTCAAAGAAAACCTCAGGGACTGGTGACTTTGATCAAAATGAGATAGAAAATATATAGTTGACCATAAACAGATGCACCACAGGAGGAAACTGCACCGGAGAATGTCAAAGACGCTTTGAGGACACTGTATTCTCTTTGAGGACCAAATGGCAGACTTTACTATCTGTGGCCATGCAAGAAATGCATCGACATCAAAACTAAGAGGGGGGGCACAACATTGTTAAAACGTCTGGGAACAGTTTATTAAAACGGTGGCATTGAAGGATCGGTTAGTGCGAGTGTGATTAAAAAGTCTGTACCCACGGCATGCTTTCATGTCAGCTGTGACCTAGATAAACCTGCACACTGTGTGGTGTGACTTGGTGCGATTGGCAAGGTACCTCGCTGACACAATACAAATGCCAGGCAGATTAACGTGAACTGGTAACAACGCAGAGTGGACTACTGGAACCAGGAAGGTTAGGGGGTGGCACTTCTCTAACCCCAAGAGGAACTTTGCTGCCAGCACTGACTGCATTGAAAGAACACGTCAGACGCAACACAAACTATTCAGGACATACACTACATGACCAAAAGTATGTGGACACGGTCGAACATCTCATTCCAAAATCATGGGCATTAATATGGAGTTGGTCCCCCCTTGGCTGCTATAACAGCTTCCACTCTTCTGGGAAGGCTTTCCAATAGATGTTGGAACATTGCTGCGTGGACTTACTTCCATTCAGCCACGAGCATTACTGAGGTCAGCACTGATGTTGGGCGATTAGGCCTGGCTCGCAGTCGGCGTTCCAATTCATCCCAAAAGGTGTTTGATGGGGTTGAGGTCAGGGCTCTGTGTAGGCCAGTCAAGTCCTTCCACACCGATCTCGACAAACCATTTCTGTATGACCTTGCTTTGTGCATGGGGGCATTGTCATGCTGAAACAGGAAAGGGCCTTCCCCAAACTCTTGCCACAAAGTTGGAAGCACAGAATGTCATTGTATGCTGTAGCGTTAAGATTTCCCTTCACTGGAACTAACGAGCCTAGCCGGAACCATGAAAAACAGCCCCAGACCATTGTTCCTCCTCCACCAAACTTTACAGTTGGCACTATGCATTGGGGCAGGTAGCGTTCTCCTGGTCTCCGCCAAACCCAGATTTGTCCGTCGGACTACCAGATGATTAAGCGTGATTCATCACTCCAGAGAACGCGTTTCCACTGCTCCAGAGTCTAATGGCGGCGAGCTTTACACCACACCAGCCGACGCTTGGCATTGCGCATGGTGAATTTAGGCTTGTGTGCGGCTGCTCGGCCATGGAAACCCATTTCATGAAGCTCCCGACAACCAGTTCTTGTGCTGATGTTGCTTCCAGAGGCAGTTTGGAACTCGGTAGTGAGTGTTGCAACCGAATACAGACGATTTTAACGCGCTACACGCTTCAGCACTCGGCGGTCCCGTTCTGTGAGCATGTGTGGCCTACCCCTTTGCAACTGAGCCGTTGTTGCTCCTAGACGTTTCCAATTCACAATAACAGCACTTACAGTTGACCGGGGCAGCTCTAGTAGGGCAGAAATTTGACGAACTGACTTGTTGGAAAGGTGGCATCCTATGGCAGTGCCACGTTGAAAGTCACTGAGCTCTTCAGGAAGGCCATGGTACTGCCAATGTTTGTATATGGAGATTTCATGGCTGTCTCCTCGATTTTATACACCTGTCAGCAACTTGTCTGAAATAGACGAATCCACTCATTTGAATGGGTGTCCACATACTTTTGTGTATATATAGTGTATCATGACTTCAGCGTATGAGCATCTATATTATTGGATTGTATCACGGGGGCAATGAATGCATACATGTCAGTATATAGATGAAGAATGGGAAATGACATTGTCAGAAGAGAGAAGACAAAGTTAAAGCTTGACATGAACTTGAAATTTGGTCACTACCCTGGTCAGGATTATTATTATTTTTGTCTATTTACTCTTTACATTGGTTTCAACAGGAATATTTGAGACTAGTGGAACCATAAAAGAGACAATGTCCCAAACTATAGATGGTGAGATGAAAAGATCATCTGCTTCCTGTGTCCAACTGTAAAGCTTGTGCAAGAGTCACAAAAATATTACATCATTACACAACAGTACAGTCATAACAGTAGCAACACATTAATCCTTTAGCCAAGTCATTTTCTAGACCGTTCCACTGCGATACATTGATGGGGGTGCATTGTTCCGTTTAAAAGCAACATTAATTCAGGTCAACTTGGTCTCCTACCGATTTGAATGGGATCGCCATGCAGCCTTATTCAGGTAAGAAACTGATGCAGCCGAGAACAATGTCCCTCAGCCACCAGATGGCAAATGTGATTTTAAACAGAACATGCTGCCCGAAAAATGGCACACTGCTTGAATACGTTCTTTGTACACTTCAGACTTCAATGCCCTCAATTGTGTAACAGCCCCCTTTTCAGACAGGGAGATCCATCTGTGGTGTCTTCAGCCCAGGCTTTTAGGCTCAGCTCAGAAGTGCTGTGCAGTACATTGAGAACAGACCTCTGTTCAGCAGTGAACCCTCTACCCTGGATCATACCCCAGTTTCAAACTCGGAACACAAAGGCAAATATGAGACGACAGACTGGATTAGGTCTGATGAGTGGCGTGCGTGGGGAGAACTGTTCGGGAGTCTAGAGATGGTGGCCTAATGGTATATCTGTCAACAGCTATACAGCATGAATACCCTTTGCCTTGCGAATCAGGGTATTATGAGGAAAAGTGCAGGAGAGGGCATCTCTGGACACTGCCATAGCTGTGTCAAAGCAGTCGCTCACGTTGTGGTTTGATTCAGCCCAGTAAACAACTGTGAAAGTAAGGAACTTGTCTGTCGGCCCTGCATTAAAGACCAAAATTGGTTAAAGAAAACTGTGATAAATAAAAAAAGTATACCAGTTTAATTTAAGGACCAAAAAATTGACAGCTTTGCCATATAGATTGCAAAATAGTTGGGGAAGAGATTTTCGATGTACCAATTCCATGGCATATGATTTATGAATTGATACACAAAACGACGCCGGATTCAAAACTTTGTTATATTTATGGGGGATACAACCATCCCAGCTCTGCAGATTTTGCTGCGAAGAGACAGAATCATTAGATAATTTGTTTTGGTACTGTCCATATCGTGGTCAAAAGTTTTGAGAATGACACAAGTATTGGTCTTCACAAAGTTCGCTGCTTCAGTGTTATGATATATTTTTGTCAGACGTTACTATGGTATACTGAAGTATAATTACAAGCATTCCATAAGTGTCAAAGGCTTTTTATTGACAATTACATTTAGTTTATACAAAGAGTCAATATTTGCAGTGTTGACCCTTCTTTTTCAAGACCTCTGCAATCCGCCCTGGCATGCTGTCAATTAACTTCTGGGCCACATCCTGACTGATGGCAGCCCATTCTTGCATAATCAATGCTTGGAGTTTGTCAGAATTTGTGGGTTTTTGTTTGTCCACCCGCCTCTTGAGGATCGACCACAAGTTCTCAATGGGATTAAGGTCTGGGGAGTTTCCTGGCCATGGACCCAAAATGTCGATGTTTTGTTCCCCGAGCGACTTAGTTATCACTTTTGCCTTATGGCAAGGTGCTCCATCATGCTGGAAAAGGCATTGGTCGTCACCAAACGGTTCTTGGATGGTTGGGAGAAGTTGCTCTCGGAGGATGTGTTGGTACCATTCTTTATTCATGGCTGTGTTCTTAGGCAAAATTGTGAGTGAGCCCACTCCCTTGGCTGAGAAGCAACCCCACACATGAATGGTCTCAGGATGCTTTACTGTTGGCATGACACAGGACTGATGGTAGCACTCACCTTGTGTTCTCCGGACAATGTGTTTTACGGATGCCCCAAACAATCGGAAAGGGGATTCATCAGAGAAAATGACTTTACCCCAGTCCTCAGCAGTCCAATCCCTGTACCTTTTGCAGAATATCAGTCTGTCTCTGATGTTTTTCCTGGAGAGAAGTGGCTTCTTTGCTGCCCTTCTTGACACCAGGCCATCCTCCAAAAGTCTTCGCCTCACTGTGCATGCAGATGCACTCACACCTGCCTCCTGCCATTCCTGAGCAAGCTCTGCAATAATGGTGCCCCGATCCCGCAGCTGAATCAACTTTAGGAGAAGGTCCTGGCGCTTGCTGGACTTTCTTGGGCGCCCTGACGCCTTCTTCACAACAATTGAACCTCTCTCCTTGAAGTTCTTGATGATCCGATAAATGGTTGATTTAGGTGCAATTTTACTAGCAGCAATATCCTTTCCTGTGAAGCCCTTTTTGTGCAAAGCAATGATGACGGCACGTGTTTCCTTGCAGGTAACCATGGTTAACAGAGGAAGAACAATGATTTCAAGCACCACCCTCCTTTTAAAGCTTCCAGTCTGTTATTCTAACTCAATCAGCATGACAGAGTGATCTCCAGCCTTGTCCTCATCAACACTCTCACCTGTGTTAACGAGAGAATCACTTACATGATGGCAGCTGGTCCTTTAGTGGCAGGGCTGAAATGCAGTGGAAAAGTTTTTTGGGGATTAAGTTAATTTTCATGGCAAAGAGGGACTTTGCAATTAATTGCAATTCATCTGATCACTCTTCATGACATTCTGGAGTATATGCAAATTGCCATCATCAAAACTGAGGCAGCAGACTTTGTGAAAATTAGTATTTGTGTCATTCTCAAAACTTTTGACCACGTCTGTAGCTTGTTTTTGGTCGCAGGTTCAGGAATGGCTGAAGAATTGCAACATTTACCTGGAGCTAACTGCAAATAGCACTGCTGGGTGATTTGAAAAGTCATTGTCAATCGATCAATAGTATAATAATACTCTTAGCAAAAATGTTGATTTTTAATGTACAGTCTGTAGAAACTATGAGAATAGAAAGGTTCAGAACTTTTGTGAAACATCACTGCACAGTTGAAAAATATTGCAAATAGAAGTCAAAACTGGATGGTGTTCAGAGATAGGTGGGAGGGGTTGAGTGGAGCTGAAGGGTGGGACTAAAAATAACAAGATAACTAATGTAAAATATACTGTGTCTGTAAAATATATATAGGTTCAGAACTTTTGTGAAACAGCACAGTTGAAAAATATATGACAAATAGAAATCAAACTGGATGGTCTTCGGAGATAGATGGGAGGGGTTGAGGGTAGCTGAAGGATGGGACTAAAAATAATCAAAAGATAACTATTGTCAAATATACTGTGTCCGTAAAATGTACAGTACCAGTCAAAAGTTTGGACACCTACACATTCCAGGGTTTTTCTTTATTTTTTACATTGTATAATGATAGTGAAGACATCAAAACTATGAAATAACACATAGAGAATCATGTAGTAACCAAAAAAGTGTTAAACAAATAAAAATATATTTTAAATTTGAGATTCTTCAAAGTAGCCACCCTTTGCCTTGATGAAAGCTTTGCACACTCTTGGCATTCTCTCAACCAGCTTCATGAGGTAGTCACCTGGAATGCATTTCAATTAACAGGTGTGCGTTCTTAAAAGTTAATTTGTGGAATTTCTTTCCTTCTTAATGCGTTTGAGCCAATCAGTTGTGTTGTGACAAGGTAGGGGGGTATACAGAAGATAGCCCTATTTGGTAAAAGACCAAGTCCATATTATGACAAGAACAGCTCAAATAAGCAAAGAGAAACGACAGTCTATCATTACTTTAAGACAGTAACAAGGTAAGTCAATCCGTTTCTTCAAGTGCAGTCACAAACACCATCAAGTGCTATGATGAAAGTGGCTCTCATGAAGACCGCCACAGGAATGGAAGACCCAGAGTTACCTCTGCTGCAGAGGATAAGTTCATTACAGTTACCAGCCTCAGAAATTGCAGCCCAAATAAATGCTTCACAGAGTTCAAGTAAGACACATCTCAACATAAATTGTTCAGAGGGGACTGTGCTGCAAAGAAACCACTACTAAAGGACACCAATAAGAAGAAGAGACTTGCTTGGGCCAAGAAACACGAGCAATAGACATTAGACCGGTGGAAATCTGTCCTTTGGTCTGATGAGTCCAAATTAGAGATTTTTTGGTTCAAACAGCCGTGTCTTTGTGGGACGCAGAGTAGGTGAACGGATGATCTCCACATGTGTGGTTCCCACCGTGAAGCATGGAGGAGGAGGCGTGATGGTATGGGGGTACTTTGCTGGTGACACTGTCAGTGATTTATTTAGAATTCAAGGCACACTTAACCAGCATGGCTACCACAGCATTCTGCAGCGATACGCCATCCCATCTGGTTTGCGCTTAGTGGGACTATCATTTGTTTTTCAACAGGACAATGACCCAACACACCTCCAGGCTGTGTAAGGGCTATTTGACCAAGAAGGAGAGTGATGGAATGCTGCATCAGATGACCTGGTCTCCACAATCACCCGACCTCAACCCAATTGATGTGGTTTGGGATGAGTTTGACCACAGAGTGAAGGAAAAGCAGCCAACAAGTGCTCAGCATATGTGGGAACTCCTTCAAGACTGTTGGAAAAGCATTCCAGGTGAAGCCTGGTTGAGAGAATGCCAAGAGTGTGCAAAGCTGTCATCAAGGCAAAGGGTGACTACTTTGAAGAATCTCAAATATAACATATTTTTATTTGTTTAACAATATAATTTCTATTTATATATATACAGTGAGGGAAAAAAGTATTTGATCCCCTGCTGATTTTGTACGTTTGCCCACTGACAAAGAAATGATCAGTCTATAATTTTAATGGTAGGTTTATTGGAACAGTGAGAGACAGAATAACAAGAAAAAAATCCAGAAAATCGCATGTCAACAATGTTATAAATTGATTTGCATTTTAATTAGGGAAATAAGTATTTGACACCCTCTCAATCAGAAAGATTTCTGGCTCCCAGGTGTCTTTTATACAGGTAACGAGCTGAGATTAGGAGCACACACTTAAAGGGAGTGATCCTAATCTCAGCTTGTTACCTGTATAAAAGACACCTGTCCACAGAAGCAAGCAATCAATCAGATTCCAAACTCTCCACCATGGCCAAGACCAAAGAGCTCTCCAAGGATGTCAGGGACAAGATTGTATACCTACACAAGGCTGGAATGGGCTACAAGACCATCGCCAAGCAGCTTGGTGAGAAGGTGACAACAGTTGGTGCGATTATTCGCAAATGGAAGAAACACAAAAGCACTGTCAATCTCCCTTGGCCTGGGGCTCCATGCAAGATCTCACCTCGTAGAGTTGCAATGATCATGAGAACGGTGAGGAATCAGCCCAGAACTACACGGGAGAATCTTGTCAATGATCTCAAGGCAGCTGGGACCATAGTCACCAAGAAAACAATTGGTAACACACTACGCCGTGAAGGACTGAAATCCTGCAGCGCCCGCAAGGTCCCCCTGCTCAAGAAAGCACATATACAGAACCCTCTGAAGTTTGCCAATGAACATCTGAATGATTCAGAGGAGAACTGGGTGGAAGTGTTGTGGTCAGATGAGACCAAAATTTAGCTCTTTGGCATCAACTCAACTCGCCGTGTTTGGAGGAGGAGGAATGCTGCCTATGACCCCAAGAACACCATCCCCACAGTCAAACATGGAGGTGGAAACATTATACTTTGGGGGTGTTTTTCTGCTAAGGGGACAGGACAACTTCACCGCATCAAAGGGACGATGGACGGGGCCATGTACCGTCAAATCTTGGGTGAGAACTTCCTTCCCTCAGCCAGGGCATTGAAAATTGGTCGTGGATGGGTATTCCAGCATGACAATGACCCAAAACACACGGCCAAGGCAACAAAGGAGTGGCTCAAAAAGAAGCACATTAAGGTCCTGCAGTGGCCTAGCCAGTCTCCAGACCTTAATCCCATAGAAAATCTGTGGAGGGAGCTGAATGTTCAAGTTGCCAAACGTCAGCCTCAAAACATTAATGACTTGGAGAAGATCTGCAAAGAGGAGTGGAACAAAATCCCTCCTGAGATGTGTGCAAACCTGGTGGCCAACTACAAGAAACGTCTGACCTCTGTGATTGCCAACAAGGGTTTTGCCACCAAGTACTAAGTCATGTTTTGCAGAGGGGTCAAATACTTATTTCCCTCATTAAAATGCAAATCAATTTATAACATTTTTGACATGCGTTTTTCTGGATTTTTTTGTTGTTATTCTGTCTCTCACTGTTCAAATAAACCTACCATTAAAATTATAGACTGATCATGTCTTTGTCAGTGGGCAAACGTACAAAATCAGCAGGGGATCAAATACTTTTTTCCCTCACTGTATATATATATATAGACCAAAAAATATATATCAGGGATTTGAAATGATGCAGACAATTACATTGATGGAAGCCACAATCTATCTGCAATATTAAAGCTAATCTACCCCCTAAAAACAAAAAAAGAAAGAGAAAAAAAAGAACTCTGTGTTTTCTATTTGTCCCATATAGGCTACATAGTCATGTGAGGGCATTATCCCAGGTGGGGGCTATAGGGGATTAACTGGATTAAAAGATTGTGTGCACTGCAGACCGCTGTGCGACAGACGTTGAGAATGCTTTATTTGCAGCGTGCCGCCTCATGGGAGCAGGCAGCCAGGCGTTTTGATATGTAGGCCGACGCAGTGAGCAGGGACCTCAGGCTGCAGCAGCAGACGCGTGGGGTAGGTAGGTAGGGAGTGAGGGAGGGGAGAGGCATCCTTAGCATGACCCAGTGAGCACCAGACTGGTTTGCTCTCCTCGCTCACCCTCTGCTGCGTAATCGCTGAGAGAAAAGCAGGGCTGCGTCTGCATTAACACATGCCCTCATCTGTGCCGCCCTATACGGATTTACGTAGCACTGCCTGGATATGTATATCTGGGTCAGTAGAGAAAGGGTACTGTATTCTTGTCTATCTCATTGCTGGTTGTTGACACCCTTTCTTTTCTTTTTTCTTTTTCTTGCATATCTAATTTTATTTTCCCTCTCTCTTCCCCCCTCTCTCTGATTAGGATGGAAGCCCACAGTTGGTCACACCCTTGATTTGGATGGTTCTCTTTGATGGCCAAATATCAAGCAGGCTCCCATTGAGCAAGACAATACATCTTAGTGGGGATTTTCAGCCTGCCAACAAATTACATTTTGGGTAAATGTATCTCCAGTGAGGCCCAATGCCACACATACAGTACTGTCCTACATGAAAATGTAGCTGTTCCAATTCAGATTTTTCAGTTATGCCTCCTTAATCTAATTTGCCAACTGTGCAGTGGTATATTGACTGATATTGCCCCCCTCCCCAAAGAATTACACTGGACTTGTTACAGTGTGAAGCCATAATATAATTAAATATATGAAGACAATATAGGTTGACCGCAAAATGTACTTTACCTTTACCAATCCAGTCCCCTACACCAGGCTTTTCCAAAGTCTGTCCTGGGGCCTCCCCTGGGTGCACGTTTTGTTTTTTTCCCTAACACTACACAGCTGATTCAAATAATCAAAGCTTGATGATGAGTTGGTTATTTGAATCAGCTGTGTAGTGCTAGGGCAAAAAACAAAACATGCACCCGGGGGGGCCCCAGGACCGACTTTGGGAAACCCTGCCCTACCCCATGTCCATCATTGTAACACTGGTAGGACGAGTGATAACAATTTCAAGTATAGTCAAAGCTACTTAAATGTTTATACCATTCCACTCTGGCTTACCTTATTCAAAGTTGAATTAGAAAAACAATAACATTGCAAATAGCTCCACCTCCTGGAATAAAAAGACAGCCATAGCAGAATAATCTGAACCATACAGTATACCTCCGCATGGCTCATTCTTAATAAACCTAGCAGGTGGTATAAATACAACTGGATTGACAAATATTGCCATTTAATGATGTAAGGTTCAAATGACATTAAATCATATTTCCCTCAGACGAGTATTTTTTGCTGCGTAATGTCTATATTAAAATACTTCTGAAATGCCATGTCAGTTATGATACATTGTTGAATGCAAATGGATCAAGACTCAAGTTGAGTTTGTAGTAGATTGAACAACAATTGCACAGAAGTCAAAAATCAGGGGGCAGTGTTGTCCATTGGCAATGGATTTCCACACTTCTAATAACAAGCATGTCACAAACAAATGTATTGTCCAACTGTAAAACAAGTGGTAAATTGAGTGTTGTGGTTGATTTCAATGGCTAACAGAGTTAGTTGCAGTTTTCCTATAGCTCGACATTGACTACTGGAAATCAGTTTCTTCCCTGCAAAAGCACTGGTCTGAAACGAAATACATGTTCTTGGCAAAGTATTCATGAAAGTAAGATATAATAAATTAACTAATCCTACTTGTCAATTATTACAGCAATTAAGGATGGCAAAAGGCTTATACCATATTACAGAATTTATAAGGGTCCTTGCAAGTCATTACTGAAAACAGAGAACCAAAACGATAATTTACAATTCACCATCCTCTCATTGATTGTTCTTTGATGTATAGTTGCATATAAAAAGCTGTACATCCAGATTTGAGCATAGACCTACAAGATGAGGAAGATAAGCAGAGGAAGAAAAGTTAAAAAGGTTGACTAAAGTCAAATTGGCTCTCGTTTATAGGACAACCATACCAAGTGCTTGTAGTATCTTCACCCTATATCGTTGTCATTGTACACCTGAAACCTGTAATTTTTTTTGAAAAAGCACAACTATGCATTGAAAGTTACTTACTTTAGAAAAAACTGCCATCTGAAGCAAATTGTGAATTAACCTGTTTCATTTGTATTTTTATAACCCATTTATAACCTGTCTTCCACTCATAGCTTAAAAGACTGAGGTAATGTTTACTAAATCCTGAAGTACAGCATACATGCCTTTTTCATTTGGAAAGCTAACATACAAAGAAACCCAACATACAAAGAAACCCACCCAAAAAACTGAGCAGAATATTAACCTGGATTACTCCATATTTTGTCATTTAAGACTAACAAATAATTTGAATACATATAAAAACAGTTTTGTAGAACCAAAGCACTGGTTCCATTTAAAACATAATCCAAAAACAGATGGCACTGATTTAAGTAATATTCACAAAACTGTGAGGTTTTAAAAACCGTTCTGTCAGTACATCAAATAAAAAACACTGGGAAATTCCCTTGAACCTGGACACAATTTCACGATTTAAAAACATTTCAAAGTTATTACATAACCTACAAGAAAAAGGTGAGGTTTTACCTCATCAAAATGTCTTGGATTTAGTAAAGATAGCAAGGTAAAATATTATTTAAATGTCCCAGAAAACCAAATAGTATTTTCAACAAAGGTAATGTAAAACATACATATATATATATATATATACACACTGAACAAAAATATAAACCCAACAGGCAACAATTTCAATGTTTTTACTGAGTTACAGTTCATTTAAGGAAATCAGTCAATTGAAATAAATAAATTAGGCCCTAATCAATGGATTTCACATGACTGGGCAGGGGTGCAGCCCTGAGAGGGCATAGGCCCACCCACTGGGGAGCCAGGCCCAGCCAATCAGAATGAGTTTTTCCCCACAAGGGAAAAGGGTTTTATTACAGACAGAAATAATGCTCAGTTTCATCAGCTGTCTGGGTGGCTGGTCTCAGCTGTCTGGGTGGAGGTCCTGGGCTGGCGTGGTTACATGTGGTCTGCGGTTGTGACGTTAGAGGTGGCTTATAAATTAACATTCAATTATCTGCCAACAGCTCTGGTGGACATTCCTGCAGTCAGCATGTCAATTGCACCATCCCTCAAAACTTCAGACATCTGTGCCATTGTGTTGTGTGACAAAACTGCACATTTAAGTGCCCTTTTATTGTCCCCAGCACAAGGTGCACCTGTGTAATGATCATGCTGTTTAATCAGCTTCTTGTTATGCCACACCTATCATTTGGATGGATTATCTTGGCAAAGGAGAAATGCTCACTAACACGGATGTCAACAAATTTGTGCACAACATTTTAGAGAAATAAGACGGTTTTGCGCCCTCTCGGACTCATGCGGTGGAGGAGATCTTCGTGGGCTATACTCAGCCTTGTCTCAGGATAGTAAGTTGGTGGTCTGTTTATCTCTCTAGTGGTGTGGGGGCTGTGCTTTGGCAAAGTGGGTGGGTTATATCCTGCCTGGTTGGCCCTGTCCTGGGGTATCGTCAGACATGCCCACAGTGTCCCCCGACCCGACCCGACCCGACCCCGACCCCCCCCCCCCCCCCCCCCCCCCAGCCTTCAGTATCTATGCTGCAATAGTCTATGTGCCGGGGGACTAGGGTCAGTCTGTCATATCTGGTGAAATGTTCCTGTCTTATCTGGTGTCCTATGTGAACTTGAGTATGCTCCCTCTAATTCTCCCATCTCTCTGAGGACCTGAGCACTAGGACCATGCCTCAGGACTACCTGGCCTGATGACTCCTGGCTGTCTCCAGTCCACCTGGTCATGCTGCTGATCCAGTTTCTGCTGTTTTGCCTGTGGCTATAGAACCCTGACCTGTTCACCAGCTGTGCTACCTTGTCCCGGACCTGCTGTTTCTGACCCTCTCTCTCTCCCTCACCTGCTGTCTCGACCTCTGAACGCTTAGCCATGAAAAGCCAACTGACATTTACTCCTCTGAGGTGCAGACTTGTTGCACCCTCTACAACCACTGTGATTATTATTTGACCCTGCTGGTCATCTATGAACATCTTGTTGAACGATCTGGCCTTAATGGCCATGTACTGTTATAATCGCCACCCGGCACAGCCAGAAGAGGACTGGCCACCCATCAGAGCCTGGTTCCTCTCTAAGTTTCTTCCTAGGTTCCCGCCTTTCTAGGGAGTTTTTCTACATCTGCATTGCTTGCTGTTTGGGGTTTTAGGCTGGGTTTCTGTATAAGCACTTTGTGACATCTGCTGATGTAAAAAGGGCTTTATAAACACATTTGATTTGATGATTTGTGCATTTGGGAAATTTCTGGGATCTTTTATTTCCGCTCGTTGAAACATGGGACCAACCCTTCACATGTTGCGTTTATATTTTTGTTCAGTATATTATCCCTTGCTAAAATGATTTGGCATCATACATCTTCTCCTTTCTTTGTGTCTGGTTGGTCCACGCAGTATAACACCAAAACACTTTGTGCATTTCACCTGTGTTTTTCCATCTCTTCTCTTCCGCAGGCAAACAATGAGAATTCTGTGGGAGAAAAACAAAGTTGTAATTAAGAAAACATGAGATTTTCTTCTACTTAGTGTGCAAATTTCCTTACTGACGGTATAAAGAGGAAATCAAGGTCAAAATTAAATTCAGAGGAAAATCCAGGACACAGAAGGAACAAATGTTTTTACAATTAAGAAATGTACTCATTCTACCCATCCTTGTCATCATCACTCACCTGGACCTTTAATCACTGATCTTCTGATTCTGACTGTGATTGCTTGAAACGTTGAGGCTCTTCCGTGGTTTCATTGTCATTCGTTTCATCATCTTTGTTGTCGTCATGGTTTTCTTCATCAGTGACATCATCCCCTTGCTCTTTCACTTCCATCTCTGCCTCACTGTCACTGTGTGTCTCCTCTTTACCATCACTGAAAGGGTCAAGGCCCTTCTCTTCCCTCCTGCTGATCTCCGCAAACCAGTCCCGCACCTGCTCATAGCTCATACTGGACTTGGCCACCAGTTCATCCAAATCTTTCTCATTTAAGACCTTATGCTTGAGGTAGTGCTCCTTTAAAATCTCTTTACCCGTCTTGACTTTGATGGCAGGGGGTGTTTGTTTGCAGGGGTATGGCCGCCTCGTCCTCCTGGACCAACCACGAAAGCGTTTCCGTGGCTTCTTCTTCAGTTCACCTCCGTTCATTGCCTCGTTAACTTTTCCACTCTGATACAAGTAGTACCACTTCAGGTTGCTGTTCTTGCAGGCATACCGGGTGTCTCCAAACCAGTTAACGATGTAGGTTCTGGGTAACCCGCTCTCCTCTGCCATCTTGTCGTACTCTTCAGCAGAGGGCCACTGGGTACGAACAAAGGCGCTTTTCAGGACGTGGAGCTGCTCTGGGGTTTTCTTCATTATCTTTCGGCCACTGGATGGAGTCTGAGCCTCTTGCCCAGAGGAAGGCACTTTGACCCTTTCACTCTCTAGCTCCTCTGTGCCATCAGAGTCCACTGGCATTTTTCTCCTCTCAGAGAACCAGGCATCCACCTCTCGCCTGGTCAGTTTAGTCTCTATCCTCAACCTACTTAGCTCCTCATCGCTAGGTGTGTCAGACTTCTGGTAGCTGGCCTCCAAAAGCAGAAGCTGCTCCGAAGATTTTTCCTTGAACTTCTGAGGTGTGAAGTCAGGAAAGGCGTGGCGGAACTTGATTCGTGGATCATAGATGGGCCCTTGGGTTGTGAGAGAGGATTCACTGGCTTCGTCGCTGGAGTCGATCACAATGGCTGTGCTGCTGCTGCCGTCGTTACTGTTGGTGCTGACTGAAATGTTATTTAAGGCAACGCCGTGGTGGTCCTTTGAGTTGCGTTGGTTGTAACGTGTGTCGCTGAACCACTTCTTTATTGCTCTTTTGGTGAGGTTAGTGACCTTCATCAGCCGAGAGATTTCTGCCTCAGTGGCAAACTGTCTCCTTAGGTAACTGGCCTTCAGCTCTGCTAGCTGCTCCTTGGATTTTTTGGGTCGCGCTCCCAGGGGATCGGGACTGAGTGGAGAAGCCGTCTCAGAGGTGGAGGGTTCTGGCACCTTACTGACACTGGTTCTGGGGTTGGGGACCCCAGCTACAGCTAACGTGATGGGTGAGGCCACAGGGACAGCGTTGCCACCCCCTACCTGAGTCAAAACCATCCCTGGTTGCCCTACAATCTGACAAGTCTGAAAGATGGACTGCAGGCCATTGGCTGCCGTAGCAAAATTGGCTGGGATGACAGTGATGGTCTGTGGCACCGCCTGCACTGAGCCGTTGAACTTCTTCCTCCTGGCCTCCTCCACCTCCTCCGGGGTCCAGCTCACACCATGCTTCAGCCGCTGGGCAGAGAACCACACCTTTATCTGCTCCTCTGTGAACTTGGTTTGTGCTGCTAGACCCATGATCTCTGACACAGATGGGTAAGGGAACCTGTTGTAGGCGCTGACCAGAAGGACATTATTGTCCATGGCCCCATTGTATGTGGGGATACTACTGACTGGGATGAGGAGCTGAGTCTGGGAGGTCTGCTGATTCTGCAAGGCAGACAGAACTTGAGCCAATGTCCCTGGAGGGAGCATTGTGGTGGAGTTGGTAGTCTTTATTTGGAGCACGTTTGGGCTGTTCACCATTATGCTTTGCTGAATAGGTTGAATGGTCAGAGGGGTTGACACAGCCACTACAGTGGGGGTGACGGGAGGTGGGGCCACCTCCTCTGTCTCTTCTTCCCCATCACTCTCCACTTTAATTACACTATAATCTGCCATTTTGTGTGACCCTGTAAACTTCTTGGCCTCAGCCCTACTCTTGAGCTTCATGATTGGTGTCTTGCTTAGGGCAATACCCTTACAGGATGTGTCCTCATCCTCCTCAACAAAACTACCATCAAAGGTCAAGTCATTGACTCTCTGCTCAAAGATGGTTTGATTGTTGCGCTTCACCATGGTCCTGGTGAAATTGTCTTCTCCAGGGTGGTGGCGTGCATTATGCTCCAACAATGCATCATACCTCTTGGTGTGAAAGTCACATTCAACACACACATAAGATGAGTTTAGAACTATATTTGGGTGCTCAGTGTCCACATGCAAGGTAAACATATTGAGCTGTGAAGTCTGAAAGCTGCAGTACTTGCACTCATAACCTCCTTCTGCTGTACTCGAGTCCATAGTTTTAATGAAGTGGTCCATGGCCTGTGTGTCATCCTCACTCGGGTTACATTCAGTTGAGTTTTCCACAGGACAGTTAGCTGCCCCCTCCTCAGTCTCTTCGTCTCCCTCTGTAGTGACCTCCATGTCAGGGTCTGAATCCACCATTTCCATGGGAGGGAACATGCAAGGCGTTGTTGTTTTTCTTCTGCTCGCCATTGTGTCTTATCTGCGCTTGTGTAAATATATATATTTGTTGTTGTTTTTTAATCTAAATTTTAGTTCAGCACTTGTTGCTCCATGCAAATTACTTCAGGAGTTCAAACTTGAAAGTTGACTTATCCTTAAATCCTGCAAGAGATAGATCCATATTATGTGCACATAATTGAGAGAAAGGCATTCATGTTTAGACCTTGAATTTATCTACTAGAATATTTAAGAGGGGGGCCTCTACTGCAGTGTACTTTAACAGGTTGTTGTAGGTGTGGTGGGATATGTATAGAAAGTTTCATTTCACTAATACATTAGCAAGTCCCTAGATTGTTTCCACTACCATTACTAAACTCTACGCGCACAAATGATGCCAGTCTTCAAATAGCGCGAGCGATACACATTAACACCCTTAATAAGTGGCTGCTTATACTATATGCATTCTAGCCCAAAGCAAAAGGATTTGAGAAAACTGCAGGACAAGACATTTGATTTCTAAATCGATGTATTAAAAATGCTTCTGTATCGTATCATTAGTCTGCTAACTACCAGTTTGTTAACCAACTTGTCAGTCAGTCACACTGCAAATAATATTCATCTGTCACTTGTCCCCTTGTGCCAGTCACGAGTGTACGGTATTTTGCTGTTTTGGGGCGATGGGAGTATTTAGCAAAAAGTGGGAAATGATAGTCAAATCTTATTAATTGGAGCTATTACGTGTATGATTAACTTCTCATGGTGTTCATTTTATTACCTACCCGTGCAGAGAACTGTCGCTTACAAGCATCTTGCAACAACCAGTTAGCTTCCAATCTGAATGCTGATGTGCCGTCTTCCGCATTTGCCCAGTCGTTCCCTCCCCAACAAATGCACTGTCGACTCCGGCAGTGGCCCACAGGCGCAACGAGTCCATCTGTTGTTAACATAGACGTAGAGCAAAATAGTGAATGCGCCGAGATTCGGTTGGTTTTTCACTCCCTTTCCTTTTGCCTACAAACCGTCGCCTTGTTTGGTTTGTTCATGCATTTAAACCGGCCAAGATATAGACACCGATAGTTCATCGACTCTAACGATAGTCCTTCTTTTATTTCCTTCTTCTTCTTCTTCAGTTGGTTTTATCGGAGGTTGCCATTCAACGTTGTGGTGCATTACCGCCACCTGCTGTACTGGAGTGTGGGCCAGCCCCGTTGCTCTAAAAATATAAAAAATATGTAATACTATATCTAATTACGTTCTACTTAAAATACTCTTTAAACTAATTACTGTATCCCATTCTCCCTCATACTAGATCTCAGCCTCTCTCTTTCCCTCTGATACTGCCCACAATGTAGCAATCACAACTTCCTGTTGGATGCTTTCCTCACAAGTGTTATTTCAACCGGCTGTGTCCCACCCTTAATCTTGTAAAAAATAGCCTCCTCTCTTCTGTCCCTTTTTGCAGTCCTCCCCTCACCAACTTTCCTCTGTACTTGAAATAAATGCCTGCCCTTAGTATCTCTATTCCACTGCTCCTGCCATCTCTGCACCATCACTGTCCATTTCAGGCTTTTTGCCTCTGCCTTGCTCATTGAAACTACAACATCCCCACTACTAAGTGCTTGGTTTAGCCAGTACATCAACTGCCTCGTTCCCGTCCACCCCCACATAGGCTGGGACACAAGTAAATCTTATCTGTATACCCATCTGTCTAATCGTTCCATGGGTTTGTAGTACATCATAAAGCAGGTATTGTCTGCTACTTGAGCTAAAGGACTGCAGACTCATCAACACTGCACATGAATCAGAGCAATGTATTATGATTTTTTATTTCCAGAGCGTCATTACAAATGTTTTACGTCATCATGAAGCGACTTCCTCTATGAAAAGAAAAGCACCAGTGAGGAAGAGGTTCATTATAAAGATCATCTTTAAAATAACTGACCCCTTCTCAATTATCCTAAAGGCCCATAATAATTTATGTCAAATGTTGGAAAAGGAGGATAAAATTGCCCAATAATAAAGAAATCAAAGTCAAAATAGTGAATGTGCCGAGATTCGGTTGGTTTTTCACACCCTTTCCCTTTGCCTGCAAACCGTCGCCTTGCTTGGTTTGTTCATGCATTTAAACCGGCCTAGATATAGACACCGATAGTTCATCGACTCTAACGATGGTCCTTCTTTTATTTCCTACTTCTTCTTCTTTGGTTGGGTTTATCGGAGGTTGGCATTCAACGTTGTGGTGCATTACCGCCACCTGCTCTACTGGGGTGTTGGCCAGCCCCGTTGCTCTAAAAAAATATAAAATATGTAAAACTATATCTAATTACGTTCTACTTAATATACTCTTTAAACTAATTTACTGTATCCCATTCTCCCTCATACTTGATCTCAGCCTCTCTCTTTCCTCTGATACTGCCCACAATGTAGCAATACAATGTAGCAATCACAACTTCCTGTTGGATGCTTTCCTCACAAGTGTTATTTCAACCGGCTGTGTCCCACCCTTAATCTTGTAAAAAATAGCATCCTCTCTTCTGTCCCTTTTTGCAGTCCTCCCCTCACCAACTTTCCTCTGTACTTGAAATAAATGCCTGCCCTTAGTATCTCTATTCCACTGCTCCTGCCATCTCTGCACCATCACTGTCCATATCAGGCTTTTTGCCTCTGCCTTGCTCATTGAAACTACAACATCCCCACTACTAAGTGCTTGTTTAGCCAGTACATCAACTGCCTCGTTCCCCCCCACCCCCACATTGGCTGGGACACAAGTAAATCTTATCTGTATACCCATCTGTCTAATCCTGCCATGGGTTTGTAGTACATCATAAAGCAGGTCTTGTCTGCTACTTGAGCTAAAGGACTGCAGACTCATCAACACTGCACATGAATCAGAGCAATTTACTATGATTTTTTATTTCCAGAGCGTCATTACAAATGTTTTACGTCATCATGAAGCGACTTCCTCTATGAAAAGAAAAGCACCAGTGAGGAAGAGGTTCATTATAAAGATCATCTTTAAAATAACTGACCCCTTCTCAATTATCCTAAAGGCCCATAATAATTTATGTCAAATGTTGGAAAAGGAGGATAAAATTGCCCAATAATAAAGAAATCAAAGTCAAAATAGTGAATGTGCCGAGATTCGGTTGGTTTTTCACACCCTTTCCCTTTGCCTGCAAACCGTCGCCTTGCTTGGTTTGTTCATGCATTTAAACCGGCCTAGATATAGACACCGATAGTTCATCGACTCTAACGATAGTCCTTCTTTTATTTCCTACTTCTTCTTCTTTGGTTGGGTTTATCGGAGGTTGGCATTCAACGTTGTGGTGCATTACCGCCACCTGCTCTACTGGGGTGTTGGCCAGCCCCGTTGCTCTAAAAAAATATAAAATATGTAAAACTATATCTAATTACGTTCTACTTAATATACTCTTTAAACTAATTTACTGTATTCCATTCTCCCTCATACTTGATCTCAGCCTCTCTCTTTCCTCTGATACTGCCCACAATGTAGCAATACAATGTAGCAATCACAACTTCCTGTTGGATGCTTTCCTCACAAGTGTTATTTCAACCGGCTGTGTCCCACCCTTAATCTTGTAAAAAATAGCCTCCTCTCTTCTGTCCCTTTTTGCAGTCCTCCCCTCACCAACTTTCCTCTGTACTTGAAATAAATGCCTGCCCTTAGTATCTCTATTCCACTGCTCCTGCCATCTCTCCACCATCACTGTCCATATCAGGCTTTTTGCCTCTGCCTTGCTCATTGAAACTACAACATCCCCACTACTAAGTGCTTGTTTAGCCAGTACATCAACTGCCTCGTTCCCCTCCACCCCCACATTGGCTGGGACACAAGTAAATCTTATCTGTATACCCATCTGTCTAATCCTGCCATGGGTTTGTAGTACATCATAAAGCAGGTCTTGTCTGCTACTTGAGCTAAAGGACTGCAGACTCATCAACACTGCACATGAATCAGAGCAATTTACTATGATTTTTTTATTTCCAGAGCGTCATTACAAATGTTTTACATCATCATGAAGCGACTTCCTCTATGAAAAGAAAAGCACCAGTGAGGAAGAGGTTCATTATAAAGATCATCTTTAAAAGAACTGACCCCTTCTCAATTATCCTAAAGGCCCATAATAATTTATGTCAAATGTTGGAAAAGGAGGATAAAATTGCCCAATAATAAAGAAATCAAATTCATAAAAAATATATAAATACTTTAATAATATGCAATTAAAGATCGACTCAGCGATATGACATACAGTTGAAGTCGGAAGATTACATACACCTTAGCCAAATACATTTAAACTCCGTTAGGATCACCACTTTATTTTAAGAATGTGAAATGTCAGAATAATAGTAGAGTGATTTATTTCAGCTTTTATTTATTTCATCTCATTCCCAGTGGGTCAGAAGTTTACATACACTCAATTAGTATTTGGTAGCATTGCCTTTAAATTGTTTAACTTGGGTCAAACGTTTTGGGTAGCCTTCCACAAGCTTCCCACAATAAGTTGGGTGAATTTTGGCCCATTCCTCCTGACAAGCTGGTGTAACTGAGTCAGGTTTGTAGGCCTCCTTGCTCTGACACACTTTTTCAGTTCTGCCCACAAATTTTCTATAGGATTGAGGTCAAGGCTTTGTGATGGCCACTCCAATACCTTGACTTTGTTGTCCTTATGCCATTTTGCCACAACTTTGGAAGTATGCTTGGGGTCATTGTCCATTTGGAAGACCCAATTGCGACCAAACTTTAACTTCCTGACTGATGTCTTGAGATGTTGCTTCAATATATCCACATAATTTTCCTTCCTCATGATGCCATCTATTTTGTGAAGTGCACCAGTCCCTCCTGCAGCAAAGCAACCCCACAGCATGATGCTGGCACCCCCGTGCTTCACGGTTGGGATGGTGTTCTTCGGCTTGCAAGCAACCCCCTTTTTCCTCCAAACATAACAATGGTCATTATGGCCAAACACTTCTATTTTTGTTTCATCAGACCAGAGGACATTTCTCCAAAAAGTAAGATCTTTGTCCCCATGTGCAGTTGCAAACCGTAGTCTGGCTTTTTATGGCAGTTTTGGAGCAGTGGCCTCTTCCTTGCTGAGCAGCCTTTCAGGTTATGTCGATATAGGACTCATTTTACTGTGGATATAGATACCTTTGTACCTGTTTCCTCCAGCATCTTCACAAGGTCCTTTGCTGTTGTTCTGGGATTGATTTGCACTTTTCGCACCAAAGTACGTTCATCTCTAGGAGACAGAACGAGTCCCCTTCCTGAGAGGTGTGACGACTGCGTGGTCCCATGGTGTTTATACTTGCGTACTATTGTTTGTACAGATGAACGTGGTACCTTCAGGCATTTGGAAATTGCTCCCAAGGATGAACAAGACTTGTGGAGGTCTACAATTTGCTTTCTGAGGTCTTGGCTGATTTCTTTTGATTTTCCCATGATGTCAAGCAAAGAGGCACTGAGTTTGAAGGTAGGCCTTGATATACATCCACAGGTACACCTCCAGTTGACTCAAATGATGTCAATTAGCCTATCAGAAGCTTCTAAAGCCATGACATCATTTTCTGTAATTTTCCAAGCTGTTCAAAGGCACAGTCAACTTAGTGTATGTAAACTTCTGACCCACTGGAATTGTGATACAGTGAATTATAAGTGAAATAATCTGTCTGTAAACAATTGTTGGACAAATTACTTGTGTCATGCACAAAGTAGATGTCCTAACCGACTTTCCAAAACTATAGTTTGTTAACAAGAAATGTGTGGAATGGTTGAAAAACAAGTTTTAATGACTCCAATCTAAGTGTATGTAAACTTCCGACTTCAACTGTTGATGCAGAAAGTAAACCGCATAGTGGGTCAATTTCAGCAACAACTAAGAGTGTTGAAGCACGAGGCTCAACTTCTCCACTGTTTTGGTCCTGTGGCTCCCACGCTGTAAGAGCGTGACGTGAACCTGTGCAAATGCGCACATACTGTGTGACTGTGTGAGAGCGAAGTCTTGCATCTCACTCATCTCAATAGCTGCGGTGCTGCTCGTGGCAACATCATTTTGCTGAGTCTACCTTTAAATAATCAAATGTAATTTCAGACATATTTTAAATGCATACATAAAAATACACACAATGTAATGCATGATTAGGCCCATTGTAATAGGTAAATAATAGAACATCTTGAAATGCATCATATTTTATTACACTATGGAAAATAGGAAAACATCAAGTGAAGAAATTAGGAAAAGTTGTCGATTTCTCTCTTCATTTCCTAAAATGAGTGAAAGGAAAATAAAATGTATGTCAAAGTATAAATCACTTATCAACATTTCAAGTCATTAAAGTGACTCACATGCACATACATCAATTAACTAACTATGCACATATTTCAATGTAGGGAATGTTTTTGGTTTCCATACTCAATGTATTTCCTACAACAAGTGACGTAAAAGAGTGATAAGTTATAAGCCACATACCTGTAAGAGCTCTGTCTTATCAAAGTTCTTGCGGTGTCTGTAGATGCTCTGACACAACATAGCATACAGCTTCTCCAGCTGATGCACCTCATAGCCCTCAGTCTTGGACACAACTCTTTTGAGCAATTCCTGGACAGTAAATTATACACAAATCAATATATGAATATAGGATGAATGAATAAGTGTTTGGCTGTGACTTGCCATGACCATATTTCTGGTGATCATAATTGTTTTCTGGACCATATTTCTGGTCTGCAACTTTCTGTGTGTAGTTCTGGTACAACTACATTGTAAGAAGCATGGTCTGACTTTATAAAAGACTGGTCAGGAGGTTACCTTGAGTTTGTCGTGGTCCACGACCAGCTGAGGGGTTTTCTGGGTCAGGATCTCCAGGGCCTTGTCCACGTCGATCAACTGCTGCTGCTGCACCAGAGTCCTGGTGGCACGGGTCACACGCCTCTCTGTTGGAGGGAAACACAGGAAGCAATCAGGATGGTGTGAGGGAGAGCTGATAAGCAAAAGTCCCTTTAATCATTGCTGGCTGAACAGGCTATTGCTAATGCTAACACAATGGCCTATTGGTGTTGACATGCACATCTCCTAACATGCAAATTAGGTTTCTACCTGGTAACATTGGATCTCAAGCATTAAGTAGGGGGGCATGGTTTCCTATTCTAGAACTAAGGCACAGAAGAAGACACAATTACAAGCATTTGCAGTATTAATATAGTTAGATTTTCTACAACAAAGTAAACCTTTTTGCATGCGTTCATTGGCCCTCATGCGGTGGTGAACACATTTACAACCAAAGGAACTCACTCTTACAGAGTATTTAAATAAGTGGAGAGATGGATGTATCCCTTTAACTGATGTGTTGTGATGAGTTAGAGCTCCCCAACAGCTGGAGCCCCCAGAGGCCAAAGGTCAGTGAAACTGACTGAGCTGTTCCCTGAGGCCAGAAGCAGTAGCTTGCTTGCTGCCTGGGTCCGGGACCCTAATACAGACCTATGTCCCAGTCATCCTCCAACCTTTCAGGCTCTTTGGTCTTTGTGGTGTGTTTCTCTCCCTGATCTACCTCCTTTGTAGGGGTGTTGTTGACTGGACTTTGGTCACGTTCCACTGGAGGGCTGGCAGGCTGGTGGTGGTCTCCATTGACTGCCACCACCGGACCGGCTTGGATCCCAGATTGGACCTGTGTGAGGCCTGGCTGGTGTGAGTCGTCTGTGGGGTCTGGAGCTTGCTGTTGCCAGTCTCCATTGGGGATGGGAGTGGTGGTGGGCTGCTCTGTAACACAGGCCTCTTCCACATCATCGGCAGGCTTAGTGGTCTTCTCTGAGGTACACTCCATAGGGGAGTCTCCACAGCCATTCTCTAGAATAGTCTCCAAAGGCTTAGCTTGTTTTTCTTCGCCCTCCTCTATGCCATCACTTTCATCCTCTTCTTCCTCCTCTGAGTTTGTGATCTCCTTGTTGGAAGAAAAGGAAGACGTAGGTTTCTTTTTCTTTTTCTTTATGATGCCGGAGCTCCATTTGCTTTTGCGTCGTGTTTTGGGCGGTTTCTTCTTATGGGCTAGAGTACGAGCTAGGAAAATTAAATAGAGAAGAAAAGGTAATTTAACATGATAGAGAAAGGGACAGACAGAAAGACAGATGTCTCAGTATTCATGAATATCATCTTCCTCTCCTCCCTGGCTCTCAATTGCTGCTCTTGCCGGTCATCATGGTTTTCTAACTCGGTCTTGTCTTTTGACTGGTTCACTCAACTGGAACGAATCCTCCTCCTTCCTTTTCCTTTTCCTCCTCTTCCTCCTTTCACTCTGGCTACACCTACTTCTGTTCCTGTCCTGATCCTAGGGACTTCCACTTTCTTTCTATCACTCGCAACACATCTGGGAGGTATTAGTCTTCTGCCCTTAAACGTTGAAACACTGATAATAACTGCTTATGTACTGCAAATCAAGCAGTAAAAAACTAAATCGTGAGTGCTGTCCCTTGGTGGTTGACCAGTGTCTACCATAATTTCCACTGGATGTTCCTCTTCTCTGTAACAAATAAGCTACCAATAAACAGTTAAGGAGTAGAGTGGTGAGACTTACGTGCGGGCCGTGGGGTGTTGGCAGCGAACGGGGTGCTGGCGTCTTTGCCAGTGTTACCGCCTGGCCTCTTGGACTCAGCAACTCCTTCCTCTCTGGGCAAGGTCTGGTAGTAGGAGGGGGCGAACTTTGATGACGTGCACCCTGTTAGTAGACATAAACATGTCGTTAGCTTTGTCAATAAACTAAGATGTTTTAAGGAAAATAAGAGAGGGTTCATCTCATCATTGGACAAATAGTTAAAGAAGCCGACACTAGACACTGAAACTGATACAATAGCTAGCTGAACTCACATCTGGAGACAGGTTGCGCGCACTTTATTTGGATAGTCCGGATTTCCATCTGTAGATGCTCTACAGATGGTCATACTATCAACAAACTATCTGTTGATAAGCAACTGCTTGCTAAGATACGGTTAGATTTAGAGTAAGGGTTAGGTTAAGGGTTAAGGTTAGGGCTAGGGTTAGTACATAGTTAGTTGAAATGTTACTGATCGTCTGTAGAGCATCTACAGATGGACTATCCAAATAAAGGGTTACTGAGAGGTTTTACCCTGTAGGCTAGGTCACTACTATAGCGTTTAAATCACAGCAATATGTCAACGTTATAAGCAGCAGCAGCAGTTACCTCTCTTGTTGCGTGACTCTCTGATCTTCTCGCAGATCCTGTTAAAGTCCTCGTCCAGTTCGTCGCTGATGATGGCGTGGGTCGTGTCCTTCAGGGCACAAGCCCGGTGACGAATCTGACGATCTGGAAACACAAAGAGATAGACATTGATGACAGAGGTACACAGTAGGGGGCCTTGTCATCCATGGGACCCACTAACTGCAGCAGAACAACGAGAACGGACCAGAATATCTTCAGAGAGATACCTAACAAAAAGTATGTAGCATACTCAGTGGAGTAAGATTAGCCTGGTCCCAGATCGGTTAGTGATGTCTTGCCAACTCCTATGGTTGTTGGCAAGACAGCGCAAACAGATCTGGAACCGGCCTCCCGAGTGGCGCAGCGGTCGAAGGCACTGCATCGCAGAGCTAGAGGCGTCACTACAGACGCGGGTTCGATCCCAGGCTGTGTCGCAGCCGGCCGCGACCGGGAGACCCATGAGGCGGCGCACAATTGGCCCAGCGTCGTCCGGGTTAGGGGAGGGTTTGGCCGGCCGGGATGTCCTTGGCTCATCGCGCTCTAGCGACTCCTTGTGGCGGGCCGGGCGCATGCACGCTGGCTTCGGTCACCAGCTGTACGGTGTTTCCTCCGACACATTGGTGCGGCTGGCTTCCGGGTTAAGCGAACAGTGTGTTAAGAAGCAGTGCGGCTTGGCGGGGGTCGTGTTTCGGAGGACGCATGGCTCTCGACCTTCACCTCTCCCGAGTCCGTAGGGGAGTTGCAGCGATGGGACAAGACTAACTACCAATTGGATATCACGAAAAAGGGGTAAAACGTACAAAATATTTTAAAATGAATAATATTATATTTTAAAAATGAATAATTAAAAAAGATTTGGAACCAGGCTAGAATAACACATCAGTTATAGTATAATAATAATAACAGCACTCAGTTTAATGAGATGGAGATGGTTGTAGGTATACCAGATGGGTCGCTGTCAGGGTTGTACTCCAGGGCGTTCTTCCAGATCAGGTCCACGTCGTTGACAAACTCCCTGACGGTCACGTACTTGTGGAGGTCGACCTTGGACAGTACAGTGGAGAGGTCCATGGGATGCCTGATCACCTTAATATAGTCAGGAACCTGGTGAGAGAAGAACACAAACCATTGATAAGATGGGGGACACAATACCACTCTGATAGGTTGTTTTGGATGAGAGCGTCGGTAAAGGAGAGAAGCTACAGAAATCTGAGGTGACGACAGTGCAGCCCCCCCAAGAGGCCACAGCTCACTTAGAATGTATGTACTTGTATTCAGACTTGCCAGTTAAGTATTGACTAAGTTTGGGTCAGTCAACATTCAGCTTACATTAGAGTAATCTTGACTAGCACCCTGGACTACAACACCACAAAAAAATATATTTCCTTCCTTGTCCCTCTCTCTTTTTCGGTGTTTTCTCCCTACCTCTTCGATGTCCACAGGCTTAGTGAAGGCCTTGAAGCGCTTGTCCTGGGAGAGGCGCTCGGTGACGTTGCGCAGGAACAGCCTCAGCTCCCTGAGTGTGTCCTCCTCCTGCTCCTCCAGACGCAGACGCTCCCTCTCACTCATCTGCCTGGGCGGAGGAGGGGGGGCAAGGGGGAGCACCTCCATGGCATGCATTACTGAGGCAGGGGAAGGGGAGGAAGAGGGGGTAAAGAACAAGGAGGGTTCAAATGGAGATGGGACACAAACAGCAATTATACCAAGTGATCATCAAAAGGCATAAATATCTAGTACTTACAGGCTTTCTTCTTGGAGGCGGGTGCCTTGGTAGCCTGGCTAAGGATGAGATTCTCAAAGAACTTCCTTCTCTCCTGCTGGGTGGGAATTTGGATAGAGTGCACCTCTCCGTACTCCAACCGGAACAGAGTCTGGATCTGAGAGACAAATTGTAGAATAGTTACCTCCGTGACCATTTAGGGTCTTCACCTCTACAAATAGTATTTACTGAAGTGTAAATAAAAGAATGTGGTTACGAATCTACTCATGGATTGAGTAGCCCAGTAAGGTCCAGGGATCACTTCTCTACAGTCCTTGTAGTGTAATGTATGGTGGAGGAGCCCCAGGTAAGACCTACCTCGTCGGTCAGGTCGTGGTGAGCCACGTTGCTGGTGGCCAGCAGCATGATGGGGGAGAAGGAGGGGATGTCCTGCAGCAGGCTGAGGAAGGTGGCCTTGAGGGCCGAGCCCACCGTGTCCCACCACTGCTGGATGTGGGGGATGTACAGGATGCTGGGGGAGGTCCGCTTGGCCTCGCAGAACACCTGGGGCAGGTAGGGCGAGAGGGGCTGAGAGGTCAATGAGTGTATCACTCACCAACCTAGCACTTGGGTCGGGATTCAAACTATCAGCACTGCCCCGACATCTCGCTGCATTTGACTTAGTAATTATGTGCTTGATGGAGTTAGCCTTTATACAATGAAGTCAACTCTGGGGCTATAATTCTCTGCACCACAAATGAGAGGAGCAGGTTGGTATGCATTTTAACATTTCACTTCTAAAGACTACATTAGTTCCAGCCAGTACCTGAGCACAGGCCTCCTCGGGGGAGGTGCAGCTGACTCCAAACAGCACGGCCATGTCCAGGGTGTAGACAGTGAACTTCTCCAGGGCGTGGAGCACGGCAGGGGCCAGGTGGGAGCTCTGACCCGCCCCGGGACGCCCAGCCAGCAGCAGCCTGGGCCGGTAGGTGGTGGGGTGGCAGATCGCATTCCTGGAACAGAGGCGAGTGGAGAGGTGAAGTGAATGGAGAATCAGGGATGTGATTATGAATGGAAACAACAAAAATAGGGGGGTTCTTTAAGGGCAAAATGTATCTACATATTACAGGTAGGCTATATCTTACCTGGCAAAATGGAGGAAGCTCCCTTTGGTGGTGGTCTGTTTGGTGATGGAATTATTGGACGAGGGGCCCTCATCCCCACTGTACATGAGGTCATCCTCCAGAATGCTGGCTGTCAGATCTGAGCGAAGGAAAAACTTGATCAAGTAATTGCATCAACCGAACTTAACCAATGATCCACTCTAATAGTGACCTAGCTTGGTCCCACATCTGTTTGTGCTGTATAGCCAGCATTGGCACGACATTGACCATAGAATTCGGCAAGATAGCACAAATAAATCTGGGATCAGATAACAATGGCCGTGACAAAACTGAACCCGACCCACCTGTATCCCTCTTCCTCTTGAGGCCCTGTTCGGCGTGGGGGAAGAGCTTCTGCAGTGCGTCCAGCACGTTGGTGAGGGCGGGGCCCAGCAGGGGCGTGACCACAGGGGTCAGGGCCTTGGCAGGGGACGACACAGCCCTCTGGGAGGCTGGCACCATCTTCCTCATGGCGGCCACAAAATCCCGGCTGTTGATGTTGATGGAGCCCACGTCCAGCAGGAGCTTCTGGGACGTGCCGTAGATCTGGGGGTAGCGGCGGCGCAGCGCGCACAGGGCCGCCTCGGCGCACACCGCCTTGATGTCAGCGCCGCAGTAGCCTGGGGTCCAGAGAGGGAAGATGTTGCGGTTAATAATACGTGTGTAGGATTGACTGTGGAACTGTGTTAAATCGATAGATTAATTGTGGTGATCTGGCTGAATATTATGAGACAACAAAACGACATAGTTATTTTTGCTCTTACAATTATTGTACAATCTTGACTTGCCCAATGCTAGAGTTGATTTGGTATACATTAGTCACCTACCAACACATTTATCAGCCAACTCTTCCAGAAAAGGATAGGACGGTGTAGGATTCCACTGTCTGGTGTGAATCTTTAGGATATCTTTCCGGGACTGAAGTTGTCGACAGAAATGAAAGGTAAGTGCACGAATGAAACGTAACTGTTTGTAGGTCGCTGATGTCAAAGGAAGATTTGGATGGACATTTGAGTTATGCACGCACACATATCAACTCGAGTGAGGATTCCCCCCACAGGTGATTAGTCTTACCTCGCGATCAGGGAGGCCAAAGAGGAACTCCCTGTCGAAGCGTCCGGGGCGTCTGAGGGCGGGGTCGATGGAGTCAAGTCGGTTGGTGGCTCCGATCACCACCACCTCTCCTCGGCTATCCAGGCCATCCATCAGGGCCAGCAGGGTGGACACGATGGAACTGCAGGAAGGAACCACGAGGTGGGAATATTCAATGTTTAGTATGCAGGCGCAATCAATGGTAAGTCTCTGTAATCAGTGGAGCGAGAAATGAGAGTGGCTGAATTGTCTCACCTGTGGATCTGGTCTTGGCGACTGGAGCGAACCGGAGCCAACCCATCGATTTCGTCAAAGAAGATAATGGCTGGCCGCATCTGGTAAGCCTGTGGGTACAAATAATGAGTCTTCCTGTCAATGCAAGTACATCCCTATATAATAGACATGACACTCAAACACTTTTCCAACAAGAGACCAATAGTGGCTTGAGCAGGAAATGCTGATAGATAGGCATATACTAGACTCAATGGTCTCACTAAGACTGAATGCACCAGTGATAACTATATTAATGATCTACAGTGTGTTGTCTGAGGGAATGCACTGTACCTGGTCAAAGAGCAGCCTGAGCTGGCGTTCCGACTCGCCCACCCACTTGCTCAAGCAGTCGGCCCCCTTCCTCATGAAGAAGGCCACCTTCCTCTCCCCCTGGCTGCACTCGTTGGCCAGCGCTCTGGCCACCAGGGTCTTTCCCGTACCCGGGGGACCGTAGAACAGGCAGCCCCTGAAACAGACAGGGATAGTCTTAGAATGGATCCTTGCAAAGGAATCAAATGATCAAAGAGCCAAGGATGAGTGGATGAGGCTGTGATTAGGGTTAGGGTTGGGGTGGGGCTTAAGTCCATTGACAGGATCCATTCTAGTTGCACACCCAAGTAAGTTTCTCATCCTGTTATAGGCTATTTCCTTACAATGCCATTATGGTAAGCTACCCCGAAGACAATGTAAATCAATCGTCAAAACAATTGCAAGTTAACCAACAAAGTATGTTAGCTTTTCAACCCTAAAACAAGTGCTCACCTTGGGGGCTGGATCTTGAACTTCTCAAACACCTCTGGGTAGAGCAGAGGGAAGACTACCATCTCCTTCAGGGCGGAAATGTGGCTTGTCAGACCACCAACGGTGTCAAAGCGTACCTTTGGAGGGAAGAGACGGGGTTGGATCATTACATAGAAGAGGCAGTCAGATAACTTAAAGACCATAGCATGTAGGCAAACCAACTTTGAGATGTTAGAACTTACCGACTGGTCAATCGCCATGGGGTCGACATCCGCAAGACTCGCACCGATCTTCATTCTGTCCTTATGGATTCCCCAAATGTCCTCTTTGCGCAAATTCAGAGGCAGACACCTGAGAGGGATCCCAAATGAAAGAGATTGCGGTTTTGGCAAGCTTATTCTGAGCAGAAGCTCAAATCCACACCGGATTCCACTGGTGTGAAATATGGGACCGATTTAGCTTTAAAATCCAAATAAATATATTCTGTTCCTTGTGTCAGTCTCATACAGAGAAACTCTTGAGCTACATCATGTGTTCACTCCAAAGGTCTGGCACCCAATGAAGCTCACCAAGGAGATATCACCAGAATAACCAAGATGGAACCTTCGTCGATTATTATTACATCATCGACCACCACCACCACTCATGATGTCATAGACACAGTTCAAAAACATTCAGGAGTGGGGAATCATTGGTCTGCTCACCCTGGCCCTTTTTTTTCTGGCATGTTCATTATCCTTTAAATATGATTGAATCTTGTTCAAGATAATATGTCATGGCAAATAACAGATGATCAGTAAACTAATGAAAAAATAATCAAGTAATATGTAATAAAACATTGTTTTATTCTTTCTTTAGTACCACTTTCAAGGGTAGATTTCATCTGTGAACTAAATTAACATTTTATCATTATAGGGACAAGTCAAACTGTTGAAGTGTATCAAATTGGTTGCTCATGATGACATGTTCACTGACCTGTTCTTGGCTTCTTGCTCTGTGTCTTCCTCATCAGAGGAGTCTTCCTCATCAGAGGAGCTGGCTTTGTGGGTGTGCCAAGCATGCTTTCTCCTGTGGGTCAAATCAAACCATAAGGAGACAGAGAAAGGACAAACTTCTTCACTACTTTACTGTCCCCAATAACAAATGGGAGACCTAAGTTGTTTAAATTGTGCCAAAGACTCACCTGCCTATGGACCCAATCCTGTTGTTTGAAACAGTGAAAAAGAAAAGAGGAAAAACATTAAACATCACAATGAAAAGTAATCTATATTCACAAGATCCTACAAGAATAGCCCATAGTCATAGATAACCATAACCATTTATAACGACGCAACACATGAAACACAGCATTAAATGGACCCTACAATATATTTAGGTGAAAACAAAGATTTTTTGGGGTCAAAACAAATAACTGGACACAATGAAACCAATGTACTATACATATGGGCTACGACTATTGGTAAAGTGCCAGTACTGTGAAGTACAGTACTGTGGGAGGGTGAGCAACAGTGCAGACCTGCCACTCCTTCGACTGGTGGTGTGGGCACTCCTGGGTACTGAGGCACTGATGCGGTAGCTCCCTCTAGTGGAAGATGCCTGGCGGTCAAAAAACATGGGCGCCTGCTTCCTGGATTCTACAGATGAAACAGTGAGAGAGGCATAACATCATGATAAGCACTGATCTTGGCCCATAGTCAAGAATTTCAGAGTGGGAGTGCTGATCTAGAATCAGTTTTGCTTTTTAGATCAGAATATTTTTTGGTGGAGATATGCTCTGATGAAGGTCGACTGATCGAAAGCTTAGCTACCATTACCATGACTTATGCAAATAAGACTTTTTCCTGTTTTTTCCTGTTTTATATTTTGCCTCCAGCACCTTTACTTATTGGTTTTGTGTGTGCGGTAGACTCTTCTTATTATATACGAGTTCATAATGAATAACATGGACAGTGGGGATCTGATCCCAATCAGCACTGCTGGCTTGTTCCACGAAATGAGTGCCTTTTGATATTTTAAGTAGAAATTGTGCACCAATATTGAATATTAAAAGCCTGTTATATTACAATTAAGTGCCCTTCAATATATACCACATGGAGAATTTAATCAGATTTTTTATATAAATAAAGACTTGCTAAAGTGCCAAAATTCAGCATGTCCCTCCGTGCACCCTCTGCAGATTTTAACCAACTCAACCCCAAAATTCCTCCAAGCTTTCACCATAATTGGACAGCCCTAGTTATTTTGTTGCTTTGCCAAAGTCATTTCTGAAGATTATTATTTATTTAATGTGATTAGTGATTCATTTACGTCTGTCCCTCATTTTAAGGTCAACCCTGTTATGTGAACTGAACTCCCATTTTAATATGGTGAAACAATTCCTTTAAACAAATGTTTTATAAAGAAACATTGGACATCGAATAGTCAAATCATAGTGTAAAAGTAGGTGAGCTTGTTCTACCCTTTTGACCATTTGCTGGTGTTTTGTGGTGGAAAACTGAGCGAGTCAAGCATACCACGTCAAACCTGTTACCCATAGATAGACAGGCTAGAAACACGCTTCCATTCCCCCTGTCGGAAGGGGATTTATGGCTGAGTTTAGAGGAAATCATCAACTCTTTTACAGTCAACCCTGCTACTTTATTTGGCACTTATTATAGTAATTTTTTTAGTTAACCTCTTGAGATGGGAAAACATGTTTTTTTAATGAAGTTGAACATGTGCTCTTTATGACAGAATGTTTAAATTAGATTAAATGAAGTTAATTGTTTTTTTTGGACCAAGTTAAACTTCTCAAAAGGAATTGGTGGAACGACCCTGCTACGCTCATTAATTGAGATGAATAACTAAGTAAGTTACGGAGAAAAATGTCTCTGAAGACTCTAGTTCAGTGAAGAGCAATAAGTTAGGATGTGCTTTTTACGGGATTCAAATGTAAAAAGGACCAACCATCCAGGGGGGCCTGGTAGCGAACCACTGCTTTTTTCTGTCGAGGTTCATAGCGCTTGCTGTTATTGTCATCGTCGTCTTCATCATCATCGTCCTCCACATCTCCGTCGCCCTCATCATCCTCCTCTCCATCGTCATCAGAGTACTCTGGAAATAGGTATTGGCCCAAAAGTTAATGAATTCATGTTTAGAGAGTTATGGTGAAACATAACATTGACCTAAACTACAATAGAAACAGACCTTCCGTTTCTTGTTTGGAAACTGCTTTTACGGTTGGACGTTCAGTAGTCTTCTTTCGCTGGGATTTAAAATAGATCCTCTGAAATTCAAACAAAAACCTTCATAGATACAACTGGTATGGTACTGCCATTTCCTTTTTTCAGTGGCCTGTATGACACAATGGTACATATTTCAGTGAGACTTAAATCTCAAAAGGAATTATTGGTCATTTCCATCCACTGCTCTTATTTCCCATATCTCAAGGCTCTAAACCTGGGATCATTTTGTGAAATTCAAAATGACACACTGAACATTAAGAAAACCTGCTATTTCCATGATGTAGACTAACCAGGTGAATCCAGGTGAAAGCTATGATCCCTTATTGATGGCACTTGTTAAATCCACTTCAAATCAGTGTAAATGAAGGGGTGGAGACAGGTTAAAGAAGGGTTTTTAAGCCTTGAGACAAATGAGACACGGATTGTGTATGTGTGCCATTCAGAGGGTGAATGGGCAAGTGCCTTTGAACGGGGTATGGTAGTAGGTGCCAGGCACAGCGGTTTGTCAAGAACTGCAACTCTGCTGGGTTTTTCACGCTCAACAGTTTCCCGTGTGTATCAAGAATGGTCCACCACCCAAAGGACATCCAGACAACTTGACACAACTGTGGGAAACATTGGAATCAACACGGGCCAACATCCCTGTGGAACGCTTTCGACACCTTGTAGAGTTTTTTCAGTTAGCTGCTGGTGAATGAGGCAACAATATGACAACAGTGTGATTACTGTTCCTAAAACTACAGCAGAGGGCTGCTGAGGGCGGAGAGAGAGAGCGAGAGAGAGATAGAGGGTGGTGGACCACAGATGGGTGCAACACCCTTACAATGGCTGATAAGAGATTGTGTACGGCAGCAGAAGATACAGAGCCTAGAAACAGTGGCCAGTTATTATGTAAACACATTTCTACAGTGGAACAAGCCCTTGTGTTTGGGTAGAGTTAGTGTGAGTCTTCAATGCCAATCTCAAAGGGGGAGCATGTCAATGAATGGTTTCTTATTGTTTGCAAATTATACAGCATAAATATATAGCCCTGTATTGTATTTCATCCCTGGCTTTGTGGATGGCTGAATTACAAAATTATATTTCACGGAATGGAAAAAGCCTCACTGCTTGTTTGGAGTTTTTCATGTGGTGGCACATCTTCTTCATGTCATCAATCTTGTGGAGGACTGCCTCAGCAGTGCTATGGAGAAAAACAAGTAACATTAGCATGATTTCATGGAGGTTTTGGGTCCCAATGCAATAAGCTAAAAAATTGTGTACTTATCATTTTTGGGGAAAAGCAGAGGAATTAGTAATATGCCAATAATAACCCTCATGCTCCCTGTATTAGGACTATCCCCCATGTTACACACTCTACTGGGGAAGTAAACAAGAGACTTGGGAGCAACGACACACGGGGGTTCAGGTTTGTGTGGTGATGCTCCTTACTTAGTGATGAGGCGGTCGTAAATCATGGACTGTTGGTATCTGGTGGTTCTGGTGCTGCGTCGCACAACCCCCTGGGATCCTTCTGGTCTAGGTGACCCCTCTGGAACAGGTATTCAAAACATAATTCATGACTTATCCACAATTCCATGTAGGTAAATGAGTCTGTGAATGAGAATTATTGTTTAAAAGGAGTAAATTGTGTGACATCCTCTTAAAAGTGTTTTGTAGTTGGGTGTGTTTTTTATGACATGCATGTCTAAATAGGTGAATTGTTACGTTCTAGGAAAGACCTAGATCTTGTTTGCATCATAATGTGAAACATGCTTTAGGCTTACCAGTTTGGTCAACTTCACTGGCCCCATTGACCTGAAACCTGGGCGATTTCCTGTGAAGGAATAAAAAAATCACTTTAAAAAAATTACATTAAAATATAATATTATAATATGCCATTAAGCAGACGCTTTTATACAAAGCGACTTATAGTCATGCGTGCATACATTTTTGCGTATAGGTGGTCCCGGGAATCGAACCCACTACCCTGGCGTTACAAGCGCCATGCTCTACCAATTGAGCTACAGAGGACCACAAAATAATTGAAGAATGCTTGATGGTATCCGAATCAATGTGGTCTGTAGGACTAGCCTGGGTACCAGCATGTTCAGCTAACATTCCACTCCTTGTAATCCAGCAAAAACACAGAGTAGGCCTACAAGGAGTGGAAAGTTAGATAAACAGACTGGTACCCAGGCTACTGACAGCCGACAAAGATGCATCTTGGCTTTATATCTGGCTTATGGATAGAAACATTAGCCTACCATATGCCACAATGTATATCTACTACATCTCTAATATTTAATTAATGAGAACTGACTTACCTTGTTATCTTTCTGACAGGTCTCCCATTCTCTGTTGTTTTCCCATTTAGCTCTTCCAACGGGATAATATGCCGATCATTCTGACCAACATATCCCTGAGAAAGAGAACAGCAGAACTCAAATATAAATGTATTGGTCAACCTTGAAGGCATTGACGATCAATTGTCTTCCATCTGTTGAATATAAGTGAAGTTTGTTTTGACACAAAGTTTAGAAATGTTCTGCATAGCTAATTTAAAAATCGGTGACATTATTTACAGATTGTGCAAACAGCAGAGGTTACTGACAATGTTTTCAAATGATGACACCGTAGAACGTTGTTTGTTCACGCACTGACTGTCAATTGTTCAACTCACGTTAGTCAAGCGTGCGGACTTTCTCGGTGAAGTCTGCAGGGATGGAAAGTTGGCATCTGGTTGTGAAAACTGAAGTGTTGATTGGTCTGCTTCCGATATTCTCCGTATTATCACCATCGTGTTGAATTAACTGCGCGTTTAATGAGTTTACTAGCTAATACTACGGTCAATTATTCACAATTGCAATGTTAACAATGGTATGTATCGATCTAGCTATCTCCATATAATTGCGGATTGTGAACGACCTCCTAGCAAACCTGAGCTGTCAAAACTACTGTGTGTGTATAATTTCAAAACACAGTATTCTGGCACCACCCACGTCACAGATCGTATGCGTGACTGCGTTCGTTTTACATCACCCAGGGTGGAAAGGATATGGGGATTCTGTTGCAAAAACATTTTTCAACGGAAGCAAACGAAACGAAACGGGGAGAGACTGACCTGAATTTGACCAATAGAAACTCTCGTTTTAGTTGCAAACGTTCAACTGGACTAATGATTACACCCCAGGAGTCTACTGTATGGCAAGCTATATCATATTGTTATGTAGTGGAGATCCCGCCTATCTTGATACAGGTATGATTGATGTCTTACTGGCCAATCAGATGAGAGCTCTGTGCTTATATTGTTTGCGCGTCAAGTATGGCCCCGGCACGGAACATGGCTAGTCAGTCTGTGTGGTATGACAAGTTCTTAATAAACAGCACAAAAGAGAGAAGGTTGTTGTATCCTTCTGCCCACGCCACCATCCACCAATGAGGAGTTGCCCAGAACAGACGAAGAACATCAATTCATTACAGTTAAGCTAACGTTAGCTAGCTAACTGTGGTGAGGCAGACAAGCTAGCTCAGTGGTTCCTAAACTAGGGGTTGCGACCCTATGTGGGGTCGCCTGATATGAAAGTGGGGTCTTGGGAGAATTTCCACAATCCTGGTAAAAACATAAAATATGATATTATAATATCGTCTTTGTCTCTCATTGTAATGTGCTTAACCTTCAAAATTGAAATGAAAAGTATTCAAATCGAAGTTCAAATTCAACCAGAGCGCCCTTAGATCATGGGAAAAGGCCGAACTTGAATAATTCCCACGGTGAATGGCTAAGCCCGCTACGCTTTGAAACCACACACGTTGATATTACCGGCCGCAATTGATATGGTGAAAACAATATGTGGGGAGGCAGAGGCACAGAAACTCACATCAATACCTTTGTCAGATAACACTGTGAAACTAATAATTTAGCTAGCAATCAAGAGGAAACTGACTGAACGAATCAAAAACTCCCCACCTTATGCTCTCCAAATGGACGTAGGCTGTGAGGCCCAAGATGCCCATGCATTGACTTTTGTTCGCTACATGTCAAGGGATGCTATTCACAAGGACATATTGCTCTGTCTCACGATTCCCGAGCATGAAATGGCACAGGGGATGTTCAGTGTGCTGCATAGCTATATTGACGAAAAACAGATTCCATGGGATCGAATGGTGGGCTTTTGAACAGATGGGGCTCCATCTATCACAGGACGGCAGGCTGGCCTCTGAAATCTAGTTATGAATGTGTCTCCCTCTGCCATATGGACGCATTGTATGATACACCCACTGAGCTATAATGGATACACCGAGAGTAACTGGCGGCAAAAGAGTTGAGTGCAGAACTCTGAGAGGTAACTTCGATTGTAGGCTAAAATACTATACATCGCGCACGCCTGTTTGCAAAAGTATGTGGAGCAGTGGAGGCTCCTCAGAGGAGGAAGGGGGGGAACATCCTCCTCAGTGAAAAAATTATATAATAATTGTAAAACATAAAAAAAAGTTATCCTTTTTAGATAAAACTATACTAAATATAATCACGTCACCAAATAATTGATTAAACTATTTTGCAATGAAGGTCTACAGTAGCCTCTACAGCACTCTGTAGGGTAGCGCCATTGTATAGCCGGAGGACAGCTAGCTTCCGTCCTCCTCTGGGTACATTGACTTCAATACAAAACCTAGGAGGCTCATGGTTCTCACCCCCTTCTATAGACTTACACAGTAATTATGACAACTTCCGGAGGACGTCCTCCAACCTATTAGAGCTCTTGCAGCATGAACTGACATGTTGTCCACCCAATCAAAGGATCAGAGAATGAATAGAGTACTGAAAGCATAAGATAGAGTAGTTGACTCAAAGAGAAAGACAATAGTTTAACAGTTTTGAACAAATTAATTTCTTCCAAAATGAAGGAGAAGCAAGAGAGAGATTGTCATATAATTTTTTACTTTCAGTTTCACTTACTTAGCTAGCTAGTTTAGCCTACTCAAACACCCTGCTCAAACAGAGGGATGCTATGTTAGCTAGCTGGCTATGACTATCCAACACAACACTGGAACTCTTCCAAGTCAAGGTAAGCTTTTGGTTTGACTAATTTATTGCCACCGGGGCCCGCCGGTGTAAGTGCTAAACTGCTTACTGACTGTACACTGTAATGTTACTGCATGATTGGAGCAGGTTTACTAATGCGTTAGTTCTATTAGCTATGTTGACTATGCCGTTACTTTAGCTAATATGGTGACAACGATGTAGGCTGTGTGTAGCAGTTATGATATGGTTTGGCTTGGAATGGTTATCTCGCCTGGTCATATACAGCTGACGTGTTGTGCATTGACGTCCACAAGCAACAAAGGGAAAAGGTGAGAAGAGGAGAGCGCATAGATGCGAGAAGGAATACAACGTGGCTGTTATGAAAGTGAACTGTGTTTACGTGTGATCAGGGGTGTATTCATTCTGCCTATTCTGTTGAAGAAAAATCTTAAACGGAACATAACGGGGATAAACATCCCTGCTTTTGTCCAATATAAACTCTAGTTTGCAACTGTTGGACTAATGATTACACCCTATTTCAGCTGGATGCAGGCAAGTGTGCAAGGCGGTATTGAATGTGTCACTGTCTGTCACCTCAAATTGTTCTCTCGACCAGTGTGCGCCTACATTGTAAACGTTCAATCATAGGCTAGGTTGTAGCAACCTCATGATGGGTATAGGGAAAATTTGAGTATCATATAGTAGCCTAAACCTATCGCTGTTACATTTAACTGGGTGAATGGAATATGAATGAGTCATCCAATATGCTGTAATAGACATAAGGCCATGCTCATGAAAAAAAACAATTGTCCTCCCTCATCTTAAAACAGCACTGACCGCCACTGATGTGGAATCATAGCATGACAATGTTCTATTTCACAAGGGGGAGTGTTGGAAAGATTTTTGGAATTGAGAGAGGAGCTGTTGTTATTCGCAATAGATGTAAAAAAACAGACTTTGTTGACTTTCTGTGTAATGAAAATAAAATGTACCCTTGCCTATGTAACAGACGTATTTGGGAAACTGAACGCAAGCATGCAAGGGAAATACAAAAACATTCTACAAATGAGTGACCGAATCAGCTAAATCTGATCAGCAAAATGTTTGACTGTGATCCTGGCTTAGTTGACATGCCGGTAAGTGAAATCGAACAGCTGATCGAGCTGTCATGTGACCGAATGCTGCAGAACACATTCATGGGTCACACTTTTGGTTCCTGACTCAAAGGGAATATTCAGTGCTCTCATCTGCATTAAAAACAAACATCGATCCAGGTTGGATGTGACATGAGAGATGAGGTGCGCACTGCATCCTTCATGGGGGACAACATGTTTACTGTTGCCTTGTTTCCTTATTGATTTATCTGCTCAAAATTAAAATAAATACTTTTTGTATTAGCATATTTCAAAAAGAATTCACATGATCATATATTCATATCATAAGAATACAATTATTTGTCATAAACATAATTATTTCCAACACATTTCCAAACCAGAATAGTAATGATTTCAACATTATATAATTGCAGTGAGTATTTCAATCAAAATAAGAATATTCATCATCATAATATAACATTTACATTTTTTTCCCAGGCACTTGTCATCTCCCGTCTGGATTACTGCAACTCGCTGTTGGCTGGGCTCCCTGCCTGTGCCATTAAACCCCTACAACTCATCCAGAACGCCGCAGCCTGTCTGGTGTTCAACCTTCCCAAGTTCTCTCACGTCACCCCGCTCCTCCGCACACTCCACTGGCTTCCAGTTGAAGCTCGCATCTGCTACAAGACCATGGTGCTTGCCTACGGAGCTGTGAGGGGAACGGCACCTCCGTACCTTCAGGCTCTGATCAGTCCCTACACCCAAACGAGGGCATTGTGTTCATCCACCTCTGGCCTGCTGGCCCCCCTACCTCTGCGGAAGCACAGTTCCCGCTCAGCCCAGTCAAAACTGTTCGCTGCTCTGGCACCCCAATGGTGGAACAAGCTCCCTCACGACGCCAGGACAGCGGAGTCACTCACCACCTTCCGGAGACACTTGAAACCCCACCTCTTTAAGGAATACCTGGGATAGGATAAAGTAATCCTTCTACCCCCCCCAAAAAATAATAATAATAATTGTAAAGTGTTTGTTCCACTGGCTATCATAAGGTGAATGCACCAATTTGTAAGTCGCTCTGGATAAGAGCGTCTGCTAAATGACGAAAATTTAAATGTAATAACATAAAACCTATTAGTCATCATTCTCATAATTCTTAAACCATAATTAACTCCAAAGCATTTACAAAATATATCCACCATAATTTAATGATTAAATCATTTCAATGCATATCCAAACAGCATGAATGATCCAGTGTGGCAATGCTTTCCTAAGAGTTTTGTCCACATCCTGCCTTTTTATTCCCATCTTCTGACAGATGTCTGTGTCCTCATTGTCTTTCTCCATTCGGTTTTGATCCTGTTTGTTATTTGTGGACTTTATCCACATGCTTCAGCAGGTCAGAATTTTCAGCGAATCTTCTACCACACACAGAACAGCCATGCTGTTTCTCACCTGTGTGAGTCAGCATATGCCTGTTCAGGTGTGTTTTTCGACTGAAGTTTTTTCCGCAGTTACCACAGCTAAATGGTTTCTCTCCTGTGTGAGTCCGTAAATGTTGGTTTAGGTTCCCCTTCTGATAGAAGCTTTTCCCGCAGTATCCACAGATAAATGGTTTCTCTCCTTTATGAGTCTGTATATGCACGTTCAGCAGCCCCTTGCTATAGAAGCTTTTTCCGCAGTCACCACAGCTAAATGGCCTCTCCCGTGTATGAATCCTCATGTGCTGGGATAGATGTTCTTTGTTTTTAAAGGTCTTGCCACAAACAGGGCAGGGTTTCCCACTGTGACAGAGTGGGACATTGGCCTTCAGTTTACCTGTGGAGTTGTAGGGGCATTCAATGGGTCTCTCCCTGGCAAGAGTCACATGCCTCTGAAGGTCAGCTTTCAGAGCAAATACTTTGCCGCAGTCACAGCAGTAGTGAGATTTTTTAGACATGGTGCTGAGTTTAGAACAGTGTGCCCCCAATGGTGGTTTGGGATCCAATGGTGGCCTGTTTACTTGGTCACTAATTACAGCTGAGCTGTGGCTGAAGGCCTCACTTTTCACACAGGGACCACTAAATATAAACTCTATGGTATTACCCTCCAACCCTTGAAACTGCTTTTCCTCCTGGCTGGTCCTCAGTTCCTCCTGTTCCTCTTTAATCTGTGAGGGCCCTGGTTCCTCCTGTCCCCGACTGGGGCACCACTCCTGTTCACAGTGTTGTTGCTCAAGGGGAACCTCTTCAGAGACAGGGAGAGAGAGCTGCTGGGAGTCTGGAGGGAAGAAAAGACAGGCGCAGACATGCCCGAGTACACAAGATTTTCGCGACATCGACAAAATAATCATGCATGGTGAAAGTTAAACTAAAACGTTGAAATGTTAATCACTGTTACAGCCTAAACAGTATATTAATTGAGTAGATGAGATCTACACACAAACCTGTTCTACGTTGTTCTATCTCCGGTGTAATCCTCAACTGTCTCCGTAGATGATCGATCTCCTCTTTAGATCGGGAGATCTCCTCCTGGTACTCAGCTACTACTTTCTCAATTGCCCCCAAAATCTCCACTGCCGCCGCCGTTAAACACTCAGAAAGAAACGAATTCAAATACTGTAATTTAGACATTTTTAGTAGACTTATAGTAGTCGTATTATTATTGTCAAAAGACCCTCTTCCTCTCTGGTTTTATTCACCTAATTAGTCTAGAATTCGTCCACGAAGAAGGAATGTTCATAAACCAAACTCGCTCTCCCGTTCTACATCCGTGTTGTCTTCATCTTATATTCTTATGACTGGGTATGGCGAACCCAGAAACAAAAGTTGTCGCCCCCTGGTGGATCGGGTTTTACTACAGATAACCACATAGAGGGCAAAAAGTAATGTTGTAACAGGGTGATAATTGTTTTAATAAGAGAGAACAGGGTAAGAAAAAGTTATGTTACCTCCCTATTGATGAGATGATGTATTTTGTTTTCATGATACAATCTTGTGTATATATTTTGTTTTCATCAAGAGGACCAAAATTGAAATACATTTTTAAAATGTTAAATATGTTTTTAAAAGTTGTCTTCCTCAATTATTTTAAATGCATTGTATCCACATGTGGTTGTATTGTTTTTAAATGGTTAAATAAATCAAATGTCAAATAAATCAAACAAATAAAGTATGATACTTTTTTTGCATTAACTTGGATGGATGTTAATCAGAAGCAATTAAGATGAATATAATCGAATTGGGACTGAACCACTGCAGTGCACATGCATAGAAAAATAGTTTGCACTTTACAGAAGTCTATTGTATATCATGAATGAGCATTAGGTGAAAATGGAAGAGAAATACTCTTAAACAAATACAAGCAGACCTCTTCTGGAATGTATATAATATTCTTTAATGTTATCAATAACATCAGTCTGACCATTTTCTCATCACCCTGAGAGACATTCCAAAACATTTGACCAGGAATTGTTCATTGGCTAATGTTGTGCGAGTCAGTATCGTCAGGGGCCCCTTGTGATTGAAGCTTTTCTGCAGTCACCACAGCAAAAAAAAATATATTGTGTGAATCCGTATATGTTGGGTTAGGGTCCCCTTCCGATTTAAGCTTTATCTGCAGTCACCACAGCTTAATGATTTCTCTCCTGGACCCAGTTCTCATTTGCAATAACTGCCTGGCCAAGTTGCCAAAACACAGCAATGCACTACAATAAAAAGAGACACATGGACAATGCAATAGGTAAAAAAGTTAAAACATATGTGCTAATGTTATGAGAAAACAATGAAATTATGTGGCATAAATAGTGAGTTTCTCACTGCTGCTGCCTGCGCATTGTCTCCAACCACTCCTCTTTGGAGAGAGTCTCTGCTTGTGGGCAGTAAACAGTCCCTTTACATTGGCCGTGCCCAGTCTGCTTGGTTCTGAACTGCCCACATTTTTGGCATGTGTTGCTACTGACTTTCCTTTTGTAGACACAGTGCTTTCTGTGGGTGGGTATGGTCACGGATGAAGCTGTTGTGGTAACAGTGAGTGTTGTCTGGAACGTCACCTGGGGAACAAATTGCATGAAGCACTGTCCAGAGACAGATGGGACTGAACAACCAGACCACCACTGGTGCCACAGACAGCTGGTGCTTTGGTGAATAGCTGCCTCTGTGCAGGTATCTTTGGCATGATCAGAGGTGGTCCAACCAGTGCCCGGCGTTTAGTTTTGGCTGGCCCTGCTGTGTTCGGAGGTAGTTGATGTACATACTCTTCTTGGTTGTACTGAAGAGCTGCAGCAGGGCGGGTTTTTGCAGGCTGACAGTGTGGGACATGGGCCTTCAGTTGACAGGTGGAATTGTAGCAGTTTTTGCAGAAGGGGCATTCGCTGGGTTTCTCCCTTGCAAGAGTGACATGTCTCTGTAGGCCAGCTTTCAGAGCAAATGCTTCGCCACAGTCACAGCAGCAGTGAGATTTTTTTAGACGTGGTGCTACATTCTGAACAGTGTTCTCCCACTGGTGGATCGGGATCCAATGGTGCACTGCTGTAAAGTCCTACTGAGTCGCTGCTTATGTCTGAGCTGCAACTGGAGGAATTGTTTAGATTATCTGGAGGGTCACAGGGAATGTCGAAACACTTTAGGTGGGTGACAGCGCCAAAATATTTTAGATCCACTAGTTTAGAGTTTAGACACTCTGTTCTCCACAGTCTGGGTTTTGGGAAGAGATGAGGACTGAAGTGGATCCTCCTGATCCCATTCACTTTTCACACAGCGAGAAATGCACATGAACTCTTCTTGCCCTTGAAGCTGCACTTCCTCAGGGCTAGTCATGAGTTCCTCCTGTTCCTCTTTAATCTGTGTGGGCTCTGGGTCCTGCCCCATACTGGAGCACCACTCTTACTCACAGTGCTGCTGCTGCTCAGGGGGAACCTCCTATTCAGAGACGGGGAGAGAGTGCTGCTGGGAGTCTGGAGGGAAGAAGAGATAAGCTGAGTTCTAGCTAGCTAAAGCCTTTAGACATGTCTAAGTAGCTACAAGGTTTTCGCTATACAACTAGCTAGCTATTTAATCATGCATGGTGAAAGATAACTTAAAAGTTGCTGAAAAGTGAATCAATTGACTAGATAATATCTACATAGCTACGAACCTATTGTACTTCGTTTTAACTCCGGTGTGATCCATAGCAGTCTCCGTAGCCGATCATTCTCCTCTTTAGATCGGGAGATCTCCTCCTGGTACTCATCTACCACTTTCTCAACTGCCCGAAAAATCTCCACGGTCACCGCCGTTAAACGCTCAGAAAGAAACGCATTCAAAGACTGTAATTTAGAAAATGTTTGTGGTTATTCACCCCCTTGAGTGTTTGGCTTCGTCCACGAGGAAAGAATGTTCAAAACCAAAACAAACTCCTTTCCGTGTTGTTGTTGTTCTTCTTCGTCGTCGGCTGCTTCTTCTATGATATAATGGCGGTCCGCAAACAAACGTTAAAAGTGCATGCCGCCACCTACTGTGCTGGAGTGTGTGGTCAATCACGGTTTACAACATTAGTTCCACATTTCTAAATCCCCCTACCTAACTCAGTACTTCTGAGAAAATAAAAAACAGCCCTACTAACTTCTAATAGACCCTCCCCCATCCCCCCCACACACTTAAATCTTTCACTCTCTTCAACATACTTACAACAATATAACAACACATGCTCCACCGTTTCATCGACCAGACACAAACCAGTCACATGCTTGTCAACCAGATTTAATGATGTCCTAGGTGCAATCGAGCAAACACCACCCCTTCCTTCCGAATCTGACCTTTGAATCTTGGTCCACCAACATTTCTTTGGAGGGCATATAAATGTCAGCCCTTGGGCTCAGAGTCCCATCTCTTCTGCCACATATCTATCAAAATTGCTCTGATCTTACATTTGTCCTCACCTCTACCCAGTAGAACATTATCAATTATATCTCATTCTAAAGTTATTTTGGCTAACTGGTCAACAATTTAATTCCCTTCCACACCCGAATGGGCTGGGACCCAGCAGAATCTCACTACTACACCCAGTCTCACAATTCTCCATAATAATATGAATGCCTCCAATAGTAGGTCACTCCTATTAGATTTGCCAGATGATAAACTATTAAATACAGACAGGGAATCTGAGCATACTTTATTTCTGGCAGGTTGTACGTCCTCCACCCACTGGAGGGCAGCTACTATCACCAACAGTTCAACTCAGTATACTGACAGTTCATCTGTTAGTCTAATACATTTGCACATCAAATTCTGGAAAGTAAACACCTGCTCCTGTGCACCCACTATCTAGGTCCATGGATCTATCTGTGAAAAGCGGTAAAAATGCATAAAAACATTTAATGTAATTGTCAACCAGTTTCCCTATATCACTGACTTCTGACCAATCTTTCCTTTTCGCTGGATCTGGGAGGAACCATGGAGGAACATCCCTATCTAATTCCATGTTGTCTTCTTCTTACGCTCTTATCAGTATGGTGAGCCCAGAAAAACAAATTAGCGCCTCTGGGTGGATGGGGTTTTACTCCAAGGGACAGACCAGTGAGTGGTAAAGGGATAAGATGTGGGCAGAGAGGAACATTTGGGGTGGGTAAATAGTAGTTATCCAAAATTATAGGGTAATCTGGGATGATCAAATCTAATTTTATTTGCCACATGTGTAGACATTACCGTGAAATGCTTACTTACAGCCCTTAACCAACAATGCATTTATTTCTTAATAAAAAGTAAAATAAAACAACAACAACAAAAAAGTGTTGAGAAAAAAAGAGCAGAAGTAAAATAAAATAACAGTAGGGAGGCTATATACAGGGGTGTACCGGTGCAGAGTCAATGTGCGGGGGCACCGGCTAGTTTACATTTACATTTACATCATTTAGCAGACGCTCTTATCCAGAGCGACTTACAGTTAGTGCATACATTATTCTTTTTTATTTTCATACTGGCCCCCCCGTGGGAATCGAACCCACAACCCTGGCGTTGCAAACGCCATGCTCTACCAACTGAGCTACCTCCCTGTTGAGGTAATTGAGGTAATATGTACATGTGGGTAGAGTTAAAGTGACTATGCATAAATAATTAAAAGATGGGGTGGGGGTGAACTAAAATAACACACTATAGATGGATCTAGATCAGAGAATGTCGTTACCAGGAGCAGCTGCAGTGATGTACTACTGAATATTGTAGGCCTACAGTATGGGATGTGCCTTTCAAAGAACGATGTTGTTATTTCATGTTTAAATTATAAAAATACTTTTTTTTATTTGATGTATTTATTTACCATCATCAAATCATCTGATTTACTTTCACATTTGAACAGCACAATGTAATTTAATGAAATTAGTTGAAAACCGAAATCAGGTCAAAAAAATATAGAAGAAACAAACCCATCCCATTTTTTTTGCTAAATCAAATGACGTTATTATTACATTGTTACTTGATGTATGAGTCAAAGGCTCCTATGAAATCCTTCATATGTCATTTATTGGGTCTTCGTTTTTAAATGCCTTACTATGATTATGTAGCGACAAATCCCCTTAAATTCAGGTGGTAAAATAACCATAAAGAAGCCCATTCTGTTGAGGTATAAAAAAGGTAAATCAGCAATATACACCCAAGATCTGATAGACCATACTCCATTATACCTACGTGTTTTGTTTAATTTCAGTAGCTACTTCAGTAGTTAAAGTAGTAGTGATTGTAACAGCCTATGTTTTTTGTTTCATTTCAGTAGATACTTCAGTAGTTGAAGTAGTAGTGATTGTAACAGTAGCAGAGGTAGTAAATTAAGCAACAGTAAAATTTTCTCAAATAGAAGGAACTGTATGATTACCTTTTAGTCATTACTAAGTTACCTGGAACTTAGTGCAGTGTGATCAATCTCTTTGATTTCACATTGTGGGATAATTAATTATTATGGTCTTCCAGAGGAAAATAATCTTGTTGAATTCATATAGTGAAAGAATCCATGGTAATGGAATTTCCCTTAAATTCTTTGTTCAATTCTATATTATTTTTCTATACTATGCTAGCCTGATGGTCCAGTCTGTCTGTGATTTAGCCAACTCCTATCTGTATTCGCTCATCCTCATGCCCCTTTAAAATTTCATTTGGAAAACTAATGTCTACAGTATATATTGTAAACATATCCCTCTGGTGAAAGAAGTTGTACCAAATAGTTACAAGACAACGTTCTAACAGTCACACTTTTGCAAATGCTTATGCAGTATAAGTGCAGTACATACATCACATGATGTATAATAGGATATTTATAATAGAATGTGAAATATAATAGTATGATATAGTAGGATCATGTAAGGATCTTTAACTATCCAGAATATAAATGATCCAAACAATCAAATATTTGGGGGAAAGCATATCTAGGTTTACATTATTAATAGATGATGCAAGAATACATTTTAAAGCAGCATAAATCACACATTAGCTCCATACTTTCCAGTGGTGACCCGTCATTCAGGGCAGGTGGGGCAGAGCCCCACATTTTTAGCTAAAAATAAATAAAATATTTTATTCTTATTTTTTTCTTGGCTTGCCTGTTTTGCATGTTATTTTGGCATTTATATGTGTTACATATCAGTTCACAAACAATGTAAAAACGAAATAAATAATAGTCATTGAGTTAATAAAGCCACATACAAACATGGTCTCTTTTTTGCTTTCTTGAGTAAGGCAGCTCATGGGAACACTATGTCACCGCCAAGTCTAAGGGTAGAGCTAAAAAATTCAAGCCCCTTGGGTGCTGCCATAGAGTTATATTAGAAGTGCCCATCCAAGAAGGCTCAAGGTCATTGGCCACAGATAAAATGATGTCAAATCACATTATATCTACAGTAGCTTTGATTGGACTGATCATGTCAACATCATACTTTCAAAATCTTAGCAAGCAGTCATAATCATGAATCAAGTCGACAATCTACTGGCAAATACTTTTTAGTCCTTGTCATATGAAGATAAATAATGAAGAGAAATTATAGATAAAACATATCGGCCATTGGACATAAACATTGCACAACAAGTTGGAAATCGCAAATTCAACAATGAGTGGTTTGGAAGGAATCAGCATTGCAAAGCAATCACTAGCCTACTATTCAGTGGAGTGGCTGTGTGGTCCCAAATCTGGGATTAAGGGTCTCTATTCCAAGTTTAAAATGATAAACATTCAACATTGGCCATGCTGTCAATGAAGCATGATTTGTGCTGCGCTCAAAACAACTGTTAACTCGGAACTGCGAAAACTTATCTTATAACTTCAGTGAGTTCAAGACAACTGGGAACTAGGGAAAAAATAAGCTCAGACTGGGAAAATACGTTTGTAAATCCGGAACTCGAGCCTCTTTCTAGATCTATGACCTGAAGATCACTGACGTATCATGATTCAACCTTGTTTTTTTCCAAGTTCACAGTTGTCTTGAAAGCACCATAAATCCAGAGAATGCCAGACTTTGATGACAAAATTTGCCCACGAAGGATCGCTGCGCCACCTTCCTGCTCAAGTGAACACAGCACAAGGTGAGTCCAAAAATTTATTGTATGCTGCTGCATAAATTATGTAATATGCCAGGGAGATATGTATACTGTAGCTAAGAAAGTAATCCTAAGGGTATGTTGTGTAGTACGCTGTTAGTAGCCCATGTGCCTCACCCTAATAATTTGGTCCCTTTTCCCCTCTTAATTTTGCCTACTGTTCTGACTTAGTGGTGCACATGTAGCCTATAACTGTTTTAGAGAAATGTAATTATTGAATATTGTAAGAGCTTTCATTGTCTGCTTATATGCCCCCTTTATTTATCCTACGGTTCTGACTTGGTGTATAGGGAGAACACTGTAAGAACGGCCCATGTTCTGAATTCTGTTGCTGTACATTTCAAAAGTGCTAAACAAATAGTTATATTGACTACGTCCGTCCTAACTCGCTCATTAATGTCTTAATTGAAATTACAGATTGCCTCTTATCCGCTTGTCGTCCCCTTATGCCATAGTTTGTAAATCTCAATTGTCAGTAGAAACCACATTTGTTTAAGCAAGTCAGCCATATATGTTTTTTTTAAAGGCAGTAAGTGAGGCTGACTGAACTGTTTCGCTCCCAGACAAGGCTCCGCTGATAGCCAGGTGTAGCAGTGGTAAGATGCTGGGACTGCTGTTGGGACTCTGCTGTTTGGACAGTTTTATATAGGCCCTAACAGTTTGTGGGCACCGTTTGTCACCGTTATAGTGCAATTCATGTATTGTTTAGTGTTGTGTTGTGTAGTGGCTTTGCTGGCATGCATCCCACTTTTTTTGTTTTGTTTGCCCCACCAAGATTGACATGCTAAAATCGCCACTGATCCTTGCCCAGCAGAGGGTTCTGGCCTCTTGTTCTTCACTGGAGTTGGATGCCCTCTCGCTCCCTTAAGATAAAAAGATGGGGATACTCATTAGGATATGTACAACACTGACTCTACACTGCGGGGGCCGCATTCGGTCTTCAATGAGGTCCAGAGGGCAGCACCACATTTATTTAAATTTTTCTCGCCGTCAAAATTTGCAAAACATAGTCCTCTAGCCATCGTTTTTGAGATTTACGATGCTCCCTGACTGTTTAGCTTTCATTTAGGTGATTATTAGCGAGCTGGACACAGTCAAGAAATGAATGTAGGTCCGTTATCATTTCTACACAGTTTCGATTTGGTTTTAGTCATTTTAAAGTATATTGAGTTGGGTCGGATTGGACCAGCGGGCCATATGTTAGACACCCCTGCTGTAGAGTCTACAGTATAAAACCATCAGTATACATACTGTATCTACTTACACTATTCATATTTACCTTTGAGTGAAAAAATCAGTTATTTTAGTTACTCATTTAGATGACCCAAACCTGAAAGGGTGCAATTGATGTCGAGAGAGAGGTTGACATACAGACATTCACCAGGTAACTGTCGTTGGTTCTCATCAATATCATCACGGCTGCTGGTTGGTGTTCCCTCCTGACTAGAACCTTCACTAGAATGTTCACTAGAACTTTCACTAGAACCCTGACCTGAAAAAATTACACCAAAACAGTCAAACCTGACCAACTACAACACAGTGTTAGACCTAGTCAAAACCAAATGTATAAAAAAAACGTACTGATATAATCATTTTAAACATTACCTGAGTCAGGAAAAGAGGGGTTGTCATTGGTCTTCCCGGAAAAAGAGATTGTGATAACTTATTATGTTAATATTATCACAAATAATAAAGCAAAATATGACATCATATTACTGTCATGTCTACGGCCTACTGCCCTTTGACACAACCTCTCTCTATCTTTCCCCACTGTCATCCTCTCTCTCTCTATTTGTTTATTAGTCAGAAATTACCTTAAAAATATATATACAATACCAGTCAAAAGCTTGGACACCTACTCATTCAAGGGGTGAAGATATCAAAACTATGAAATAACACATATGGAATCATGTATTAACCATGATCTCAACCAGCTTCAACTGGAATGCTTTTCCAACAGTCTTGAAGGAGTTCCCACATATGCTGAGCATTTGTTGGCTGCTTTTCCTTCACTCTGCGGTCCAACTCATCCCAAACCATCTCAATTGGGTTGAGGTCGGGTGATTGTGGAGGCTAGGTCATCTGATGCAGCACTCCATCACTCTCCTTCTTGGTCAAATAGCCCTCACACAGCCTGGAGGGGTGTTGGGTCATTATCCTGTTGAAAAACAAATGATAGTCCCACTAAGCGCAAAGCAGATGGGATGGCGTATCGCTGCAGAATGCTGTGGTAGCCATGCTGGTTAAGTGTGCCTTGAATTGTAAATAAATCACTGACAGTGTCACCAGCAAAGCACCCCCACACCATAACACCTCCTCCTCCATGATTCACGGTGGGAAACACACATGCGGAGATCATCCGTTCACCTACTCTGCGTCTCACAAAGACACAGCGGTTTGAACCAAAAATCTCCAATTTGGACTCATCAGACCAAAGGACAGATTTCCACCGGTCTAATGTCCATTGCTCGTGTTTCAAGGCCCAAGCAAGTCTCTTCTTATTATTGGTGTCCTTTAGTAGTGGTTTCTTTGCAGCAATTCGACCATGAAGGCCTGATTCACGCAGTCTCCTCTGAACAGTTGATGTTGAGATGTGTCTGTTACTTGAACTCTGTGAAGCATTTATTTGGGCTGCAATTTCTGAGGCTGATAACTCGAATGAACGTATCCTCTGCAGCAGAGGTAACTCTGGGTCTTCCTTTCCTGTGGCGGGCCTCATGAGAGCCAGTTTCATCACAGCGCTTGATAGTTTTTGCGACTGCACTTTTTTAAAGTTCTTGAAATTTTCCGGATTGACTGACCTTCATGTCTTAAAGTAATGATGGACTGTTGTTTCTCTTTGCTTATTTGAGCTGTTATTGCCATAATATGGACTTGGTCTTTTACCAAATAGGGATATCTTCTGTATACCACCCCTACCTTGTCACAACACAACTGATTGGCTCAAACGCATTAAGAAGGAAAGAAATTCCACAAATTAACTTTTAAGAAGGCACACCTGTTAATTGAAATGCATTCCAGGTGACTACCTCATGACGCTGGTTGAGCGAATGCCAAGAGTGTGCAAAGCTGTCATCAAGGCAAAGGGTGGCTACTTTCAAGAATCTCAAATATAAAATATTGTTTGGTTACTACATGATTCCATATGTGTTATTTCATAGTTTTGATGTCTTCACCATTATTCTACAATGTAGAAAATAGTAAAAATAAAGGAAAACCCTGGAATGAGTAGGTGTGTCCAAATCTTTGACTGGTACTGTATTTTAAAAAAATAAGTCAACTGACGTTGAACTTAAACTAGGATAAAGAAAAGCAGCCCAGGACAGCAACACAGAAGAGCAATACAGTGCAGTAGAGTAGAGCAATATTTTGGACAAGGAACTCTCTGGCCATCAGTCTTTCTCCTTTAGTACCACCGTACCAAACAGCTCTCCACAACTAACAACTGGGGAGAATAGAGGGGAGGGGAGAGGCAGTCTTACTGGTGGTAAATCTGCAAGTCAGGGGCTTGGCGAACCCTGTCATACAAAGCCAAGATGGTCACAGTGTACTCTGTCAGTGACATCAGGTTACTAAGCAACACTGGGGTTTCATTGCATTCTCATTTGCCCTATGGTCAAAGAAGAAGTAAGGGTTAAGGTGAGTGTGAATTCATCTCATCTCAAAGATGTGTAGATGGCATTCTTGTCTTGGTAAATTCTTTACATCCTGACCAATTTTGAAAATATGAATTCATTTTAAGAATAACAACAAATAACAATAACGGTACTGGGATGTCCGTGCCTCCTGGATTAGCTTTTTTTTACTGTAGTAATTTTCACTTTACATTTCAGAATGGGGGTAACATTGAGCATGGTTACATGCACACACTAATGCAATTATTGTGGATTGTCAGGTTAATATAATAGTTTGATTAAAACGTTTACATGCTTTGCACGAAGAACGATTTCCTTAATAATCCTGTTTACATAAACACATCTGAAATCAGGCTCTTGATGGGATTTAGATAAATGCAGAAAATCGGCAATCAAAATAAACGTTCTACCACAGTTACCATGCTATCTGCTCTAGAGGAGATCTGCATGGAGGAATGGGCCAAAATACCAGCAACAGTGTGTGAAAACCTTGTGAAGACTTACAGAAAACGTTTGACCTGTGTCATTGCCAACAAAGGGTATATAACAAAGTATTGAGAAACTTTTGTTATTGACCAAATACTTATTTTCCACCATAATTTGCAAATAAATTCATAAAAAATCCCACAATGTGATTTTCTGGAGAAAAAAAATGTAATTTTGTCTGTCATAGTTGACGTGTACCTATGATGAAAATTACAGGCCTCTCTCATCTTTTTAAGTGGGAGAACTTGCACAATTGGTGGCTGACTAAATACTTTTTTCCCCCACTGTATATATACACATACACATACATACACATATACACACATATACATACATACATACATACATACATACATACATACATACACATACATATCCTTTAAAAATATATATATATTCCCCTTTATTACTTTCCAATCCCGCCACCCTTTCCCTACTTGGAGTAAACTAGTGAAGAACAATGCCTAGGCCTCTACTTCCAGCCTCTACTTAGAAGTTGATCTTTTAGATTTAGTAAAATATCTACAGTAGGCTATGTAGAGTGATACAAATGCAGGTGCGGTCCCTCACCAGTGTTGTTGTGCCTCATGTGGTCCATCAGGATGTTGACATTGACTTTGAACCACTGTTCCTTGCTCTTGCGTGACTGGGTGCCTTTTTCCCAGTAGTCTGCTGGCAGCTTCTCCCTCATCCAGTCCTGTTTGGGAATCTTCTTCTTTGCCACACTGTCATAGTAGTCAATCTGTTTGTCATTCATTAGACCCATGGCAGTGAATTCATAGATACCAGGCAATTCAACTGGCTTTGATAGGGCAGTGTAGATGTACAGTGAGGGAAAAAAGTATTTGATCCCCTGCTGATTTTGTACGTTTGCCCACTGACAAAGAAATGATCGGTCTATAATTTTATTGGTAGGTTTATTTGAACAGTGAGAGACAGAATAACAACAACAAAATCCAGAAAAGCGCATTTCAAAAATGTTATAAATTGATTTGCATTTTAATTAGGGAAATAAGTATTTGACCCCCTCTCAATCAGAAAGATTTCTGGCTCCCAGGTGTCTTTTATACAGGTAACGAGCTGAGATTAGGAGCACACTCTTAAAGGGAGTGCTCCTAATCGCAGCTTTTTACCTGTATAAAAGACACCTGTCCACAGAAGCAATCAATCAATCAGATTCCAAACTCTCCACCATGGCCAAGACCAAAGAGCTCTCCAAGGATGTCAGGGACAAGATTGTAGACCTACACAAGGCTGGAATGGGCTACAAGACCATCGCCAAGCAGCTTGGTGAGAAGGTGACAACAGTTGGTGCGATTATTCGTAAATGGAAGAAACACAAAAGAACTGTCAATCTCCCTCGGCCTGGGGCTCCATGCAAGATCTCACCTCGTAGAGTTGCAATGATCATGAGAACGGTGAGGAATCAGCCCAGAACTACACGGTAGGATCTTATTAATGATCTCAAGGCAGCTGGGACTATAGTCACCAAGAAAACAATTGGTAACACACTATGCCGTGAAGGACTGAAATCCTGCAGCGCCCGCAAGGTCCCCCTGCTCAAGAAAGCACATATACAGGGCCGTCTGAAGTTTGCCAATGAACATCTGAATAATTCAGAGGAGAAGTGTGTGAAAGTGTTGTGGTCAGATGAGACCAAAATCGAGCTCTTTGGCATCAACTCAACTCGCCATGTTTGGAGGAGGAGGAATGCTGCCTATGACCCCAAGAACACCATCCCCACCGTCAAACATGGAGGTGGAAACATTATGCTTTGTGGGTGTTTTTCTGCTAAGGGGACAGGACAACTTCACCGCATCAAAGGGACGATGGTCGGGGCCATGTACCTTCAAATCTTGGGTGAGAATCTCCTTCCCTCAGCCAGGGCATTGAAAATGGGTCGTGGATGGGTATTCCAGAATGACAATGACCCAAAACACACGGCCAAGGCAACAAAGGAGTGGCTCAAGAAGAAGCACATTAAGGTCCTGGAGTGGCCTAGCCAGTCTCCAGACCTTAATCCCATAGAAAATCTGTGGAGGGAGCTGAAGGTTTTGAGTTGCCAAATGTCAGCCTCAAAACCTTAATGACTTGGAGAAGATCTGCAAAGAGGAGTGGAACAAAATCCCTCCTGAGATGTGTGCAAACCTGGTGGCCAACTACAAGAAACGTCTGACCTCTGTGATTGCCAACAAGGGTTTTGCTACCAAGTACTAAGTCATGTTTTGCAGAGGGGTCAAATACTTATTTCCCTCATTAAAATGCAAATCAATTTATAACATTTTTGACATGCGTTTTTCTGGATTTTTGTGTTGTTATTCTGTCTCTCACTGTTCAAATAAACCTACCATTAAAATTATAGACTGATCATGTCTTTGTCAGTGGGCAAACGTACAAAATCAGCATGAGATCAAATACTTTTTTCCCTCACTGTAACTCAGCGACCATCTCTCTAGTGGTCACAAAGAATAAAACAGGAGTTAGTTGTGATAAATGCTTCTTCTTCAAACACCAAAATAATTGAGGAGGATTGTTTTAAGGAATATAACATTAATTGGAATTCTAAATGAAATGATGATGGTGATAAAATGTACCTTAATCAATCTGTTAAATGTTTTATATTATTTGTATTTAAAGGAAAATTCTATATTTTGGTATTTGTTTCATTAGTCCATTGTTGACATAGTCCCAAAAATGTTTTGCTTGTCAGCAATCAAGTTTTCAAAATGCATCATATGGGGATGATTTCTGTATTTTGAAAGTTACATATCTTGAAAACTTGATTGCTGACAAGCAAAACATTTTGGGACTATGTCAACAATGGACTAATGAAACAAATACCAAAATATACTTTTTGAGTTTTCCATTAATAATCATTACATTTTTGTTCACCACTTAGCCTACAATGGTTATTGAAACTGATCCTGGATCAAGGAAATTGGACACTATAGGCTGGTCGCACCATAGCATTTCCAACCAATCCAACTGTCTTGTTATGTTGTGGTGTGATGGTTTTCAAAGGTGTACAGTCAGGTACAGTCAATGGAACTTGGCAGCAACGGGCAAAATATAAATATTGTAGTCTAATTACCTATACAATTTTAAGAACTAAACAAAATGTCGGGAAGTTGTAGTTATCTTATTCATATTTTTGACAGTTTGCGCGCATTAAGCCTATCCATTTTTCTTGTCAACAGAATAATAAATAACTTAACAAAACATTACATTTTCACATGACACAATTTAACATAAATCCTTCAAATGTGCCTCTATAATAATAATTTCTCCATATGAAAACAAAAATAAAACGTAGCAACTTGGCCAAAACAACATTTTTACTTTCACTTTTAGCAACATTACAGAGAAATAAATATTATTACCAATGTGCACCGTCGAAAGTGTCCCAAAAAGGAACAAAAGTATGACGAAATACATTTTGAATGCGCACATGAATGTTGAATGGCCCGAAAATAATACGAATAATAGGGCTATCTTAAATAAATTCTGCGTCAAAATCCCAGGTGAGATGCAAAGTGCAACAACAGTGCACCTTGGCTTTCTCTATAAGGTGAACGCCAGTCTTTCCTCATGTAACGTGGTCAAACAAGTTTGGTTGGTTGTGTAAACTATATTTGTAGCTAGGCCTACTTCATGCAATATGCGCATAATCTTACCTTTATTCATTGGTATCTTTTATTATTATAATGACGTAAAAGCACAACAGGGGTCCAATAATTATTGGAATAGTCAAATGTGGAATGCATTGTTGAACACACAAGGGCTACTGAGGCGTTCACATTGGTTAATCAAAGCTGTCCTTTATTAATTCATAATTTATTATACTTTCCATAAAAAACAAAAACAAAACATATTTAAAAAGCAGTTCAGTGTGTGTGTGTGTGTGTTTCTGTGTGTGCAAAGATTGAAATGATTGGTCTCTAGTTTAAAATAGAAATAGACTAATGGTTCCAATACCAATAAATTAAAATGTCCAACATATTGGCGATTTACCAATCCATTTGTTGAAAAATAATTTGATAAATTTTATTAAAACAAGGAATTACACTACGATATTCAAAATATCCAAATGTTAATAAATAACTATTTCATATCCAAGCCGATCTGCTTGGGAATTACCACATTTAGATTGACAGTATTTGTTGATTAACAAAACAAAACCACGCGTTCTTTGCTGGATTTGAATGCGTTGTCAGTCACTCCCAGTGGCTAAGAGAATAGAGAGAGAGTCATTATGGGAATGGGTGCTTGCTATAGCTGCACGAACAGTATGAATGCTAATGACAATAATATACTGAACAAAAATATAAACGCAACATGCAACAATTTCAAAGATTTTGCTGAGTTACAGTTCATATAAGGATATCAGTCAATTGAAACAAATTAATTAGGCCCTAATCTATGGATTTCACACGACTGGGCAGAGGTGCAGCCATAGGTGGGCCTGGGAGAGCATAGGCTCACCCACTTGCGAGCCAGGCCCAGCCAATCAGAATGAGTTTTCACCCACAAAAGGGCTTTATTGTGGAGGTCCTGAGCTGGCATGGTTACATGTGTTCTGCGGTTGTGAGGCTGCTTGGATGTACTGCCAAAACAACGTTTGGGGTGGCTTATGGTAAAGAAATTAACATTCAACTGCTCTGGTGGACATTGCTGAAGTCAGCATGCCAATTGCACACTCCCTCAAAACTTGAGACATCTGTGGCATTGTGTTGTGGTGTGACAAAACTTTTTAGAGTGGCCTTTTATTGTCCACAGCACAAGGTCCACCTGTGTAATAATCATGTTGATATGCCACACCTGTCAGGTGGATGGATTATCTTGACAAAGGATAAAATGCTCACTAACAGGGATGTAAACACATTTGTGCACAACATTTGAGAGAAATAAGCTTTTTGTGAGTAAGGAAAATTTCAGCTCATGAAACATGGGACCAGCACTTTACATGTTGCGTTTACAGTATATTTTTGTTTAGTGTACAATAATTTAGATAACTAAGAATTACACCTAAAGAACATAGTAATGGAGCAGTTAGTATTACATGTCCATGTAGTCTCATGATGCTGATATTTGTAAAAGGATGTTGGGATGTTAGTTAATACATGGGTTGTACAGTCAATGGGCATGTTAGTTAATATGGGTTGTATTGTCAATGGGCATGTTAGTTAATATATGGATTGTACTGTCAATGGGCATGTTAGCTAATATGGGTTGTACTGTCAATGGGCAGGCACCAGTAGCCTAGATGGATGCAGGGTGGTATGGCTGAAGGCACCAAATCCGTTAAGTGCACTTTCAAGAATGAGATTGTATTACATACAGTGGGGAAAAAAAGTATTTAGTCAGCCACCAATTGTGCAAGTTCTCCCACTTAAAAAGATGAGAGAGGCCTGTAATTTTCATCATAGGTACACGTCAACTATGACAGACAAAATGAGAAAAAAAATTCCAGAAAATCACATTGTAGGATTTTTAATGCATTTATTTGCAAATTATGGTGGAAAATAAGTATTTGGTCAATAACAAAAGTTTCTCAATACTTTGTTATATACCCTTTGTTGGCAATGACACAGGTCAAACGTTTTCTGTAAGTCTTCACAAGGTTTTCACACACTGTTGCTGGTATTTTGGCCATTCCTCCATGCAGATCTCCTCTAGAGCAGTGATGTTTTGGGGCTGTCGCTGGGCAACACAGACTTTCAACTCCCTCCAAAGATTTTCTATGGGGTTGAGATCTGGAGACTGGCTAGTCCACTCCAGGACCTTGAAATGCTTCTTACAAAGCCACTCCTTCGTATTCCGGGCGGTGTGTTTGGGATCATTGTCATGCTGAAAGACCCAGCCACGTTTCATCTTCAATGCCCTTGCTGATGGAAGGAGGTTTTCACTCAAAATCTCACGATACATGGCCCCATTCATTCTTTCCTTTACACGGATCAGTCGTCCTGGTCCCTTTGCAGAAAAACAGCCCCAAAGCATGATGTTTCCACCCCCATGCTTCACAGTAGGTATGGTGTTCTTTGGATGCAACTTTGTCCTCCAAACACGACAAGTTGAGTTTTTACCCAAAAGTTATATTTTGGTTTCATCTGACCATATGACATTCTCCCAATCCTCTTCTGGATCATCCAAATGCACTCTAGAAAACTTCAGACGGGCCTGGACATGTACTGGCTTAAGCAGGGGGACACGTCTGCCACTGCAGGATTTGAGTCCCTGGCGGCGTAGTGTGTTACTGATGGTAGGCTTTGTTACTTTGGTCCCAGCTCTCTGCAGGTCATTCACTAGGTCCCCCCGTGTGGTTCTGGGATTTTTGCTCACCGTTCTTGTGATCATTTTGACCCCACGGGGTGAGATCTTGCGTGGAGCCCCAGATTGAGGGAGATTATCAGTGGTCTTTTATGTCTTCCATTTCCTAATAATTGCTCCCACAGTTGATTTCTTCAAACCAAGCTGCTTACCTATTGCAGATTCAGTCTTCCCAGCCTGGTGCAGGTCTACAATTTTGTTTCTGGTGTCCTTTGACAGCTCTTTGGTCTTGGCCATAGTGGAGTTTGGAGTGTGACTGTTTGAGGTTGTGGACAGGTGTCTTTTATACTGATAACAAGTTCAAACAGGTGCCATTAATACAGGTAACGAGTGGAGGACAGAGGAGCCTCTTAATGAATAAGTTACAGGTCTGTGAGAGCCAGAAGTCTTGCTTGTTTGTAGGTGACCAAATACTTATTTTCCACCATAATTTGCAAATAAATTCATAAAAAATCCTACAATGTGATTTTCTGGATTTTTCTTTTCTCAATTTGTCTGTCATAGTTGACGTGTACCTATGATGAAAATTACAGGCCTCTCTCATCTTTTTAAGTGGGAGAACTTGCACAGTTGGTGGCTGACTAAATACTTTTTTTCCCCACTGTATATAAACTCAGCAAAAAAAGAAACGTCCCTTTTTCAGGACCCTGTCTTTCAAAGATAATTCGTACAAATCCAAATAACTTCACAGATCTTAATTGTAAAGGGTTTAAACACTGTTTCCCATGCTTGTTCAATGAACCATAAACAATTAATGAACATGCACCTGTGGAACGGTCGTTAAGACACTAACAGCTTACAGACAGTAGCCAATTAAGGTCACAGTTATGAAAACTTAGGACACTAAAGAGGCCTTTCTACTGACTCTGAAAAACACCAAAAGAAAGATGCCCAGGGTCCCTGCTCATCTGCGTGAACGTGCCTTAGGCATGCTGCAAGGAGGCATGAGGACTGCAGATGTGGCCAGGGCAATAAATTGCACTGTCTGTATTGTGAGACATCTAAGACAGCGCTACAGGGAGACAGGACGGACAGCTGATCATCCTCGCAGTGGCAGACCACGTGTAACAACACCTCACAGGATCGGTACATCCGAACATCACACCTGCAGGACAGGTACAGAATGACAACAACAACTGCCCGAGTTACAACAGGATCCCTCCATCAGTGCTCAGACTGTCCGCAATAGGTTGAGAGAGGCTGGACTGAGGGCTTGTAGGCCTGTTGTAAGGCAGGTCCTCACCAGACATCACCGGCAACAACGTTGCCTGTGGGCACAAACCCACCGTCGCTGGACCAGACAGGACTGGCAAAAAGTGCTCCTCACTGACGAGTCACGGTTTTGTTTCACCAGTGGTGATGGTCGGATTCGCGTTTATCGTTGAAGGAATGAGCGTTACACCAAGGCCTGTACTCTGGAGCGGGATCGATTTGGAGGTGGAGGGTCCGTCATGGTCTGGGGCAGTGTGTCACAGCATCATCGGACTGAGCTTGTTGTCATTGCAGGCAATCTCAACGCTGTGCGTTACAGGGAAGACATCCTCCTCCCTCATGTGGTAACCTTCCTGCAGACTCATCCTGACATGACCCTCCAGCATGACAATGCCACCAGCCATACTGCTTGTTCTGTGCGTGATTTCCTGCAAGACAGGAATGTCAGTGTTCTGCCAGTGTTCTGCCATGGCCAGCGAAGAGCCCGGATCTCAATCACATTGAGCACGTCTGGGACCTGGTGGATTGGAGGGTGAGGGCTAGGGCCATTCCCCCCAGAAATGTCTGGGAACTTGCAGGTGCCTTGGTGGAAGAGTGGGGTAACATCTCACAGCAAGAACTGGCAAATCTGGTGCAGTCCATGATGAGGAGGAGATGCACTGCAGTACTTTATGCAGCTGGTGGCCACACCAGATACTGACTGTTACTTTTGATTTTGACACCCCCTTTGTTCAGGGACACATTATTCCATTTCTGTTAGTCACATGTCTGTGGAACTTGTTCAGTTTGTGTCAGTTGTTGAATCTTGCTATGTTCATACAAATATTTACACATGTTAAGTTTGCTGAAAATAAACGCAGTTGACAGTGAGAGGACGTTTCTTTTTATGCTGAGTGTATATATACATTGAGGTAAAAAAGTATTTGATCCCCTGCTGATTTTGTACGTTTGCCCACTGACAAAGAAATGATCAGTCTATAATTTTAATGGTAGGTTTATTTGAACAGTGAGAGACAGAATAACAACCAAAAAATCCAGAAAAACGCATGTCAAAAATGTTATAAATTGATTGCATTTTAATGTTGGAAATAAGTATTTGACCCCCTCTCAATCAGAAAGATTTCTGGCTCCCAGGTGTCTTTTATACAAGTAACGAGCTGAGATTAGGAGCACACTCTTAAAGGGAGTGCTCCTAATCTCAGCTTGTTACCTGTATAAAAGACACCTGTCCACAGAAGCAATCAATCAATCAGATTCCAAACTCTCCACCATGGCCAAGACCAAAGAGCTCTCCAAGGATGTCAGGGACAAGATTGTAGACCTACACAAGGCTGGAATGGGCTACAAGACCATCGCCAAGCAGCTTGGTGAGAAGGTGACAACAGTTGGTGCGATTATACGCAAATGGAAGAAACACAAAAGAACTGTCAATCTCCCTCGGCCTGGGGCTCCATGCAAGATCTCACCTCGTAGAGTTGCAATGATCATTAGAACGGTGAGGAATCAGCCCAGAACTACACGGGAGGATCTTGTCAATGATCTCAAAGCAGCTGGGACCATAGTCACCAAGAAAACAATTGGTAACACACTACGCCGTGAAGGACTGAAATCCTGCAGCGCCCGCAAGGTCCCCCTGCTCAAGAAAGCACATATACAGGGCCGTCTGAAGTTTGCCAATGAACATCTGAATGATTCAGAGGAGAACTGGGTGAAAGTGTTGTGGTCAGATGAGACCAAAATCGAGCTCTTTGGCATCAACTCAACTCGCCGTGTTTGGAGGAGGAGGAATGCTGCCTATGACCCCAAGAACACCATCCCCACCGTCAAACATGGAGGTGGAAACATTATGCTTTGGGGGTGTTTTTCTGCTAAGGGGACAGGACAACTTCACCGCATCAAAGGGACGATGGACGGGGCCATGTACCGTCAAATCTTGGGTGAGAACCTCCTTCCCTCAGCCAGGGCATTGAAAATGGGTTATGGATGGGTATTCCAGCATGACAATGACCCAAAACACACACGGCCAAGGCAACAAAGGAGTGGCTCAAGAAGAAGCACATTAAGGTCCTGGAGTGGCCTAGCCAGTCTCCAGACCTTAATCCCATAGAAAATCTGTGGAGGGAGCTGAAGGTTCGAGTTGCCAAACGTCAGTCTCGAAACCTTAATGACTTGGAGAAGATCTGCAAATAGGAGTGGAACAAAATCCCTCCTGAGATGTTTGCAAACCTGGTGGCCAACTACAACAAATGTCTGACCTCTGTGATTGCCAACAAGGGTTTTGCCACCAAGTACTAAGTCATGTTTTGCAGAGGGGTCAAATACTTATTTCCCTCATTAAAATGCAAATCAATTTATAACATTTTTGACATGCGTTTTTCTGGATTTTGTTGTTGTTATTCTGTCTCTCACTGTTCAAATAAACATACTATTAAAATTATAGAATGATCATGTCTTCGTCAGTGGGCAAACGTACAAAAATAGCAGGGGATCAAATACTTTTTCCCTCACTGTATATATATATATATATATATATATATATATATATATATATATTATATTTTATATATATTTTATATATGTGTATATATGTATGTATATATATTATATTTTATATATATTTTATATATGTGTATATATGTATGTATATATATGTGTATATATATATATATATATATATATATATATATATGTATATATATATATATGTGTATATATATATGTATATATATATGTGTATATACAGTATATATACATGTGTATATATATATATATACAGTGATCCCTCGCCACTTCGCGGTTCACTTATCGCGGATTCGCTATTTCGCGGATTTTCATAATGCATTTTTTTTTTTTTTTTGGTGCATTGTGCTCTGCATTCTGATTCGCTAAAAACTCACTCCCGCTTCTTGTATCAAAACATGCTACGAATTGTGCTATCATTTTGTCGTCTCGTGCAGTTATGTGTACGTACATAAAACAGCTTGGCAAATTTTCATTAAGTTGGCCAAATTATCTTGTAATTTCGAACATCTTCTAAACCCATAATGTCGACGAAACGGCCTACACGTGAGTCACTGTATTTGTATACATGTAATAGTTGCTAATTGTAAAAAAAAAAAAGTTTTCTATTTCGCGGATTTCACTTATCGCGGGTCATTTTCGGAACGTAACCCCCGCGATAAACGAGGGATTACTGTATATATATATATATATATATATATATATATATATATATATATACAGTGCCCTCCACTATTATTGGCACCCCTGTTTAAGATGTGGTCGAGGACTTCCAAAAATTCTCATTTTTTTAAAAACAACATAGAACCCAAATGCAAAAAAAGAGAAAAATCCAACCTTTTATTCAAGTACATTACTTTGGTGTAAAAAAAAAATCACACATTTAGAAAAAAAAAAAACTTGAAATCATGTGTCCCACAATTATTGGCACCCCTGATGTTAATACTTTGTACAACCCCCTTTTGCCAACAAGACAGCACTTAATCTCCTCTTATAACACTTCACAAGATTGGAGAACACAGAGAGAGGGATCTTTGACCATTCTTCTTTGCACAATCTTTCTAGATCATCCAGTGTCCTGGGTCCTCTCTTATGCACTCTCCTCTTTAGCTCGCCCCACAGGTTTTCGATTGGGTTGAGGTCTGGGGACTGAGATGGCCATGGGAGGACCTTGAGTTTGTGACTGCTGAACCATTTTTGTGTAGATTTTGCCACATGTTTTGGATCATTATCCTGCTGAAAGACCCAATGACGACCCATCTTCAGCTTTCTGGCAGAGGCCATCAGGTTTTTATTTAAAATGTCCTGGTAGTTCAAAGCGTTCAAAATGCCATGCACCCTAACAAGGTTCCCAGGGCCTTTGGAAGAGAAACAGGCCCACAGCATCACAGATGCTCCACCATACTTCACGGTGGGCATGAGGTGCTTTTCGGCATACTCATCTTTTGTTTTACGCCAGACCCACTTAGAGTGTTTGTTGCCAAAAAGCTTAATCTTAGTCTCATCTGACCAAAGCACACGATCCCAGTTGAAGTCCCAGTGCCGCTTAGCAAACTCCAGACGTTTACGTTTGTGAGTGTTAGTGAGAAAAGGCTTTTTCCTTGCATGCCTCCCAAACAGCTTGTTGGCATGTAGAGAGCGTCTGATGGTTGTTTTGGAGACTTTGTGACTCCAAGATGCCACTCTTTGATGCAATTCTGTGACAGTGAGCTTAGGACTTTTTTTTACTTCTCTTACCATCCTCCTCACTGTGCGTTGTGGCAAGATAAACTTGGGACCTCTTCCAGCCTTGTTTGTCACTGTTCCAGTTGTTTTAAACTTCTTAATGATTCCTCTGACTGTAGATACGGGCAAGTTAAGGCGAGTGGCTATTTTCTTGTAGCCATTGCCTGACTTATGAAGGTCGACACAAATCTGCCTTACTTGAATGGTGTGTTCTCTTGTCTTTGCCATGTTGACAAATGGGTAAGAGAATTAGGCCTCTGTGTCACGTCATATTTATACCCCAGGGAAACAGGAAGTCATGAATTACATATTAAAAGTTCCTAGATACCCTGACCAACTTTAGCAACTACAGAAAAATATATTTTTTAAAAAATCAATTAAAAATTTCAGCTGAATTGTTAGGGGTGCCAATAATTGTGGGACACATGATTTCAAGTTTTTCTTTTTCTAAATGTGTGATTTTTTTTTACCACCAAAGTAATGTACTTAAATAAAAGGTTGGATTTTGCTCTTTTTTTGCATTTGGGTTCTATGTTGTTTAAAAAAAAATGAGAATTTTTGGAAGTCCTCGACCACATCTTAAACAGGGGTGCCAATAATAGTGGAGGGCACTGTATATGTGTGTGTGTATATATATATATATGTGTGTATATATATGTGTGTGTATATATATTGGTCCTTTAAAAAAATAAAAAATAATACACACACATATATATATGTGTGTGTATATATGTTTTTTTTTTTTTAAGGACCAATTATATTACCTCCATTTGTCAGGATTGGCTCCCTCTCTAGACATGTATTGCTGCCTTGACCTGGAACAGCAGAACTAACATCAGTACTTCCATAGTTTCAACAGCATTCACTGTCTATGTAAGTAATATAAGATAGAATAACAGGCAATACTTTTGAATAACATTACCAGAGTCACTGGAAGTGCTGCTAGCGTCATCCTTTGTCACTGGGAAAAGAGAATATTATCACTCTTTAGTTAGATACAGATATACAGTATTCACTGCTGATCATTGGTCATCTATAGGCATGCATATTCCCAATTGAAATTCAATTAATTAACTGAGAAATCCTCATAACACACAATGGGCAATTTAAAATGTATGAATTTAATTCACTTCCTGATTTTACTGAATCGAAAACTACCCGTTTGGTACATAGAAGATGTGACTTTACATTTCACGTCAGTGTCATAATACTCCTATTCAGTACAGATAATTCATTAGTTAGTTAGAATGAATTTGTCATGTTGTTCCCCACTATGTTCACAGTGTCTAACACAAAATACACGGCCAAGGCAACAAAGGAGTGGCTCAAGAAGAAGCACATTAAGGTCCTGGAGTGGCCTAGCCAGTCTCCAGACCTTAATCCCATAGAAAATCTGTGGAGGGAGCTGAAGGTTCGAGTTGCCAAACGTCAGTCTCGAAACCTTAATGACTTGGAGAAGATCTGCAAATAGGAGTGGAACAAAATCCCTCCTGAGATGTTTGCAAACCTGGTGGCCAACTACAACAAATGTCTGACCTCTGTGATTGCCAACAAGGGTTTTGCCACCAAGTACTAAGTCATGTTTTGCAGAGGGGTCAAATACTTATTTCCCTCATTAAAATGCAAATCAATTTATAACATTTTTGACATGCGTTTTTCTGGATTTTGTTGTTGTTATTCTGTCTCTCACTGTTCAAATAAACCTACCATTAAAATTATAGAATGATCATGTTGTAAGGGATCGGGGGTTGGCAGGGTCTAGACAGAGTCTGACACTTCCCCGATCTACAGAGAGGGGGAGTCATCAGACTCGATCTGGTTCACCTGAGTTCTGAGCACACCTGTCAGTAATTAGTGTAGGATTTAAGGTGTGCTCAGAAGCTCAGTCGGCGCGAGGTATTGTTCCATTGTGACTTGCTAAGCGTTTTGTTCCGAGAGAGAGAGTTTGTTGTTTTTGATTACCTGTGTATCCGACCTGTGCCTTGTTGTTTGACTCCCCGTATTGCTTAATCCTCTGCTTGTCTACCCCAGTGATTACCGTCCTCTGATCCTGTGCCTGTCCCCTCGACTACGACTAAGCCCGCTCCATTGGTACCTCTGCCTGTCTATGCCTGGCCCGGTTTTGACCACAGCCCGCCCGACCACGATTAAGCTATTCCCTTGTCTGTACTCTAATAAAGCATCGCTATTCTGCGATTGGATCTTACCACTCTGTCCGAGTATTCATTACACATGTCTTTGTCAGTGGGCAAACGTACAAAAATAGCAGGGGATCAAATACTTTTTTCCCTCACTGTATATATATATATATATATATATATATATATATATATATATATATATATTATATTTTATATATGTGTATATATATATGTGTATATATATATGTGTATATACAGTATATATGTATATATATATATATATATATATATATATGTGTGTATATATATATATATATATGTGTGTATATATATGTGTGTGTATATATTTTTTTTTTTTTTAAAGGACCAATTATATTACCTCCATTTGTCAGGATTGGCTCCCTCTCTAGACATGCATTGCTGCCTTGACCTGGAACAGCAGAACTAACATCAGTACTTCCATAGTTTCAACAGCATTCACTGTCTATGTATAAGATAGAATAACAAGCAATACTTTTGAATAACATTACCAGAGTCACTGGAAGTGCTGCTAGCGTCATCCTTTGTCACTGGGAAAAGAGAATATTATCACTCTTTAGTTAGATACAGATATACAGTATTCACTGCTGATCATTGGTCATCTATAGGCATGCATATTCCCAATTGAAATTCAATTAATTAACTGAAAAATCCTCATAACACACAATGGGCAATTTAAAATGTATGAATTTAATTCACTTCCTGATTTTACTGAATCGAAAACTACCCGTTTGGTACATAGAAGATGTGACTTTACATTTCACGTCAGTGTCATAATACTCCTATTCAGTACAGATAATTCATTAGTTAGTTAGAATGAATTTGTCATGTTGTTCCCCACTATGTTCACAGTGTCTAACACAAAATACACGGCCAAGGCAACAAAGGAGTGGCTCAAGAAGAAGCACATTAAGGTCCTGGAGTGGCCTAGCCAGTCTCCAGACCTTAATCCCATAGAAAATCTGTGGAGGGAGCTGAAGGTTCGAGTTGCCAAACGTCAGTCTCGAAACCTTAATGACTTGGAGAAGATCTGCAAATAGGAGTGGAACAAAATCCCTCCTGAGATGTTTGCAAACCTGGTGGCCAACTACAACAAATGTCTGACCTCTGTGATTGCCAACAAGGGTTTTGCCACCAAGTACTAAGTCATGTTTTGCAGAGGGGTCAAATACTTATTTCCCTCATTAAAATGCAAATCAATTTATAACATTTTTGACATGCGTTTTTCTGGATTTTGTTGTTGTTATTCTGTCTCTCACTGTTCAAATAAACCTACCATTAAAATTATAGAATGATCATGTTGTAAGGGATCGGGGGTTGGCAGGGTCTAGACAGAGTCTGACACTTCCCCGATCTACAGAGAGGGGGAGTCATCAGACTCGATCTGGTTCACCTGAGTTCTGAGCACACCTGTCAGTAATTAGTGTAGGATTTAAGGTGTGCTCAGAAGCTCAGTCGGCGTGAGGTATTGTTCCATTGTGACTTGCTAAGCGTTTTGTTCCGAGAGAGAGAGTTTGTTGTTTTTGATTACCTGTGTATCCGACCTGTGCCTTGTTGTTTGACTCCCCGTATTGCTTAATCCTCTGCTTGTCTACCCCAGTGATTACCGTCCTCTGATCCTGTGCCTGTGCCCTCGACTACGACTAAGCCCGCTCCATTGGTACCTCTGCCTGTCTATGCCTGGCCCGGTTTTGACCACAGCCCGCCCGACCACGATTAAGCTATTCCCTTGTCTGTACTCTAATAAAGCATCGCTATTCTGCGATTGGATCTTACCACTCTGTCCGAGTATTCATTACACATGTCTTTGTCAGTGGGCAAACGTACAAAAATAGCAGGGGATCAAATACTTTTTTCCCTCACTGTATATATATATATATATATATATATATATATATATATATATATATATATATATATATATATATATATATTATATTTTATATATGTGTATATATATATGTGTATATACAGTATATATGTATATATATATATATATATATATATATATATATATATATATATATGTGTGTATATATATATATATATGTGTGTATATATATGTGTGTGTATATATGTTTTTTTTTTTTAAAGGACCAATTATATTACCTCCATTTGTCAGGATTGGCTCCCTCTCTAGACATGCATTGCTGCCTTGACCTGGAACAGCAGAACTAACATCAGTACTTCCATAGTTTCAACAGCATTCACTGTCTATGTATAAGATAGAATAACAGGCAATACTTTTGAATAACATTACCAGAGTCACTGGAAGTGCTGCTAGCGTCATCCTTTGTCACTGGGAAAAGAGAATATTATCACTCTTTAGTTAGATACAGATATACAGTATTCACTGCTGATCATTGGTCATCTATAGGCATGCATATTCCCAATTGAAATTCAATTAATTAACTGAAAAATCCTCATAACACACAATGGGCAATTTAAAATGTATGAATTTAATTCACTTCCTGATTTTACTGAATCGAAAACTACCCGTTTGGTACATAGAATATGTGACTTTACATTTCACGTCAGTGTCATAATACTCCTATTCAGTACAGATAATTCATTAGTTAGTTAGAATGAATTTGTCATGTTGTTCCCCACTATGTTCACAGTGTCTAACTGCTAGTTATTCTTTAGGTGTTCCCTTCCTTGAGAAACCTTTTATTGACTATGACTCACAGTCCTCCTCTCATTTTACTGTCACACCCTGATCTGTTTCACCTGTCTTGTGCTTGTCTCCACCCCCCTCCAGGTGTCGCCCATTTTCCCCATTATCCCCTGTGCATTTATACCAGTTTTTTCTGTTTGTCTGTTGCCAGTTCGTCTTATCTCATCAAGCCTACCAGCGGTTTTCCCGTACTCCTGCTTTCGCTCTAGTCCCTGTTTTCTAGTTTTCCCTGTTTTGACCATTCTGCCTGCCCTGACCTTGAGCCTGCCTGCCGTTTTGTACCTTAACACACCACCCTGGATTATTGACCTCTGCCTGCCCTGAGACTGCCTGCCATTCTGTACCTTTTGAACTCTGATCTGGACTACTGACCTCTGTCTGCATCTGGGTCTTATCCTGAGGTCTGATATTTACAAGTCTATATACCACATGACTTGTGATAAAGGTGATTAAAGCAACCCTTGCACCGAAAAGCAAACATGACAGGCCCTGTTGTATTGTTCCTTCTTAAACTCACCTTTGAAAACTCCATGAAGGCGTTTTTTAAAATAATACCAGGAATCAATGTTATCAGTCAATCATTCTTAATTGTAATTATAATCTACACTCTGTTGCGTGAAATAAATTGGAGCCTTCTCTGCTTTCAACAACTGTAAAACATAATATGATCTCCAGTCTTCCCAGACATGCTCAATACGGCCTTTCCTTTTTCATTGCCTGAAAGTAACAGAGTCATGTGAACAGAATAACTCTGCAAGTCCATGGTTAAGTCTGTTTGATTAACATTGTGCTTTATACTGATCGGCATTGTCCAAAACAACAAGTAGACAATAATGGGGCCAAACTATTCATCAGTATGTGATTAATAAACATAACTGATGTGTAAAATCAAGGATTAGGGGGCTGTCATTAATTTAATCCTCACAAGTCATAATTAAATCACTACAATTAACACTCATAAGATGGCCCATCATTATACATATCCTTACCAGATCTTTTGTATTGCAATGCTACTGACATACATGTAATTGTTAAAGGAAGGAAGAAAACATAACATTGTATAAGCAGTACCATTTAGAGGTGCCTGGATCCCAGTAAGTGGTAGAGCTCCTGTTTTACCAGCACCTATAACAATGGAGCAAGATGTTAATGCCAAATATGGCAGGTTTGAAATTGTATCAGAAACAGTAGGAAGAAACAGTGGAAACACATGGGAAGAAAAATCAATATATAATACTTCACTTTGTTTGACCTCCTGACTCAAGATTGACTAAAATCATGCACTAATGTGAAAAAAAGGTTGCAACATGCCAACTCTCTTCAGAAAGGACCATAATCACTTCAGTTTATCTCACAGAACAATAACAATACGGAAAAAAACATACTTTATGAAATTCATTCACAATGTGAGAAACTTACATATTTTGCCTTTCTTCCAAAGAGCAAACAGTGTGATAACCACGGTTAACAGGAGGACCACAACAACAACAACAGCACCAATGATAACAACTGTGACTTGGCTACAATCACAGCATTTTCCATCTGCATGGAAGACAAGATAAGAGGACATATTCAGCATTAACAATAACATCTTACACATTGAGCTTGAAAAAACAGTTGACTCACATTTTAATATTCTGCATTCATGACCTCATTAGAGACTCATAAATGTCTGATTTTACCACAATTGATAACCATGCTAATAACTGCTTTGTTGAAAATAGATACAGTACCGGTATATTAAACATAAGGACTACTTTACCCCATTTGACCACAATTGGCTCCTTCAACATTGCATGGTTGACATAACATTCATATGTTTCCTTGTCATCCTCTGGAATCTGCACACTCATCCTGATCTGGTAGGTCTCGTCATCATTGGGTAAGACTCCGTCAGACTGCACTCCATCATGTTTCGTCAATTGGACCCCATTCTTCTTAATATGCATTACCACATCTTTGGGAAAGAAACCTGTGGCCATGCAAGTCAGTCGGATATGTACTGCAATTTTGGCTTTTTTAGCAAAAGCATAGACCTTTGGAGGGGCTAAAGAGGGAATAAACAGAGAACATGAGTGTTTCATGTCTGATCTCACATGTACAAATATGCCTTTTCTGTAATCCACATTTACACTATTTGAAGTTCAGATGACCATTCAAATGTTAGCTTGTTTTTCATAAGTACTCACAGTCAGCTCTACTGAAATCGTTCCCATATGCCATGAATTTGGACAGCCAGTCCACACACTCCTTCTCCAGGTAGCCCTTGGTGTACTGGTTGAGGATCTGCACCCCGTCCCACTTCCTCTTAGTCGGCAGAGCTTGAACGACTGGGGCCACCCACTGCATAGTGGCATCATCAAAGGCCAGGAAGTCGTCACCATCGTAGCTGTATTGGTCAGTGCCCTTTATGAATTTCAATGTGCCGTCACTCTGTTTGGCAACCTCACAGCCATGCTTCCACTGAAGGATATGGACATCTGAGAGGAAAAACAAGTAGAATAGGAGAGGGAATGCCTTACCTATGGTATGGTCAAGTCTTTTTGCATTATACTTAGAAGTGAATCCATTATCTTTTAGATTTAGTAAAATATCTACAGTAGGCTATGTAGAGTGATACAAATGCAGGTGCGGTCCCTCACCAGTGTTGTTGTGCCTCATACGGTCCATCAGGATGTTGACGTTGACTTTGAACCACTGTTCCTTGCTCTTGCGTGACTGGGTGCCTTTTTCCCAGTAGTCTGCTGGCAGCTTGTCTCTCATCCAGTCCTGTTTGGGAATCTTCTTCTTTGCCACACTGTCATAGTAGTCAATCTGTTTGTCATTCATCAGACCCATGGCAGTGAATTCATGGATACCAGGCAATTGTACTGGTTTTGATAGGGCAGTGTAGACGTAACTCAGCGACCATGTCTCTAGTGGTCACAAAGGGGAGCAAATGGGTTAGTCAAAACTCCTGAGTAGAGATGTAAAAGAATTGAGGAAGTGATGGGAATTCAAAAAAAAAAAAGTATGGATAATAGTAAACATAGTAACATCATAGTCATTGTCTTGGTATGACATCTAGGCTACCTAATCAATCAATCCATTATTTTATTGGAACTTTGTATAATTCAATTATGTATTAGACTCATTTGTTGTTTTAAAAGAGACTAAAGAAGACTCAACTGAGACAAAGCACTTTTATGTGACAGTCATACTATACTGAATAGAAATATAAATGCAACAATTTCAAAGATTTGACTGAGTTACAGTTCATATAAGGAAATCAGTCAATCGAAATAAATAAATTAGGCCCTAATCTATGGATTTCACATCACTGAGAATATCAAAATGCATCTGTTGGTCACTGATACCTTTTTTAAAAAGGTAGGGGCGTGGCTCAGAAAACCAGTCAGTATCTGGTGTGACCACCATTTGCCTCATGCAGAACGACACATGTCCTTTGCATAGAGTTGATTAAGCTTTTGATTGTGGTCTGTGGAATGTTGTCCCACTCCTCTTCAATGGCTGTGCAAAGTTGCTGGATATTGGCAGGAACTGCAACACGCTGTCGTACACGTCGATCCAGAGCACCTCAAACATGTCTGGTGAGTATGCAGGCTATGGAAGAACTGGGACATTTTCAGCTTCCAGGAATTGTGTATAGATCCTTGCAACATGTGGCCGTGCATTATCATGCTGAAACATGAGGTGATGGCGGCGGATGAATGGCACGACAATGGGCCTCAGGATCTTGTCACGGTATCTCTGTGCATTCAAATTGCCATCGATAAAATGCAATTGTGTTCGTTGTCCGTAGCTTATGCCTGCCCATACCATAACCCCACCGCCACCATGGGGTGCTCTGTTCACAACGATGACATCAGCAGAACGTCTCGCCCACATGATGCCATACATGGGGTCTGCGATTGTGAGGCCGGTTGGACGTAGTGCCTCATTTTTCTAAAATGACGTTGGAGGCGGCTTTTTGTAGAGAAATTAACATTCAAATCTCTGGCAACAGCTCTGGTGGACAGTCCTGCAGTCAGCATGCCAATTGCACACTCAAAACGTGAGACATCAGTGGCATTGTGTTGTGTGACAAAGCTTTACATTGTAGAGTGGCCTTTTATTGTCCCTAGCACAAAGTCCACCTGTGTAATGATCATGCTGTTTAATCAGCTTCTTGATATGCCACACCTGTACGGTAAATGGATTATCTTGGCAAAGGAGAAATGCTCACTAGCAGGGATGTAAACAAAATTGTGTTAAATTTGAGAGAAATAACCTTTTGTGCATATGGACATTTTCTGGGATATTTTCTTTCAGCTCATGAAACATGGGACCAACACTTTACATGTTGCCTTTATATATTTGTTCAGTGTGTATAGCTTTATCACCTGACACCTGGCAGTTCCAACCAATCAAACTGTCTTTTATGTTGCCAGGTAAAAATGATTTTCTCAGGTGTGCAATCAATGGAACTTGCCAGCAGCAACAAGGAAACATCGCAATATAAAGGCTGACAGAACTAGCCTACCATTAAACAAAAAGTTTGAGTCATCATCAATAACATGAACATTAAAATACAAAATGTATTTTGAAAGTTGGTGAATCATCCTTTTTTAATTATTATTTAAGGAGCAACATATCAAAACATTACATGTACAACATTACAACCGACATAATAGGCTAGTCACTGAAAAGGGCTTTTTAAGTTCATTATTGATTTGAAAAATAACGTAGGCTTGAAAAATAACGTATATGGCTCTGCCAATAAATTTTAATTTTACTTATGACATATTTTCTAGAAGTAAAATCATTCTTACCACTGTTCACTGTTGAAAGTGTCCCAAACAAGAGCAGAACTACGACGAAATACATTTTTAATCCTCACATGTATTGTATATGACCCGAAGATATACAAATATCCTCAATTCTGTGTCAAATTCAGATCCGCCCCACAGTGCTACGACTGTGCACTCTTGGCTTTCTCTAACAAGTAAACTCCTGTGCTGAGCCTGATCATAAAGTGGAACTGGTGTTGGTACAAAGTCCAAACTCTCTTCTTTGATGTGACTGTACTTCATAAGCAATACTCACACCCTTCACTTTTCCAAATTTTGTTACCGTAGAGAGACGTATTTCTAAAATGTCTTAAATTAAATGTTTTGCTCATCAATCTACACACAATACCCAATGATGACAAAGCGAAAACAGTTTTTTTGAAATGTTCGCAAATGTATATACAGTACCAGTATAACGTTTGTACACACCTACTCATTCAAAATGTTATTCTTTATTTTTACATTGTAGAATAATAGTGAAGACATCAAAACTATGAAATAACCCATATGGAATCATATAGTAACCCAAAAAAATGTTACACAAATAAATATATTTATATTTGAGATTCTTCAAAGTAGCCACCCTTTGCCTTGATGACAGCTTTGCACTCTTGGAATTCTCTCAACCAGCTTCATGAGGTAGTCACCTGGAATGCATTTCAATTAACAGGTGTGCCTTGTTAAACGTTAATGTGTGGAATTTCTTTCCTTCTTAATGCATTTGAGACAATCAGTTGTGTTGTGACAAGGTAGGGGTGGTATACAGAAGATAGCCCTATTTGGTAAAATACCAAGTCCATAATATGGGCTATCTTCTTATTATGGCAAGAACAGCTAAAATAAGCAAAGAGAAACAACAGTCCATCATTACTTTAAGACATAACCAGCATGGCTACCACAGCATTCTGCAGCGAAACGCCATCCCTTCTGGTTTGCGCTTAGTGGGACTATCATTTGTTTTTCAACATGACAACAACCCAACACACCTCCAGGCTGTGTAAGGGCTATTTGACCAAGAAGGAGAGTGATGGAGTGCTGCATCACATGACCTGGCCTCCACAATCACCCGACCTCAACCCAATTGAGATGGTTTGGGATGAGTTGGACCGCAGAGCGAAGGAAAAGCAGCCAACAAGTGCTCAGCTTATGTGGGAACTCCTTCAAGGCTGTTGGAAAAGCATTCCAGGTGAAGCTGGTTGAGGTCGGGGGATTGTGGAGGCCAGGTCATCTGATGCAGCACTTCATCTGCCCTTCACTTCAATAGCCCTTACACAGCCTGGAGGTGTGTTGGGTCATTGTCCTGTTGAAAAACAAATGATAGTCCCACTAAGCCCAAACCAGATGGGTTGGCGTTTCGCTGCAGAATGCTGTGGTAACCATGCTGGTTAAGTGTGTCTTGAATTCTAAATAAATCACAGACAGTGTCACCAGCAAAGCACCCCCACACCATAACACCTCCTCCTCCATGCTTTACGTGGGAACTACACATGCGGAGATCATCCGTTCACCCACACCGCGTCTCACAAAGACACACCGGTTTGAACCAAAAATCTCAAATTTGGCCACCAGACCAAAGGACAAATATCCACCGGTCTAATGTCCATTGCTTGTGTTTCTTGGCCCAAGCCTTATTGGTGTCCTTTAGTAGTGGTTTCTTTGCAGCAATTCAACCATGAAGGCCTGATTCCCACAGTCCCCTCTGAACAGTTGATGTTGAGATGTGTCTGTTACTTGAACTCTGTGAAGCATTTACTTGCGCTGCAATTTCTGAGACTGGTAACTCTAATGAACTTATCTTCTGCAGCAGAGGTAACTCTGGGTCTTCCTGTGGCGGTCCTCATGAGAGCCAGTTTCATCATAGCGCTTGATGGTTTTTTGCGACTGCACTTGAAGAAACTTTCAAAGTTCTTGAAATTTTCTGGATTGACTGACCTTCATGTCTTAAAGTAATGATGGGCTGCCGTTTCTCTTTGCTTATTTGAGCTGTTCTTGCCATAATATGGACTTGGTATTTTACCCCCCCTACCTTGTCACAACACAACTGATTGGCTCAAACACATTAAGAAGTAAATAAAATCCACAATTAATTGAAATGCATTCCAGGTGACTACCTCATGAAGCTGGTTGAGAGAATGCCAAGAGTGTGCAAAGCTGTCATCAAGGCAAAGGGTGGCTACTATGACACTCCCGAGTGGCGTAGTGGTCTAAGGCACTGCATCGCAGTGCTAGCTGTGCCACTAGAGATCCTGGTTCGAATCCAGGCTCTGTCATAGCCGGCCGCAACCGGGAGACCAATGGGGCGGCGCACAATTGGCCCAGCGTCGTCTAGGGTAGGGGAGGGAATGGCCGGCAGGGAGGTAGCTCAGTTGTTAGAGCATGGCGTTTGCAACGCCAGGGTTGTGGGTTCGATTCCCACGGGGGGCCAGTATAAAAAAAAATAAAAAAATGTATGCACTAACTGTAAGTCGCTCTGGATAAGAGTGTCTGCTAAATGACGTAAATGTAAATGTAAATGTTATTACAGATTTAAGTAAGGATGGACTGTCGTTTGTCTTTGCTTATTCGAGCTGTTCTTGCCATAATATGGACTTGGTCTTTTACCAAATAGAGCTATCTTCTGAATACCAACCCTACCTTGTCACAACACAACTGATTGGCCCAAACCCATTAAGAAGGAAAGAAATTCCACAAATTAACTTTTAACAAGGCACTTCACCTGCATTCCAGCTGACTACCTCGTGAAGCTGGTTGAGAGAATGACAAGAGTGTGCAAAGCTGTCATCAAGGCAAAGGGTGGCTACTTTGAAGAATCTCAAATATAAAATATATTTTTATATATTTAACACTTTTTTGGTTACTACATGATTCCATATGTGTTATTTCATAGTTTTGATGTCTTCACTATTATTCTACAATGTAGAAAATAGTAAAAATAAAGAAGAACCCTGGAATGAGTAGGTGTTCTAAAACTTTTGACTGGTACTGTAAGTATTCAGACCCTTTACTCAGGACTTTGTTGACGCACCTTTGGCAGCAATTATAGCCTCAAGCTTCCCTGGGTATGAGGCTACAAGCTTGGCACACCTGTAGTTGGGGAGTTTCTCCCATTCTTCTCTGCAGATCCTCTCAAACTCTGTCAGGTTGGATGGGGAGCGCCGCTGCACAGCTATTTTCAGGTCTCTCCAGAGATGGTTAAGTCAGATTTATGTCCGGCACTGGCTGGGCCACTCAAGGACATTCAGAGACTTGTCCCGAAGCCACTCCTGCTCTTGGCTGTGTGCTTAGGGTCATTGTCCTGTTTGAAGGTGAACCTTCGCCCCAGTCTGAGGTCCTGAGCGCTCTGGAGCAGGTTTTCATCAAGGATCTCTCTGTACTTTGCACCGTTCATCTTTCCCTCAATCCTGACTAGTCTCCCAGTCCCTGCCACTGAAAAATATCCCCAGAGCATGATGCACGTGCCAGGTTTCCGACAGACGTGACGCTTGGCATTCAGGCCAAAGAGTTCCGTCTTGGTTTCATCAGACCAGAGAATCTTGTTTCTCATGGTCTGAGAGTCCTTTAGGTGCCTTTTGGCAAACTCCAAGCGAGCTGTCATGTGCCCTTTACTGAGGAGTGGCTTTCGTATGTCCACTCTACCATAAAGGCCTGATTGATGGAGTGCTGCAGAGATGGTCGTACTTCTGGAAGGTTCTCCCATCTCCATAGAGGAACTCTGGAGCTCTTTCAGAGTGACCATCAGGTTCTTGGTCACCTCCCTGACCAAGGCCCTTCTCCCCCGATTGCTCAGTTTGGCCGGGCGGCCAGCTCCAGGAAGAGTCTTGGTGGTTCCAAACTTCTTCCATTTAACAATGATGGAGGCCACTATGCTCTTGGGGACCTTCAATGCTGCAGAAATGTTTTGGTACCCTTCCCCAGATCTGTACCTCGACACAATCCTGTCTCGGAGCTGGAACCAAAAGGGGTTCTCCTATGAGGGCTCTACATGGAACTTTAAAGGGTTCTACCTCGAACCAAAAAGGGTTTTACCTGGAACCCTAAAAAGGGTTCTCCTATGGGGACAGTCGAAGAACCCTTTCGGAACCCTTTTTTCTAAGAGTGAAAATCATAAATTTTTTGGGAAATTTAAACTTTTCTGCTTATAGCAACTGTTATAACAGTAAAACATAATATGTCCTCTACAAGTCCTGAAATTATTTCTTACTTGGTGTGTTGGTCATGTTCAAATTGGTCACTCCATTTCCATTCCTGAAAGTAACAGTCATGTGAACAGAATAACTTTGCAAGTACATGGTTAAGTCTGATTCATTGATGTTGTGCTATTTACTGATCGGTACTGTCCAGAACAACAAGTAGACATTATGGGACCAAACTATTCATCAGTATGGGAACATTATTTGAGGTGTAAAAACATGGATTGGAGAGGCTGTAATTAATGTATTCCTCACAAGACGTTATTAAATCAACCAAATGACAATCATGAGTTGGCCCATCATTAGACACATCCCAACCAGATCATTGGTATTGCTGTGCTACTGCTATACATGTCAGACTTCTAGCGGTAAAATGAATGATATTGCATCAACAGTACCATTTAGATGGGACTGGATCCCAGGAGGTGGTAAAGCTTCTTGTCCCTATAGGATAACCCTTCGAAGAACACTTTTTGGTTCCAGGTAGAACCTAATTGGGTTCCATGTAGAAACCTTTCCACAGAGGGTTCTACATAGAACCAAAATCGGTTCTACCTGGAACCAAAAAGGGTTATCCTAAGGGGGCAGTTTTGGAACCCTTTTTTCTAAGAGTGTACCACATGATTTGTGATAAAGGTGATAAAAGTAAACTTTGCAATTAAAAGCAAACATGACAGGCCTTGTTGTATTGTTCCTTAACTCGCCTTTGGAAAACACCATGAAGCCGTGTTCGCTTAAATGTCAGGAATCAATGTTATAAGCCAATCATTCTTATTTGTAGTTATAATTTTCTCGGAAAATAAATAAATGGAACATTTTCTGCTTATAGCAACTGTTATAACAGTAAAACCTAATATGTCCTCTACAAGTTCTGAAATTATGTCTTACTTGCTGTGTTGGTCATGTTCGAAATGGTCACTCCATTCCCATTGCCTGAAAGTAACAGGACTGGATCCCAGGAGGTGGTAAAGCTCCTGTATTACCAGCACCTAAAACAATGGAGCAAGGTGTTAAAGACAATTATGAGAGTGGACAAAAACAGTGGAAAATTAAATATACGATATTTCACTTCGTTTGACCTCCTGACTTCAGATTTACTAATGCCCTGATGTGGGGGGGGGGGGGGAGGGTATGGGATGGACCACGGGAATTATTTGCTAGGATAATAATTGCTTGTCAATGAATTAAATGTAATACAATGGCAATCCGGGTTATATGTTAGAATCCTACGCGTGAACTGCCGACATTATTACGCATATGAATTGATAATGATGGAAAATAGGATATGCATAATTTTAAAAAAATAGTTATATAGATATATATAGAGAGAGGTGAAAGCATTGGAAATGCTTTTGGCGGTTAATCTGCTTCTGTTTTGTGGGTGGCACTGTGTGCTGTTTTCGATGGATGGATCCTGGCCTCTCGGGGCCTTAGGGATACGGAGGGACGTGGGTGGGATGCTGATCACTGGGATGACGGCTCAACTTGGGATGGGGAGGGGCTTTAGCGGGGGAATTAGTGGAGAACAATTGAAGGGTTACTCCATAGCAATGCAAATATCACAGTACAGCTACAGTGGGGAAAAAAAGTATTTAGTCAGCCACCAATTGTGCAAGTTCTCCCACTTAAAAAGATGAGAGAGGCCTGTAATGTTCATCATAGGTACATGTCAACTATGACAGACAAATTGAGAATTTTTTTTCCAGAAAATCACATTGTAGGATTTTTTATGAATTTATTTGCAAATTATGGTGGAAAATAAGTATTTGGTCACCTACAAACAAGCAAGATTTCTGGCTCTCACAGACCTGTAACTTCTTCTTTAAGAGGCTCCTCTGTCCTCCACTCGTTACCTGTATTAATGGCACCTGTTTGAACTTGTTATCAGTATAAAAGACACCTGTCCACAACCTCAAACAGTCACACTCCAAACTCCACTATGGCCAAGACCAAAGAGCTGTCAAAGGACACCAGAAACAAAATTGTAGACCTGCACCAGGCTGGGAAGACTGAATCTGCAATAGGTAAGCAGCTTGGTTTGAAGAAATCAACTGTGGGAGCAATTATTAGGAAATGGAAGACATACAAGACCACTGATAATCTCCCTCGATCTGGGGCTCCACACAAGATCTCACCCCGTGGGGTCAAAATGATCACAAGAACGGTGAGCAAAGATCCCAGAACCACACGGGGGGACCTAGTGAATGACCTGCAGAGAGCTGGGACCAAAGTAACAAAGCCTACCATCAGTAACACACTACGCCACCAGGGACTCAAATCCTGCAGTGCCAGACGTGTCCCCCTGCTTAAGCCAGTACATGTCCAGGCCCGTCTGAAGTTTGCTAGAGTGCATTTGGATGATCCAGAAGAGGATTGGGAGAATGTCATATGGTCAGATGAAACCAAAATATAACTTTTTGGTAAAAACTCAACTCGTCGTGTTTGGAGGACAAAGAATGCTGAGTTGCATCCAAAGAACACCATACCTACTGTGAAGCATGGGGGTGGAAACATCATGCTTTGGGGCTGTTTTTCTGCAAAGGGACCAGGACGACTGATCCGTGTAAAGGAAAGAATGAATGGGGCCATGTATCGTGAGATTTTGAGTGAAAACCTCCTTCCATCAGCAAGGGCATTGAAGATGAAACGTGCCTGGGTCTTTCAGCATGACAATGATCCCAAACACACCGCCCGGGCAACGAAGGAGTGGCTTCGTAAGAAGCATTTCAAGGTCCTGGAGTGGCCTAGCCAGTCTCCAGATCTCAACCCCATAGAAAATCTTTGGAGGGAGTTGAAAGTCCGTGTTGCCCAGCGACAGCCCCAAAATATCACTGCTCTAGAGGAGATCTGCATGGAGGAATGGGCCAAAATACCAGCAACAGTGTGTGAAAACCTTGTGAAGACTTACAGAAAACGTTTGACCTGTGTCATTGCCAACAAAGGGTATGTAACAAAGTATTGAGAAACTTTTGTTATTGACCAAATACTTATTTTCCACCATAATTTGCAAATAAATTCATTAAAAATCCTACAATGTGATTTTCTGGAAAAAAAATTCTCATTTTGTCTGTCATAGTTGACGTGTACCTATGATGAAAATTACAGGCCTCTCTCCTCTTTTTAAGTGGGAGAACTTGCACAATTGGTGGCTGACTAAATACTTTTTTCCCCCACTGTATATGGACACTCAATCATTACGCTATTTTTTACAAACATATATAATGATAAATAGACTTGAAACTTGTATCTCAGTATGGTGTATGGTGAAATAAGTATAGCCAGTTATAATTGTAATGGCTTAGCTGATAATAACAAAAGAAGAACAATATTTACATGGTTCAAAGAGAAGGAATATAATATCTATTGTATACAGGAAACTCATTCAATAATTCGAGATGAAATAGAATGGAAAAAAGAATGGGGGGGGGGGAAATATAATTCTCCCATGGGCAAAGAAATTCAAAAGGGGTGATGATATTAATTAATAGTAATTTCGATCCGAATGTGCAAATTGTACAAATAGATACACAAGGTAGATGGATTATTTTAAATATGTTATTGGACCATAAACGGATATGGCTCATTAACCTTTACGGACCAAATAATGATGATCCACAATTCTTTGACAATATAATAAATTATCAAGCCTGCAAGCAACTCAAGACAATATTATTATGGTGGGGGATTATAATACTGTTTTAAATAGCTCAATGGACCGTAAAGGAAATCACACCACAAACAATCGCCCACATGCTCTTAAGGAAATTGTGAATGTCATGGATACATTAGAACTAGTAGATATATGGAGGCTTAAATATACTGATCTAGTGAGATATACATGGCGGAGACTGAATCAAGCTAGTCGTCTTGACTTCTTTCTTATCTCATTCTCGTTGGCACCAAAAGTAAAAAAAAGTGTTGATAGGGGACAGAATGCGGTCGGACCATCATATAATAGGCATATACATTACTCTTACTGAATTTCCACGTGGGCGAGGATATTTGAAATTTAATCAAAGCCTATTGGATGATAATTTATTTATAATTAGAACAAAGGAATTTATAACTGACTTTTTCCAACATAACATAGGTACAGCGAATCCCCTTGTTGTATGGGACACCTTTAAATGTGCCTTTAGAGGCCATGCAATTCAGTACTCATCTCGAAAACAAAAGCAATTTAGGTCAAAAGAGTTTATACTAAGAAAGGAAATAGAAAGTCTAACAGAACAGATAGATGGCAATAAAAACTGTAACATAGAGGCTCAGAATAGATTAGAGGAAAAACAAAAAGAAATGGAGAAACTTATTCAAGAAAGATCAAGTGTAATATATTATAAAAATAAAGCAAACTGGATGGAATATGGGGAAAAATGCACAAAATTCTTTTTTAATCTTCAACATAGGAATGCTACCAAAAATAACTTAATGAAACTGGTTACAATTGACGGAGTCACCCATAATTCACCAAATGATATTTTGAAGGAAGAAACAAAGTACTTTAAGCATATGTTTTCTTTTCAGTCGCCTCCATCTCCTCTAACTGAAGCTAATTGTAGAGATTTTTTTCTATTGATAATGTCAAATTAACAGCCACACAGAAAGACTCATGTGAAGGTGAAATTACAGAGGAGGAACTTCTGGATGCAATTAAAGACTTTAAGTCTGGGAAAACTCCAGGGTTGGATGGCATACCAGTCGAGGTATACCAAACCTTTTTTGATATACTAAGAGGACCGTTATTAGCATGTTTTAACCACTCCTATGTAAATGGTAGATTATCTGACACTCAAGAAGAAGGTCTGATCTCATTATTACTGAAACAGGATACAAGTGGAAAATATAAAGATCCAGTCCATTTACAAAATTGGAGGCCCCTTACACTTCAGTGTTGTGATGCAAAAATCCTAGCAAAATGTATAGCGCATAGAATTAAAAAGGTATTGTCGGATATTATTCATTCTAATCAGACAGGTTTTTTACATGGAAGATACATTGGAGATAATATAAGGCAAGTATTGGAAACAATAGAACATTATGGAAAATATGGGAAACCAGGCCTGCTATTCATAGCAGACTTCGAAAAGGCATTTGATAAAGTTCGACTGGGGTTTATATATAAATGCCTGGAGCATTTCAATTTTGGAGAATCTCTTATAAAATGGGTCAAAATCATGTATAGTAACCCTAGGTGTAAAATAGTAAATAATGGCTATTTCTCAGAAAGTTTTAAACTGTCAAGAGGAGTGAAACAAGGTTGTCCACTATCGGCATATCTATTTATTGTGGCCATCGAGATGTTAGCTATTAAAATCAGATCCAATAATAATATCAGAGGATTAGAAATACAGGGCTTAAAAACAAAGGTGTCATTGTACGCTGATGATTCATGTTTTCTTTTAAATCCACAACTAGAATCCCTCCACAGCCTCATAGAGGATCTAGATACATTTTCTAACCTCTCTGGATTACAACCAAATTATGACAAATGTACTATAATACGTATTGGATCACTAAAAAATACAATTTTTACATTACCATGTAGTTTACCAATAAAATGAGAAAAAAATATTCACTTTTATTTGGAACGGCAAGCCAGACAAAATTAAAAGAGCATATTTATATAATGAATATGAATTCGGAGGACAGAAATTATTAAATATTAAAGCATTAGACCTATCACTAAAAGCTTCAGTCATACAAAAGTTATACTTAAATCCGAACTGGTTCTCGAGCAAATTAGTAAGATTGTTTCACCCAATGTTCAAGAAAGGCCTTTTTCCCTTTATTCAGATTACAACCTCTCACTTTCAGTTATTTGAAAAGGAAATAATCTCCCAAATGTCACTATTTCTAAAACAAGCCATAGAAAGTTGGTTGCAATTTCAATTTAATCCTCCAGAAACGACAGAACAAATAATGCAACAAATATTGTGGTTGAATTCAAATATACTAATTGACAAAAAACCTTTATTTTTTGACAGAATGTTTAAAAAAGGTATAATCTTCGTAAATGATATCATCGGTAGGACTGGTGGAGTTATGTCGCACATGCAGCTAACAAAAACATATGGAAATGTCTGCTCTACCCAAAATTACAACCAAATAATTGCAGCCTTACCGCAAAAGTGGAAGTGGAAAGTGGAAGGGGGAGAAAGTAAGGAACTTGTCTATCGGCCTTGCATTAAAGAACATAATTGGTTAAGGAAAACTGTGATAAATAAAAAAGTATATCAGTTTCACTTAAGGACCAAAGGATTGACAGCCATCCCATATAGATTGCAAAATAGTTGGGAAGAGATCTTTGACGTACCGATCCCATGGCATAGTGTTTATGAACTGACACGCAAAACGACACCGTATTCAAAAATTTGAATCTTTCAATTTAAATTATTATACAAAATTCTTGCTACCAATAGAATGTTATTTATATGGGGGATACAATCTTCCCAGCTCTGCAGATTTTGCTGTGAAGAGACAGAATCATTAGATCATTTGTTTTGGTTCTGTCCATTTGTAGCTTGTTTTTGGACACAGGTCCAGGAATGGCTAAAGGATTGCAATATTTACCTGGAACTAACCTTGCAGATAGCATTACTGGGTGATCTGAAAAGTCATAGTCAATCAATCAATAATATATTAATACTTTTAGCAAAAATGTTTATTTTTAATTCACAATCTGTAGAAGCAATGAGAATAGAAAGGTTCAGAACTTTTGTAAAACATCACAGTACGGTTGAAATATATATGGCAAATAGAAATCCTATATGGATGGTGTTAAGAGATAGATGGGAGGTATTGAATAGAGTTGAAGGATGGGACTAATGACAAATAACAACAAATAATAACAAAGATAGCTAATAATGTAAGCATACTGTGTCCATAATAAGTATATAGGTTGTATGTTGGGAGCTTTTGGGAAAGAGCACAGTTAGAAAGATATGGCATATAGAAGCAAACCGGATGGACATCATGAAAATGATCGGAGAGGTTGAGAGTAGAAGAAGTTCAGGAGCAAAAAATAATAATATAAAAAAAAATATATATATATATATATATATATATATAATAGATTTATTGTAAAATTAACTCTGTCCATAAGGTGTAGATAGTAAGTATAGACCGGAAGTAGAGGCCTGGGCATTGTTGTTCACTAATTTACTCCAAGTAGGGAAAGGATGGTGGGGTTGAAAAGTAATAAAGGGGAGTATATATATAAAAAAAAAAAAACAATAAAAAAAACATGGGGGATTGGAAGTGATGCAGACAATTACATTGATAGAAGATACAATCTATCTGCAATATTAAGCTGATCCATTCCCCCCCCCCCCCCCCCCCCCCCCCCCAAAAAAAATACACAAAAAAATAAATAAAAAAAATGCCCTGATGTGAAAATAGGTTGCAACATGCCAACTCTCTTCAGAAATGACCATAATCACTTCAGTTTATCTCACAGAACAATAACAATACGAAAAATAACATACTTTATGAAATTCATTCACAATGTGAGAAACGTACATATTTTGTCTTTCTTCCAACAAACCACCAGTAAGGCAACCAAGGTTAACAGGGGGACCACCACGACAAAAACCACCATACTATCTCTGACACTACAATCACCGCATTTTCCATCTGTATGGAAAACAATAGGACATATTAAACATTCACTAGGTACAGAACACAACTTCAACATAGTAGTTTGAAGGATTTTATTGTAATGGAATGGGAGGTAGTTGAGGTAGTGAAGGGGGAGTGTGATGCTCAAGGTAGGTAGAGGTTTGTCTGTCTGTAGAAACAATAACAAAGTGGTCACCCCACCTGCATTTTGGTAAAAAGCTGTGGGGTGGGCTTGGAGAAATGTAACCACTCTCAAGTTCATAGACAGAGCTATGGATGCAAGGACTGACCATCCATGATATACAAATGATAGTTTTAACCATGTTTTGAGGCTATACAGTGTTTGTGTACATTTACATTGTTTACAAAACATTGGAGTAAAACAAGCTTGTATTTTGTGTTCTGATGGAGTACGACAGTTGAACTAAGCTCATGAGGAAAGTTATATTCTTCAAGATGCAATGGGTATCTATTATTAATTTATAAGTCAAAAAATGGATGTAGCAACTAACCATAAAATCCTATACATTGAGCTTGAAAAAACAGTTGAGTCACATTGAAATAATCTACATTCGTGACCTTATAACAGACTCAATAACATTTTACTAATTGATTTCACCATAATCGATAACAAAGCTAATAACTGGTTTGTTGAAAATATATAAAGTATGTTAAATACTAGGTCAACCTTACTCCATATTTCCATAATTGGCTCCTTCAACGTTGTATGGCTGACATAGCATACATACGTTTCCTTGTCTGCCTCTGGGATCTATCTGCACACTAATCCTGATCTGATAGGTGTCATCATTATTGGGCTGGGCTCCTGTAGACTGTACTCCATCGTCTTTGTTCAATTGGAGACCATTCTTCTTAATATTAATTATCACATCTTTGGGATAGAAACCTGTCGCCATGCAGGTCAGGCGGACATTTCCTGCAGTTTTGGCCTTTTTAGCAAACACATAGATCTTTGGAAGGGCTAAAGAGGGAATAAACAGAGAACATTAATATTTCATTTCTAATCTCACAGGTCCTTTTCTGTTAACCAATTGTTAGGCTACACTATTTAAGAAGATTAACATTCATAAGTACTCACAGTCAGCGCTACTGAATTCTTTGTCCCCATATGCCATGAATTTGGACAGCCAGTCCACACACTCCTTCTCCAGGTAGCCCTTGGTGTACTGGTTGAGGATCTGCACCTCGTCCCACTTCCTCTTAGTCGGCAGAGCTTGATCGACTGGGGCCACCCACTGCATAGTGGCATCATCAAAGGCCAGGAAGTCGTCACCATCGTAGCTGTATTGGTCAGTGCCCTTTTTTAATTTCAATGTGCCATCTGGCTGTATGTCAATCTCACAGCCATGCTTCCACTGAAGGATATGGACATCTGAAACAAATGAAAAATAATGAAAAAGAAGGTAGATAGATACCTAATAACCCACAATTTAAGAAAAATATAAATGTTGAGCGTAGGACAAAATGCAGGCGTAGTTTCTCACCAGTGCCTCATGCGGTCCATCAGGATGTTGACATTGACTTTGAACCACTGTTCATTGCTCTTGCGTGACTGGGTGCCTTTTCCCCAGTAGTCTGCTGGCAGCTTCTCTCTCATCCAGTCCTGTTTGGGAATTTTCTTCTTTGCCACACTGTCATAGTAGTCGATCTGTCTGTCATTCATCAGGCCCATGGCAGTGAACTCATAGATACCAGGTAATTCAACTGGCTTTGAGAGGGTAGTGTAGATGTAATTCAGCGAGTAGATCTCTGTAGGGGAAAAAATAAAACATTTAGATAATTTGTCTCAATTTGCCTTCTCTCCATGTAATCTGCCTTTGCTGTAAAACATTCAAGTTGCACTACGCAGAAATAGCTCCGTCATTTCCTGGTTGCTAAAACTCTAACAGTTAACCTAATTTCAGTTTGTGACAAAATAAGCTAGTATAGTAAATAATTGTACCATCTAAACCGCTGTGAAATATATTATCCATAATCAAAAGTATTGTATTTTCAGTTGTTTGATCTGGTGTACTAAACCAAAAGTAAAAGACGCAAAAACGGTATGCATTGAAATAGAGCACATAGAACATATCTCTCCCTCCCATCCCGGAGGACCTGAGCCCTAGGACCATGCCTCAGGACTACCTGGCCTGATGACGCCTTGCTGTCCCCAGTCCACCTGGTCGGGCTGCTGCTCCAGTTTCCACTCTTCTGCCTGCGGCTATGGAACCCTGACCTGTTCACCGGACGTGCTACCTTGTCCTAGACCTGCTGTTTTCAACTCTCTCTCTCTAGTGCACCTGCTATTTCAACCTCTAAATGCCCGGCTATGAAAAGCCAAGTGACATTTACTCCTGATGTACTGACCTGTTGCAACCTCTACAACCACTGTGATTATTATTTGACCCTGTTGGTCATCTATGATCGTTTGAACATCTTGGAGAAAATCTGTCCTTAATGGCCATGTACTGTTATAATCTCCACCTGGCACAGCCAGAAGGGGACTGGCCACCCCTCAGAGCCTGGTTCCTCTCTAGGTTTCTTCCTAGGTTTCTGCCTTTCTAGGGAGTTTTTCCTAGCCACCGTGCTTCTACATCTGCATTGCTTGCTGTTTGGGGTTTTAGGCTGGGTTTCTGTATAGCACTTTGGGACATCTGCTGATGTAAAATGGGCTTTATACATAAAATGTAATTGATTGATTGATATCAACCGCCTCCTAGACTTGCTTTCAATTAGAATGATAGAGTTCTATGTGAATTTGGTCACTTTGCCCAGAAAGTTACATATTGCCACTAGGAAATCACTGTGTCAACTACTTAGGTCTATCATGTCTGTAAGGGCCAACTAGTCAAAATCATTTATTCAATGAAATATCATAGCAGAGAGAAGTCATACTATAGCCCTGCATCATGATGTCTAAATGGTAGTTTTGGTTACATATGTAGCCCTTATAGGCCTTTTACATTGCCTATTGAAGTATTAACCTATGTATTAATCAATGAACACAATTTAAGTAAAATTAATTATTTTCAGAACTTGTTTATTAGTCCTATGAATCGTCAAACTATTAAGAAAACAATGAATATCCTGTTTCCTGTGTGTTTCATATTTTTGTTAAACAGCGTTAGTCCTTTAGCTACAGTGTTAAATTTCAAACATACCAGCAAACAACATTATCAAGGAGCATTTGTGTTTTACAAAAAGTTGATAATGCTATGCGGGGTTTTCATAAGGCTAAACAAAGTAGCTATATCATCTTGCCTTATGGCTAGCCTGTAAGTGCACATTAGCGAGTAACGGTAATCAATTAAGTGGGATAACGCACATAAGGTTGACTACATAGCCTATAAAACGCAATAAAACACATATCTTGTAGACTATGCTACAACAATAGACCACCCATATCAGTTGATAAACGATTTGTATGATGTTTTCTATTTTTACCTGGCTGTAAACGTTTCCTTTCACTTTTGACATTCAGGTAGGTTTACACAATTTACCACTTTGGCTCTGAACAATACATTCAGTCGAGAAATATAAAACAAATAACATAAATGTATACATCTTGTGGATTACGTTTTTGCAGTTGAGATACTTTTCAAAAGTATATGTTGGAGGTACAGTAACAGAATACCTCAAACCTCCACAAATTCCGGTCCGTTACAACCGATTACTGTGCCGTTCACGTCCTAGTCGGAACTAGGACATTTCTGATTTGCTAACTGGTTGTATTTTTAGATTTGCGGCGTACAACCAGTTAGCAAATTGTACATTTTAGTTCCGACTAGCGCGTGATCGCGGCATAATTCCTCGCCTAAAGTGTTTTTATCCATCCAATGACTTTTGAGGACTGAATAAACGTAGCTGTTGTCAGGTAAAATAGACGAATTTACGTTTCAGTGGCTGTGAAGCCTATGTTGTTTCCGTTATTGGTGTCATACTGTATTTTATATTCCTATTCATTAATTGTGCAGACCTGGAGAAAATATAAACACTATGACAATACTGTTTTCACTGTAGGCTTGCATTGATAACTTAAATCATAGACATCAAATAAATCAACAGATTCATTCACATACCCTCAATTATTTTATTATGTAACAATTATGATAGACTGGATTTTACATTTTGTTTAATGGTTTGGAAGTCTCTATGTCATGATACATTTCTCATCATAATCTCACAATTGAGTGCTCTGACATGAGTGTAAATCAGTACTTCAGCTGTCAACTCATTCCATTTCCTAGTTCCCCACCCTCCACAAGTCTTAGTCCCTCCTCTTTCCCCCAATCCCTCCCTCCTTTTATTTCCTTCCAAAACGGAACCCAAAGCCTCCCTTCTCTCTGTTGAAAGCCTGAAGCCCGCCGGCGATGGACGTAAGAGCCTCGTTCCTCTTTCCTCCCCCCTCTTGGTAGTGCAGCGTGTCCATGTGGTGGCCGGTGAAGGGACCCAGGGGCCTCCTCTCCAGATCCCCCCTCTGGCCCCTCCTCATGCCCTCCTGTCTCCAGCTGTTCTCAGCCACTAGCTCCCTGAGCAGGCCCAGGCGTGGGTCCTCTGGCCCCAACTCCAGAAGTGGACCCCAGGGGCGGAGGCCCACCGCAGCTACAGTCCCGGGGACATCCAGGGAGGCCTGGAACTGGAGTAAGGCTGCCTCCCACTCAGGGTTATCTAACTTGGGCAGGATGGCAAAGGGGAAGTGGGGGTGCCCGTGTGCCCCTGGGATGGGAACCAGAAGAGCCAGGGAGAAAAGATTGAGCATCGGCTGAGAGGCACAGAGCAGGAACGAGGATAATCTCATCTATAGGTTGTTGGAAATATAAAGTAGTTGTGAAATAAATCACAAAATGTAAAAATAGACTGTCAATGCATAATATATTGCAAATCTCTCCAGATATTTGCAAAGCCCTGATTCTTAGGGCCCCATTCAAGAAAAAGGCTAAATGACCTGTGTGGGTTAAGATAAGATAGCAGCACACACTAAAATGCACACCTAACATGCAGTATTCTACAGGTATTTACATAGTGCTTACATAGAACCATTTACTGAGTCATATGTACCTGCTGTACATAGACAAACTGAATACCAACATCCACATCTAATACCAAACACATTAGCATTGATAGATGCATTGGCTTACCTTGTAGAATTCTCTGTGTTTCTGCCTTGACATCCCCCTTGACCCTTTAAATACCCCGATAAATGTAAAGAGTTTCAGCTGATAGCATCTTGTCCACTGTCCCCGATTGGTTAATCGGGCCCTTGACGCACATGTGTAATGCAACTGCGACATTAAATTCTTCTGACTTGGAAACAGGCCTCACTTAACTGATGGATTCTAAAGTGTCCAATTATTGTGCTTGATTATAAAGTGATTCTTTAGGATTTTCGAAGAAACCTTGTAAAGGTCTCAGTCATTAAGGTCATCTCACAGGGAGGACACGGACACAACTGAAAGAATTCCATTGTCCGGTTTCCTGACATAATCATTATAGTAATTTATAAATACTCTGGATCAGTCACTTTTCTCAATTGAACGATTAAAGTAAAAAAAATATATAAAAAAAACACGTCATATAACACCAACTATGGCTGCAATTCCAACACGAAATAACTGATCTTTTGTTTTCTGTAAACTGTGTGCCTTTCCAAATCATGTCCAATCAATTTAATTTAACACCGGCCGACTCTTAATCAAGTTGTAGAAACATCTCAAGGACAATCAATGGAAACAGGATGCACCTGAGCTCAATTTCGTGTCCCATAACAAAGGGTCTGAATACTTATGTAAATAAGGTATTAATTTTTTTGCAAACATTTCTAAAAACCTGTTTTCGTTTTGTCATTATGGGATATTGTGTGTAGATTGATGAGGATTTATTTTTAATTAATTTTAGAATAAGGCTATAACGTAACAAAATGTGGAGAAAGTCTAGGGGTCTGAATACTTTCCGAAGGTCCCTCAGCTGACAGTGCATGTCAGAACAAAAACCAAGCCATGAGGTCCAAGGAATTGTCCGTATAGCTCCGAGACAGGATTGTGTCGAGGCACAGATCTGGGGAAGGGTACCAAAAAATGTCTGCAGCATTGAAGGTCCCCAAGAACACAGTGGCCTCCATCAAAGTTTTGAACCACTAAGACTCTTCCTAGAGTTGGCCACCCGGCCAAACTGAACATTCGGTGGAGAAGGGCCTTGGTCAGGGAGGTGACCAAGAACCCGATGGTCACTCTGGCAGAGCTCCAGAGTTCCTCTGTGGAGATGGGAGAACCTTCAAGGAGGACAACCATCTCTACAGCACTCCACCAATCAGGCCTTTATGGTAGAGTGGCCAGACGGAAGCCACTCCTCAGGAAAAGGCACATGACAGCCTGCTTGGAGTTTGCCAAAAGGCACCTAAAGACTCTCAGACCATGAGAAACAAGATTCTCTGGTCTGATGAAACCAAGATTCAACTCTTTGGCCTGAATGCCAAGCGTCACCTCTGGAAGAAACCTGCTACCATCCCTACAGTTAAGCATGATGGTTGCAGCATCATGCTGTGGGGGTGTTTTTCAGCGGCAGGGACTGGGAGACTAGATGAACGGTTCACCTTCCAACAGGACAACAACCCTAAGCACACAGCCAAGACAATGCAGAAGTGGCTTCGGGACAAGTCTCTGTATGTCATTGAGTGGCCCAGCCAGAGCCCGGACTTGAACCCGATCGAACATCGCTGGAGAAACCTGACAATAGCTGTGCAGCAACGCTCCCCATCCAACCTGACAGAGCTTGAGAGGACCTGCAGAGAAGAATGGGAGAAACTCCCCAAATACAGGCGTGCCAAGCTTGTAGCGTCATATCCAAGAAGACTCGAGGCTGTAATCACTGCCAAAGGTGCTTCAACAAAGTACTGAGTAAAGGGTCTGAATATATATGTAAATGTAATATTTATATTTTTTATAAATTAGCAAAAATGTCTAAAAACCTGTTTTTATTTTGTCATTATGGGGTATTTAATCAATTTTAGAATAAGGCTGTAACGTAACAAAATGTGGAAAAAGTCAAGGGGTCTGAATACTTTCCGAAGGCACTATTTGTGCAATCATATAAATGGTTTGAGGTCACACTATAGATTCAATGAATTACTAAACAGAGCTGTCATCTTCATAGAGGACAGTCCTGTGTGCTTTGTAAATTGAAATTTTAAGAGGATTGTAGCCATTTTACATTTAGGTTATTTAGCAGATGCTCTTATTCAGTGTCCTTCAGTATTGTGTGCATACATTTTCATACTTTTACGTATATGTCCCACGTGGGAATCAAACCCACAACCCTGGCATTGCAAGCGCCATGCTCTACCAACTGAGCCACACAGGACCTCATCCTATTAATCCTTAACCTGGTCTGTTAAAACCAGTCTAGTAATATGTGACTTCTCCAATTTGACCGACTGATAGGAGTATACAGTACTTCAACTATCTTATCTGTTGAAAAATGCTTTTAGACAATGAGTAAACAGACAACCTATTCCTCAATCAGTTAATACAGCCCATTTATTAAAGTACAAAGAGCTCATATTGTCATATTTGTGGTGGGATTCGGATACATGATCTTACACACATTTCCTGGCACTCACTGTGTACAATATCATAACACAAACATCTATACATCTACTACTACTTGCACATATTGATATAACAGCCATGACAAACCGTGGAACAAAACAAGTAGGACAGAGGAATAATCATAAAATGCTTAAATTTACCATAGCATTATTATAACTAAAAGTCCATCAGTTCACGGAGCTGTACCGTAAACATGTCTAACATTGACCACGTTTACATGCACACCAATATCCCGTTATTATTCGGGATACTCAAGTATTCTGTTTTTGAGTTGACTCATAAACTACATATCCCCTTTACAATAACCCGAAAAAGCTTGTATCCCGGTTATAAGACACCCAGATAAGAAGCCTGGGATATGCTTTTCTTCGACGGGATACTGTAGCATGTAAACATCTTATCCCGTTTACTGTTGTTTTTCCTCAGTCTGCGCAGGATCAGTTTCGCATATCATGGGTGATGTGGGACGTTTGTATCGGATTGTCAAACGCACTTCAAAAAGTAGGCTACCTGCACAGTTCGATCCATCTTAATTCCATAGTAATTTGTTTTGCTGATACTCTGTACTGGACTGTATTACCTACTGGTTTAGCCTACTTTCACCCCTAATTTAGATACATTTCTGCAGGCCATATTATAATTTCCGACATTTGGTAGGCCATTTGTTAGTCAACCATAGTTAGATACATGCAGCTTCTCTTCTGTCATAACTTGTTGCCCTAGAAGACTAAATAAAGTAGTGCTCACCAGAATAATGTCTTACATCGATAGAATGAATGCATTAGTAATCTAGTTAACTCCGGTAAAGTTGTCTATTTCATTTAGGGCCTGGGGAGTAAACGCAACTCCAAAACAGTGGAAAGATTGTTCCTGTGCAAAATGTACAGATGTCATCAGTTTGACCGGTTTTAAGGAAATGAAAAGCTGAGAAAACGATGAAACACGCTTTTGATAAGAATTCAGTTGGTCTTGGGTGCATATTTTATGTGGTTGAAATACAGTCTGCTTGCATAAGTGTCAAAGATACCACGTTACACGCACAGTCGCATTTCCTCAAGAGATGCTGAAATAAATAAATCATTTTTCTCCACTCCTGTTGTATTATTTTACTGCAAGAAATGCATCATTCTGCAGGAGTTAATATTATATTAGGCTACATGTGAGAGGTTATAGGCCTACAGTCAGTGTCCATATATCAGAAACTATTCCATTCCATTTAACCCATATGAACTTAAGTTAGGAATATTCTGTTTATTCATGATACAGGGATACTCGTGAGCGGGATATCAAAGGTGCATGTAAACAGCTTATCCGGAATAAGACCTTAAGCGGGATATGAGCTACTATGCAGAATACGGTGTGCATGTAAACATGGTCAATAATATGGTTGAAGTACCTTGTCAGAATCCCCTTCTCTCCCCAATCCAGACTCCCCAAAGTCATAGGTCATCAAAGGGGAGAGCCTTGGTGCACCCTGGGAATTGTAGTCCAGGAAGAATGTGTCTTTAAAGCCTGCTGATTGGTCGGTGGGGCTTTGGGGCGGGTCACTGAGAGGGGCGGTGAGCAGAGAGAGCTCCAGTTGGTCGATGGTGCTGGTCTGGAAGGACTGGGACTGGTGGGAGGAGGTCACTTGGGACGGGGAGGCCGTAGCCATGGCGTCGAACCTCTGGGGGGCGGGTGAGTTGCTCTGCGACTCGTCGGCTGAGAGGGAACGCCTGAGCTTGGCCCTTGCATTCTGGAACCACACCTGAGAGTGTGTGTGTATGAGAGAGATAGAGATGAGAAATCACACACATTTTAAGCTTGACCTCAATGTCCATTTGTGACAGTTTGTCCGCATAATCCTGTACTGATTTTTTTTTGGGATCACTACTCCGGTCCAAATTTGTTCACAGTTAAAATCCTATGTTCTATGTCTCAAACCTGAAGCACTCTCTTGGGCAGACCGGTCCTGTGAGACAGACAGCTCCAATCCTTGCCATCAGGGTTGTGTTTCAGGGCGAAATAGGACTCCATGGCTCTCAACTGTTCGCTCCGAAAACATGTTCTGATTCGCTTGGTCCGCCTGCGGGCCAGGCCACCTGTAACGCCATCCTCCAGTCGTGGCTCAGGGCTGCTGACAGACTCCTCCCCTTCTGCTGTATCAAGATAGGTTGATATAGCAGACTGTCCATTTGAATATCATCTGTCATCTATGAATAACTCACCTTCTCTCTGCTTGAGGTGGAGCTTGTGAGAGGGTGGAGCACTGCAGTAATCATGGTAATGTGCTTGACAGTACAGGCTCTGCCCCTGTTGGCAGTATAGGTTTCCAGGCATCAAGGTGACATCACACTCCTTGAAATATAGAATTAGCACCATTGATGTAATTAAAAACGGTGCTTGGAGAGAGTGACTTCAATAGCCTCCTATTATGTTCCTATTAAAGTGTATTCAAGCTTATGTGTGGGCCTCTTGGCCTTTGTCAGAGCTTTTAGAAGTGAAAAAAAAAACGAATGTGTACCCAGGTTGACAAATACAGAATTATTAGATTTTATGCATATCAGGTCACCATTACCACAGGTTTGAGTAATAAACAATTACGGTAAGGGTAATTGCTCTACCTTATACTCTGATAGGTTTCTTAAACTATGGGTCAAAGTGGGCATGTGAGAGGTGGATCGCTAGTTATGAGAACACATCCATAATCTCACACTATTTCTTCTTAATTTGGGTTACCGGATGACAATTTAGGTCATGGGAGGACACAAATTTCTAATTTGGGTCTCGAGCTGAAAAAGTTATATAGAAGTGTCAAGGAGGTAGGGGAGGGGCTAGTGGTCAAAGTAGAATTGGACAGGTACTGTAAGTGCTAATTATAGATCCAAAATAGCTAACCTGGCAGGAAAAGCATTCGGGGTGAAAGGTCAGATCACCAGACCTCATGACCATTGCTGACGACGGGATTGGCTGGGAGCAGCGGGCACATCGTCCCACACTGAATAACCTGGCCAGTTAGAGAAATAAGATCTCTGTTAGCACTCAATATCCTTGAACAATATGAGACCTGAGCAGGTCTTTTACAACATTAACATGCTCCACTAAAGGAAATCACCTTTGACAGAAGAGAAAAGTGTGCAAATAGAAGATTGTCAGTAGCATGCAGAGTATTACTGTACAAGACAATGAAGATGGGACCAAAACAACCAAATGAGTGGTCTGATGCAGATAAGTAGGTAGAGACAGAATCGAAGCAACCAGAGCAGAGGTGTGTAAAGTGGGTGAAGACTGTAGAGCCACCTGCAGTAGTCCTGCTGGCAGTAGATGCTGCCGTCACGACAGTAGAGTGTGAGGTGCGTCTGGAGCTCACACTGGCATTGGCTACAGCGGAGACACGCCTCGTGCCACGCCCGCCCGGCAGCCAATAGGAGAAAGCGGTCGCAAACACGCCCCTCGCAGCCGGCACACACCAACGGCTCCTCTACTACGCCTGTAGCTGGAGACTGCAAAGCAAGAATAGAAATGTCATTCCGGGGCACAAGGGCTCCGTTGTAATACTTTACAAATGCATCCCTCCTTCCTCTGTTACTTGAGGTAATCACTGATATGAAATGACTGGAGAGGTGTAAGCTGACTCATGTCAGATCGATGATTAACGCTAGATAATTTAACAGGGCCATGAAGAGACATTTTAGGGGATCGTGGATGCCACTCTGTATAAAAATAGAGCCACATTTCTTGGTTTCCCTGCAATCGCCATTACCTCCATCAAACAAGACAACTCAGAATGTAGGGTCATGGATTTCCTGCTTACTTTGTGTACATAGTGGTTGTGTGGTCTAATGCACAGCCTGTTAGTTGAAGCGTGTGCACATGCATGTTCATTATGATGAACCCAGTTTATACCGGGAACAGTTTTCAGACATTCGCTACTGGAGCGGTGCAAAAAAGGAGCAAAGCTTCTCTTTATGGGAAGCTTGCAAATCATGAACTATTCATTAGAACCCCATAGAAGACAAAGGGAGTGTACATTTACATTTTTGTCATTTTAGCAGACGCTCTTATCCAGAGCGACTTACAGTTAGTGAATAGATATATTTTTTATACTGGCCCCCCGTGGGAATCGAACCCACAACCCTGGCGTTGCAAATGCCATGCTCTATCAACTGAGCTACATCCCTGCCGGCCATTCCCTCCCCTACCCTGGACGACGCTGGGCCAATTGTGCGCCGCCCATGAGTCTCCCGGTCGCGGCCGGCTGCGACAGAGCCTGGATTCGAACCAGGATCTCTAGTGGCACAGTTAGCACTGCGATGCAGTGCCTTAGACCACTGCGCCACTCAGAGTGTAGGGCCCTTGGCCACCATTGAGACTGTTCTCACACAACTACATTTTCAAAAATACTAACAAAATGTAAAGATATTTAGTCAAGAAATAATCAAATTCCCTATTTATTTTTTTCAGATACAATGGCTGTTTATGAATGTTAATTAAAAAATATTTGATCGCTCACAAAGCTGGGGCGTATGCTATTATTTTGTCCCCTTTTACAGTACTGTATGGGTTTTAGCCAACTCCTCTACTGTTGTCATAACAAGTACGTATGGCCGTCAGAACAGTCTGGGACCAGACTACAGGCTAGCTGGGGCTTACACTGGCTGTGGAATTCTCCTCTCCTGACTGTCTGCTCCCCTGATTCACTGACTCCTCCCCCTCGTCACCATGGAGGCTGCCATACAATAAGCCCTCCAGGGTGCTGCTGTCCTCTGGTGACATCATGATCGCCCTTGTGACAGAGGGAAAAAGAGGGATATGGATCACATCACATAACAATAAGACATTTAAAAGGGTTCTTGCTTATTCATTACACTATTTCATTATGTTTATTTCTAACACTATCCTTGCAGTGGATACTTCCATCTTCAATCCTAAAATGCACCTTTTACAAACATTTACAATACATGCAAGTAGACAACGTGGAATAAGAACTGATTTAGATTCTCTTGGCAAACAAATACATTGCTCTTAACATAACTATTCAATGAATTGGCTTGACTAGACTCATGAGTATAAAATGGTCTTACCTGACGTATTGATGTCCTGAAAGAATGCACTTTTTGGATCCCTAAACAATATCCCTTTAAAATTGCAACTTGAATAAACAGTACTATTCTCTGTCCATGCGAATACATGAACCCCTTCTCTTTGACTCAAACAATCCTCACGTCCACAGCACTATTGGGATACTACGCAAAAACAGTGTTCCCACTCCTCTGTAGTCGTTCAACTGGTGTGCCGTTTACTTTAAACATCTAACTCCCTAAATGTTGCCCGGTGTGTTTCTCGGTCCCAAGTGATGCCCCAGCACACCTGTAAACAGGACCATCAAGAGCTGTTTCAGGCAGATGGGAGAAGATTGGATTGGCTGCCTGCTGGGAAAGCGGGTAGATCAGGGGCCAGGAGGCAGCAGAAAGCTGTCCCAAGAGACCAATTAAAAAAGGAGAGCCAAAAGGGGCATCTGGGAACACCATACCATAGGCTGAAAATACAATGAGACAAAGGCAGTGGATGAAACCACATGCACACAAACACCACAGATGCATGTTAAAATTGGGCATGAAATATAAGAGGTTAACATTAAGAAAATTAATTTCCAGGTTTTAAGTATGGATCTGTAGTCCTATTATAGCTGTATGGGAACAGGTATACAAATAGGCATTTCAAATTGTTTTTCCTACCGAATAAAAACATTTATTTAAATCCAACATGAAAACAATTTATAAAAACATTATTTACAGTAACTCTCATATTTTCCAGATTTAACCAGTATACTAACTTGGCTTAGGTGCCATGAGGCCCAAAACACAGATGAACTAAAGCAGTATACCCAACAGTGTTTTTCCTTCAATGTACAAAACATTGGTCAACAGTCCTTGCCTGGGTGAGCCTTTTGTTATAGAATATACTGAGATTATAACTGGCATGAACATGGCAAGAACTTAATGCATGCGTGTTTGGGGCAAATTAGGTCCATTGATGCTTTGCATCAAAACACAGCACTGTTAGAGGTCCTCAGCACCCCATAGTACATGAGCCAAGGTCAGTGGTAAATTATATTAAAAAGAGACTATAACAGGCCCCACCCCAAGCCACACTGCTCGCTCCTCAATGGCTCATCTGAGTGTTCTCAGAGATTATCCACTCCTCGAATTCGCCGGGCAAGCTGAATGTCACGGGGGAATAGCGTTACACGCTTGGCGTGGACGGTACAAAGGTAGGCGTCGGAAAACAGTAAAACGAGGAAAGCCTCTGCAGCCTGGAAGAGAAATAATGGTGTCAAACAACGATGACCAGCAAATGTTCATATTCACAACAGTTAACAGGGATACAAAAACAGAGGGGATTTTTTTTTTTGGCTGATATGTAAATAAAAACGTTCAAAATAAGTGTACTATGATGTTATTATAAACTGTAAGGGAAGGGTTTAGAGTATTGATATAACAGTTCTTCAAATAAGCACAGGAGTGGGAAGTAACCTACCTCCTGCAATGCCAGAAGAGCATACACCTGCCATCTCATGAAGTCCCTGCTATATGTCTGACATACCTCCCGAACCTGAGTAGAGAACCTGAGTAAACAACCTTGAAATTCGCTGAAGATAAATAAATCACTAATAGGAAATATTAACTTGGGGTAGCAACTTGAAGTTTAAAAACAATCATTTTAGTTAATCTTTCTTGTATTTATTCCAAACTAAGACACCACCAATTTACCAGTCCCTTCAGGATTTTGCAGCATTTTTTAAATATATTTGCGGGCAAAAATACTAGATTTTGCTGCGGCAATTCTGACATTTTGCATGGCAATATGCAATGATTTTGTCCAAAATGCGCTGACAAGGGAAAAAGTTTGCTGACGTGTGGCTTCATTGGTCGAAATAGCAAGCCCCCTTTTTGAAGTGTGGTGATTGGTCAGTTTTATGTGATAATATTGAGATGATTTTACTATTGTATGCAGTAATAGTGCTGTGATTGGTCAAATATGCAAGCTCTCGCATAATATGCAAGGAATTGTTGATTTTGCAAAAAGAATTGCGATTGCAAAATCCTGGAAAGACTGGTTTACCCACATACACAGCAGAGTTCACAGGGCTAACTATGTATCATCAACAACAAGTAATGTATTGTCAGAGAGTGGCAGCATCCATCTAAGAACGTAAGGTGACTATAGACAAAATGGTAGTTTTAAAATCGGTCCACAGGAGCCATGTGCTAATCATTGTACCAGGCGTGCAAACGGTCCCTTGCGCAAAAGTCAGTGCTCTTCTGGTACTTGCGAATTTCCATCAGAACTCGGGTGCCAGGGCGAAACCTCTTCTTTCGCGGGGAGAGAGTTGGACCTGCAGGGGCTAGAGAGATCCAAATCATCTTTAAAACAATGAGAACCTTATAATATAATATGTATTCATTGCAACACTTTCAACTAGTGGTCACATAGCTAAACAAAAACAGTTTGCTTCAGTGTCACGATTGAGAAGGCATGAGTCCAACCCACATTTCCCCTCCTCCCCATCCTCCTCACCTGATGGTCCGCTCAGCCGTGATGCCTTTGCCTTTGATGCTGAAGCAGGCGCGGTTGGGGCTGGAGGCCGACGCTTGGGTGTTACACCCTTGCGCCGGCTTGCAGAAGAACCGTCATGATCGCGACGAGGCATCCTCCAATACTAGATCACAACACTGCGTCAAAGAAGCCACACTGTTGCCTGATGGTGAAGAGGATATGGAGAAAATACGTGTTTAGTGACTTGATCCAGTATTGACCATATAAGTTTGCTTGGTCTTCATCATTAATATTGCATGTCATCATCATAACACACCTGACCCTCTGTTAGCCATATGGAGCAGATTGGAAAAGAAGAGTAAAAGGGTTGGACTCAAACTGGATATAATTTTTTTTTTAAAGCATAATTTCCCTTTATGACAGGGGCGTCAAACTCATTCCACAGAGGGCCTGAATGTCTGCAGGTTTTTCTTATTTCCTTTCAAATTGTATCCAATTAAGACCTAGACAACCAGGTGAGGGGAGTTCCTAACTATTTCATGATATTAATTGCTTAATCAGGTACAAGGGAGGAGTGAAAACCTGCAGACACTCAGCCCTCCATGGAATGAGTGAGGGGTTTTGATTCATCTCGCCTGGGAGCCAGTGTAGGTGTGTTTTGCGAAGTCGGCTCAAAACAAAAGTGACATAATTAAGCACTTGTAGTAATGAGTAGGATTTCACATGCAAAAGCAATTGTTTGATAGAAAAGCTTTATCTGCCTTCCCAATGAAAACTATTTTATTTTTTATTAATTTTCAGGATGGAAAAACGCTTTCAGTGTAAACTTAAACTAAAACCAAATATAAAGTATATTGAACAAAAATATAAATGCAACAATTTCTAAGATTTTACCGAGTTACAGTTCGTAAGGAAATCAGTCAATTGAAAAATTCATTAGGCTCTAATCTATGGGATTTCACATGACTGGGCATAGGCTCACCCACTGGGGAGCCAGGCCCAGCCAATCATTTTTACATTTTAGTCATTTAGCAGACGTTCTTATCCAGACTTACAGTTAGTGAGTGCATACATTTTACATACAATCAGAATGGTTTTTCCCCCACAAAAGGGGGGACAGACAAAACTCATGAGCACCCCCCTCAAATGATCCCGCAGATAAAGAAGCCGGATGTGGAGGTCCTGGGCTGGCGTGGTTACACGTTGTCTGCGGTTGTGAGGCCGGATGGACGCATTCTCTAAAACGACATTGTCCGCAGCTTATGGTAGCGAAATGAACATTCAATTCTCTGGTAACAGCTCTGGGGACATTCCTGCAGTCAGCATGCCAAATGCACGCGCCCTCAAACTTGAGACATATGTGGCATTGTGTTGTGTGACAAAACTGCACATTTTAAAAGGGCCTTTAAATTTGAGAAAAATAAGCTTTTTGTGTGTATGGAACATTTCTGCGATTTTTTAAAATTTCAGCTCATTGAACATGGGACCAACACTTTACATGTTGTGTATATTTTTTGTAGAATGTATGTAGAAAAGATAATGGACCAACTAAATAAATTTATATATTTTTAAATTCTATAAATCACTCAGAAGGTAGCAGATAGCGAACTCGCCACACAACAAGCTAACTAGTTTGCTGGCATCGGTATGAACGCAGAGAACTTCGCAAATCAAGAATAACAATATCTAACTGGCAAGTTAATTTAAGGGAGGCAAGAAAGCTACATTGAGCAAGCACGCCACATCTAACATAGCAAACCATGCAGCGCTAGCATAACTTTCGAATGTGCTAAAATTACACACTTACCAACCGATAAAAATATATTATGTGAATAACTTATTGCCAACCATGCGCCAAATACTAAATTATCTCTGCAAGCATGCACGACATTTTCCCATGACACAGACGCGATCAAAATTCAAACACGCTCCTTGGTGTTCTTCTCCTTGCAGAGCAAATGAGAATTATGATGGGGGTATAAAAACGCCCTGTTTACCGTTACTCCAATGGGTGGTGTTAGAGAAGGTGAAGCTGCTCGTTTATTGGACAAGTCTCAGTCATATCGAGTTTCTGGTTTACCATTAGCTAAACTTAGTATGGTCACTCTGCTGTCTGTATTGGCCATACAGCATTTACTGCGATTCGGCCTCCGCAGAAGTCAGGGCATTTATACTTCTTGAGCTTCGCGGAGCTGCGCTGTTTGTTGTGAAGGAAGTTGTCAAGGAAGTGAGTTTGTTTATACAGAACATACCGCCACCACCACCTGTCAACCATTTATGTCAATGCGGAGCTATACAGAGCCCTCTGCATCGTTCTACATTGTTGGGAGGCAATGGCGATGTGGTATGGAGCTTGATTTCGCCTCTGCAAGCTTCCCTCCTTCCTCCTTCTCTGTGGATGACTTCGTCAACCATTTTGAAAAGAAGGTTAACGACATCCGATCCTCATTTATTAAGTCAAATGACACCGCTGGTCAGTGGCGGCTCCTGAAAAAATTCTCAGGGGGGGCAATTTTTCTGATGATTTAGGTGACCTACACACATTTTAAAAAAGATATGTCCAGCAACAACATGAAGACAGGGGCAGCATATAAGTCAATGCCAGAAGCATTTATTGACTGATCTCAAAAGTGTTGGCTTACAAAAGCAAAATAAGTTATCACAGTAAAAATAATCAAGGGTGTTCTTTCACATTCCTCAACACTGCATAAACAATATGCATTTCCATAAACAAATGAAATATCAGCTGAAAATACAGCATCTTGGTATTTGTTCAGATTGCAGGATCAACAAGAGCTTTTACCACATTTTTTGCCTCATGGTTGAATTGGAAATATGTGCACCTGAGCATAATTCACAACAAGCAAGCAGGAGCTTTTGATAGAGGCTACTGAAAACATTGATGCAAGTTATTGGTAATAAGAAATTTTTATAGACTTCCATATTCTGCCCTCTTGTATAGATTTGTGAAAATGAACAGTGATAGACATTTTGCCTGAAAACAGAATTTGAAAATAATTTCTAGAAAAGGTAAACACAGCTATCTGTATGGCTTTGTAAAAATGAACAACCATATTCTGGCCAATTGTATAGATTTGTAAATATGAACAACCATATTCTGGCCAATTGTATAGATTTGTAAAAATGAACATGAACAGATTTTTTTTTTTTTTTAACTTTAAAAAAAATGAAAAATAACTATTTTAAACAACATCAACTGTGAACTGATTTGGGCGTGTGTGTGTTACAGAGACAGACAGGGAGGGACAAAGAGAGAGAGAGGCTACATTACTTGTACTGAAACTGTTCTCTTCTCTCTTTCAATGCAGCAAAGCGGTCAATGACTTTCTCATTGAAATCAGGCATGCTGAGGACTAGTTCCCTCTCCATGGAAAGCATGGCCAGTGCATTCAGACGTTCCTGGCCCATTGAATTTCGCAGGAATGTCTTAACTCGTGTCAAAGTTGAGAAACATCTCTCAGATTCAGCTGTTGTCATGGGAGTAGTTATGAGGATGTTCAACAGAGTCACAGTCTCAGAGAACGTCTCCTGGAGGTTGTAGCTCATGAGAACCTGGTACAGTGCCAGTGCACCACAGTTTGACTTTCTCGTCGTCGGCAAAAAGACCGTTCAGTCTCTCCAAAAGCACACTGGCGATTGAGACTGAGGTTGATTCCGAGATGGGAAGGAACTCAAAAAAGCGCTCCTGCACTTTGTGGTTGCTATCTATGTACCTCAGCACAAGCACCAGCTGTGTCTGTGTAGAAACGTCCGTGGTCTCGTCAGCTTGGATAGCTACGAAGTTCGCCGACTTCACCTCCTCCACAATATGTTCCCTCATGACCGCTAGCATACACTCCAGTAGCTCGTTTTGAATGGTCTTTGATGTGAACTTCTTTCAAAGAGACAATCGAGTTGCACTGAACGCTAGCCATCTTGAGTGAGAGAGTAGTACGTGAATTGATTGACGCTGTTACCCGCTCTTTTCTTAGTTACGTTCATGGTTATGTTACGTATGACGAAAGTGCGTAAGTGCAAGCCCTCAGAAACCCATAGAGATTGTATTGAAAGCTCTGATATTTGAAAAAAAAAGATTTTACATTACAGTCTATGAGAGACTTCTGGGGCGATTTTCAACCTGACTGAAATCGCACCAAAAGGGGCGGGGCCATTTGAAGCACGACTTTAGCCTGATTGGACATTTAGTGGCAGATCAGACGTCTAGATTAGAACACTGATAACTACTGTTGCCGTGATATAATTGATTAGAAAAAAAATCCCTTCCTTTTCCCGTTTGGCAGTGCGTCGCCCATATCGCCCTAATGAACACACCGCCCCTGCCGCTGGTCCTACTCACACTGCCCTACCCTATGCTTTGACTTCTTTCTCCCCTCTCTCTCCAGATGAAATGTTGCAACAACCTGCCCGCTTGACCCTATCCCCTCCTCTCTTCTCCAGACCATTTCCGGAGACCTTCTCCCTTACCTCACCTCGCTCATCAACTCATCCTTGACCGCTGGCTATGTCCCTTCCGTCTTCAAGAGAGCGAGAGTTGCACCCCTCCTCAAAAAACCTACACTCGATCCCTCCGATGTCAAAAACTACAGACCAGTATCCCTTCTTTCTTTTCTCTCCAAAACTCTTGAGCGTGCCGTCTCTAGCCAACTCTCCTGCTATCTCTCTCAGAATTACCTTCTTGTTCCAAACCAGTCAGGTTTCAAGACTGGTCATTCAACTGAGACTGTTCTTCTCTGTGTCACGGAGGCTCTCCGCACTGCTAAAGCTAACTCTCTCTCCTCTGCTCTTATCCTTCTAGACCTATCTGCTGCCTTTGATACTGTGAACCATTAGATCCTCCTCTCCACCCTCTCCGAGTTGGGCATCTCCGGCGCTGCTCACTCTTGGATTGCGTCCTACCTGACAGGTCGCTCCTACCAGGTGGCGTGGCGAGAATCTGTCTCCGGACCACGTGCTCTGACCACTGGTGTCCCCCAGGGCTCAGTTCTAGGCCCTCTCCTATTCTCTCTATACACCAAGTCACTTGGCTCTGTCATATCCTCACATGGTCTCTCCCGAGTGGCGCAGTGGTCTAAGGCACTGCATCACAGTGCTAGCTGTGCCACTAGAGATCCTGGTTCGAATCCAGGCTCTGTCGTAGCTGGCCGTGACCGGGAGACCCATGGGGCGGCGCACAATTGGCCCAGCGTCGTCCAGGGTAGGGGAGGGAATGGCCGGCAGGGATGTAGCTCAGTTGGTAGAGCATGGCGTTGGCAACGCCAGGGTTGTGGATTCGTTTCCTACGGGGGGCCAGTATGAAAAATACAAATAATGTATGCACTCACTAACTGTAAGTCGCTCTGGATAAGAGCGTCTGCTAAATGACTAAAATGTAAATACAATTTAAATGTCTCTCCTATCATTGCTACGCAGACGACACACAATTCATTTTCTCCTTTCCCCCTTCTGACAACCAGGTGGCGAATCGCATCTCTGCATGTCTGGCAGACATATCAGTGTGGATGTCGGAACACCACTTCAAGCTGAACCTCGGCAAGACGGAGCTGCTCTTCCTCCCGGGGAAGGACTGCCTGCTCCATGATCTCGCCATCACGGTTGACAACTCCATTGTGTCCTCCTCCCAGAGTGCAAAGAACCTTGGCGTGACCCAGGACAACACCCTGTCGTTCTCCGCTAACATCAAAGCGGTGACCCGATCCTGCAGGTTCATGCTCTACAACATTCGCAGAGTACGACCCTACTTTACACAGAAAGCGGCACAGGTCCTAATCCAGGCACTTGTCATCTCCCGTCTGGATTACTGCAACTCGCTGTTGGCTGGGCTCCCTGCCTGTGCCATTAAACCCCTACAACTTATCCAGAACGCTGCAGCCCGTCTGGTGTTCAACCTTCCCAAGTTCTCTAATGCACCCCGCTCCTCCGCACACTCCACTGGCTTCCAGTTGAAGCTTGCATCTACTACAAAACTATGGTGCTTGCCTACGGAGCTGTGAGGGGAACGGCACCTCCTTACCTTCAGGCTCTGATCCTACACCCAAACGAGGGCACTACGTTCATCCACCTCTGACCTGCTAGCCCCCCTACCTCTACGGAAGCACAGTTCCCGCTCAGCCCAGTCAAAGCTATTCGCTGCTCTGGAACCCCAATGGTGGAACAAGCTCTCCCACGACGCCAGGACAGCGGAGTCACTGACCACCTTCCGGAGACACTTGAAACCCTACCTCTTTAAGGAATACCTGGAATAGTCTAACAGTAATCCTTCTACACCCCCCCTCCCCCAGTGGTGGTTGTCCCACTGGCTATCCTAAGTTGAATGCACCAATTTGTAAGTCGCTCTGATTAAGAGCGTCTGCTGAATGACTTAAATATTTAAAAAATTAAACGTAATCCTATTTACTTGGACACATCTGAAAACAGGCTACCTGATGGAACTCTGATAAATGCAGAAAATCGGCAATCAAAAGAAACATTCTAACACAGCGACCACTTTATTTTTGGGAAACATATTTGATTTGGAGTTCGTACATACAGTTGAAGTCTGAAGTTTACATACACCTTAGCCAAATATATTTAAACTCAGTTTTTCACAATTCCTGACATTTAATCCTAGTAAAAATTCCCTGTTTTAGGTCAGTTAGGATCACCACTTTATTTTAAGACTGTGAAATGTCAGAATAATAGTAGTGTGATTTTATTTAAGCTTTTATTTCTTTCATCACATTCCCAGTGGGTCAGGAGTTTACATACACTCAATTTGTATTTGGTAGCATTGCCTTTAAATTGTTTAACTTGGGTAAAACGTTTCGGGTAGCCTTCCACAAGCTTCCCACAATAAGTTGGGTGAATTTTGGCCCATTCCTCCTAACAGAGCTGGTGGAACTGAGTCAGGTTTGTAGGCCTCCTTTCTCGCACACGCTTTTTCAGTTCTGCCCACACATTTTCTATAGGATTGAGGTCAGGGCTTTGTGACGGCCACTCCAATACCTTGACTTTGTTGTCTTTAACCCATTTTGCCACAACTTTTGAAGTATGCTTGGGGTCATTGTCCATTTGGAAGACCCATTTGCGACCAAGCTTTAACTTCCTGACTGATGTCTTGAGATGTTGCTTCAATATATCCACATCATTTTCCTTCCTCTTGATGCCATCTATTATGTGAAGTGCACCAGTCCGTCCTGCAGCAAAGCACCCCCACAGCATAATGCTGCCACCCCCATGCTTCACGGTTGGGATGGTGTTCTTCTGCTTGCAAGAGTCCCCCTTTTTCCTCCAAACATAACGATGGTCATTATGGCCAAACACTTCTATTTTTGTTTCATCAGACCAGAGGACATTTCTCCAAAAAGTACAATCTTTGTCCCCATGTGCAGTTGCAAACCGTAGTCCGGCTTTTTTATGGCGGTTTTGGCGCAGTGGCTTCTTCCTTACTGCGCTGCCTTTCAGGTTATGTCGATATAGGACTCGTTTTACTGTGGATATAGATACTTTTGTACCTGTTTCCTCCAGCATCTTCACAAGGTCCTTTGCTGTTGTTCTGGGATTGATTTGCACTTTTCGCACCAAAGTACATTCATCTCTAGGAGACAGAACGCAACTCCTTCCTGAGGGGTATGACGACTGCGTGGTCCCATGGTGTTTATACTTGCGTACTATTGTTTGTACAGATGAACGTGGTACCTTCAGGCGTTTGGAAATTGCTCCCAACGATGAACCAGACTTGTGGAGGTCTACAATATTTTTTCTGAGGTCTTGGCTGATTTCTTTTGATTTTCCCATGATGTCAAGCAGAGGCACTGAGTTTGAAGGTAGGCCTTGAAATACATCCACAGGTACACCTCCAATTGACTAAAATGATGTCAATTAACCTATCAGAAGCTTCTCCCGAGTGGCGCAGTGCTAGCTGTGCTACTAGAGATCCTGGTTCGAATCCAGGCTCTGTCGTAGCCGGCCGCGACCGGGAGACCCATTGGGCGGCGCACAATTGGCCCTGCGTCGTCCAGGGTAAGGGAGGGAATGGCCGGCAGGGATGTAGCTCAGTTGGTAGAGCATGGGTTGTGGGTTCGATTCCAGTATGACATTTTTTCTAACTGTAAGTCGCTCTGGATAAGCGCATCTGCTAAATGACTAAAATGTAAATGTAAATGTAAAGCAATTACATAATTTTCGAGAATTTTCCAAGCTGTTTAAAGGAACAGTCAAGTAGTGTATGTAAACTTCTGACCCACTGGAATTGTGATACAGTGAATTATAAGTGAAATAATCTGTCTGTAAACAATTGTTGGAAAAATTACTTGTGTCATGCACAAAGTAGATGTCCTAACCAACTTGCCAAAACTATAGTTTGTAAACAAGAAATTTGTGGAATAGTTGAAAAACTAGTTTTAATGACTCCAACCTAAGTGTATGTAAACTTCCGACTTCAACTGTATAGGATATAGGCCCTGCCAGGCCCACCCAATCAGATTGAGCGAAAACAAAAATAATAATACATTATTATTTAAAAAAAATACTCCTCTGCATAAATAGGCTTTTAAAAGTAGTTTTCATATACAAGCGTTATATGTCCTAACTCAGAATCAAATATGCTTTCCAAAAATAACACAGTCGCTGTGGTAGAACGTTTATTTTGATTGGCAATTTTTTTGCATTTATCAGAGTGCTGTCACTCTGTCCATGTTAACAGGATTATTAGGGAAATCGTTCTTCTTACAAAGCATGTAAACGTTTTAATCGAACTATTATATTAATCTGACTATCCACAATAATCACATTATTGTGTGCATGTAACCGTAGTGATGTACTATTCTGGTAGAATCTGCTAATAGGTCTAATAAAAATGTCAAAATGCATTAATTGTATTTTGGTATTAAGTACCGGTTAAGTGATCGCAATGCAAATTACCAATGCTTGTTGCTGATACTTGATGCCATTATTGCAAGTAAGAAATATTTTATTGCCTTTTAATGTTTCATACACTGCAATACTGTTTTGAAAGTAAATTATTCAATAAAAGAGCTGCCAAGTATGTGTAACAAGCTATGCAAAACCCAGTCCCATTATCAATTCACAAGTTAATCTTAGCTATTTAGAATTAAAGTAGATACTTGTACTAATGAGTGTTGGAATTCATGAGTGTGTTTGATGATGCCTGCAGCAGCATACATTTCACTGAGTGTCCATAAGCTGAATTGATTCATCAACAACGTCCAGAGGCAGGGGTGTGACAGTTTTTGTCAAAACTGCAGTGGTACCAGGCTTGTACTTGTACTGTCCTTCTCTGGAAACAGACAAAGACAAAGAGAAAGGAAAGAGAGAGAGTATATTGTAAATTCCCATTATGAATAATCAAGTAATATTCACATTTAATGTTGTTGGTTGTAGCCAAGTAGAAACTTGTATAGCTCACTTTTTCCCCTTCTGGGCAGGCTGGTCATAGCTCCTAAGGTACTGAACCCCAGCCTGAGTGATGACACACAGGTCCACATTACTACCAGAGCCCAGGTCACAGAAAATCCCAGCAGTAATGGCATCCCGCACCAGCTTTTTAGCCTCTTCCAGCTGAGCAAGATAGACAGATAAGAGAGGTGAGCAATACATTTTATGAAATGAACAACTGTTAAATGAGAATAACTGCATCTCACCTCCATGTTTGGTCTGTATCTGTCCTCAAAGATAGAAATAGCTGCCCCTGCTCCTGAACCTGCAAAAACAACGGCAGTAGTGTTACCTTTTCTAATGTTTTCTAATGTTTCAATATTCAATACAACTTCATACCATTATAAGCTCTTCCCACAGCCCAGATGAATTATTTGATGGCAATAGATGATTACCAAAGACAAACAATACAGACAACACTATCTGTGATTATGATGGACTGAAACACATGGACAGATGGTGCAAAGAAATCTCCATCGCTGACAGACAGAGTCAAGCATTGACTAGATAAACTAATGGAGAGCATACCCATAGTAAGGAATGGTAGTTTGTCATAGGAGCCATGTGGGTAGACGCTGTAGAGGTGAGCGCCAGTCACATCCACACCTCCAACAATCAGAGAGGAGCCAATATGTCCCTGGTACCTGGAGTAGAAGCCACAATTCAGGTGTAGAGAGCTACAATGTAACAGCATCATCATAATGTTCTTGATAAAAAATGGTTGTTGTAGTCAAATGAGGGATGTCCGATCATTGACGAAGGCACTGTTGTGGCTGTTATTTTATATTATTGTCAGAAAAGTAATTGGATTGTCAGCATTCAAACCATGTTATGAGAGTGGCCACATTAGAGGTCTTATTTTCCCATCATCACAGACTCATTCATACTCTCTCTCACCTGAATAGCATTTGTTTCAGTTGTCGGGTAACCGTGACAACAAGGGGAGGGCGTCCTGTGCTGAGTGAGTGCAGCTCCACATTGGATGACATCATCTGAGTGGTGACTTCTGCATCTGCAGCCACACCTGCGCCACAACAGCTACAATAAAAACAGAGATTAATGGGTGAAACATGGTGTCTCAAATAGACCTCAACAAAAGCCCCAGTCTGTGCATACCATTGTGCAGGGGCTGATGCTGAACTACATAGGGGTTACACAAGCTACACTATTATACTGTACGAGGTGGCACTTACTAAATGTTAGGTGCAATGTAGTGGATCTTCATGCAATTCTTGTCAGCTACCACCATGTCATCAGTGGCTCTTGTGTCAGCTCCAAGTATCACCCCATCCTGTGGAGGGAGGAAACCCAAACTATAATCATACTTAGGGCATTGATTGTGCTAAACTCAACCCTGAGACTGCTACATCACAGTAAGCAGAAAATGTGTAATGACTGATTCTCACCTTGAAGACTATGCCAGCGATGGTGGTTCCAGTCTTCCTTGCCTTCGGAGAACTGTAACCAAGCTCTGACAAATTCCCCTCCAACACAGCATTCCTGCAAAGTGAGTACTTTTTATGCAATGTTGGGTATATTTAGAGGACCTGGCTTTATGTTAGCCTACGTAGATCCCGATATATCGATTCACAGGTAATATCTGCCGATATTGGCCTTTTAACGCTATATCGGTCGATAACTCCACCGATAACCGATATTCAATCAATTGAAAGAAAAAGGGAATTTCATGCTTATCTGAACACTTGCGGCCATTCTCATGATCTGTCATTATTGTCACAATGTATGAAATCAACATTTGAAGCATAGTTATTGGACAATTGCTCTTTTGGATAGCAATTTTTGAAAATTCAGTGCGGAAAAATTCCACTTTTTAATTTCCCTGCTGTAAAATAGTATGCCCCCCCCCCCCCCCTCCTCCACATACAGTACCAGTCAAAAGTTTGGACACCTACTCATTCAAGGGTTTTTCTTAATTTTTACAATTTTCTACATTGTAGAATGATAGGGAAGACATCAAAACTATGAAATAACACATTTGGAATCATGTTGTAACCAAAAAAGTGATAACTTCTTAAGGATCTGACCCTTTTTTTTCCCAATTTTAGACTAAAATGACATACCCAAGGATATGCATATTCTTGATACCATTTGAAAGGAAACACTTTGAAGTTTGTGGAAATGTAAAATTAATGTAGGAGAATATATCACATTAGATCTGGTAAAAGATAATACAAACAAAAAAACATGCGTTTTCATATTTATTTCATTTTGAAATGCAAGAGAAAGGCCACAATATAATATTGCAGTTTAGGCGCAATTTAGATTTTGGCCACTAGATGGCAGCAGTGTGTGTGCAACGTTTCAGATTGATCCAGTGAAGCATTGCAATACTGGACTATTTTGTATCAAGTCCGCCCAAATCTGCCAAATTGGTCAATTGATACATTTTCAAGTACATAACTATAGAGAACATACAAAATTTATATGGTAATACAAAATGTAAGTTTACGCACTCCCAGGAATGTCATACATGATGGATCATTAGCTTATACACTAACTTTCACACATCTAGGTGGCCGGGCCGGGCGGGGTGGGTTTGGAGCCAGAGACAGCAGGGGTTCAAACTGTAGAACCTAGTTCCTACATTTGAATATACAAATGGATTTTATCAAACAAAACTATGCTACATTTTATCTCTGGGACCCTTAGGATGACAAATCAGAGCAAGATTACTGAATGTAAGTACATTATTACCTTCAGAGGTGAATGTATCAAACCAGTTGCCATGATAAGATTTGTGTTGTTGTGCACTCTCCTCAAACACTAGCATGGTATTTTTTCACTGTAATAGCTACTGTAAATTGGACAGTGCAGTTAGATTAACAGGAATTTAAGCTTTCTGCCCATATAAGACATGTCTATGTCCTGGAAAGTTTACTGTTACTTACAACAGTCATGCTAATCACATTAGCGCACGTTAGCGCAACCATCCCGTATACGGGACACCGATCCCGTAGAGGTTAAACAAATCAAAATATATTTGAGATTTGAGATTCTTCAAAGTAGCCACCCTTTCCCTTGATGACAGCTCTTGGCATTCTCTCATCCAGCTTCATGAGGTAGTCACCTGGAATGCTTTTCAAACAGTCTCGAAGGAGTTCCCACATATGCTGAGCACTTGTTGGCTGCTTTTCCTTCACTCTGCGGTCCAACTCATTCCAAACCATCTCAATTGGGTTGTGGTCGGGTGATTGTGGAGGCCAGGTCATCTGATGCAGCACTCCATCACTCTCCTTCTTGGTCAAATAGCCCTTACACAGCCTGGAGGTGTGTTTTGGGCCATTGTCCTGTTGAAAACAAATGATCATCCCACTAAGCGCAACATTCTGTGGTAGCCATGCTGGTTAAGTGTGCCTTGAATTCAAAATAATAATTGACAGTGTCACCAGCAAAGCACCCCCACACCATCACACCTCCTCCATGCGTAACTCTGGGAACCACACATGCGGAGATCCTCCGTCCACCTACTCTGCATCTCACAAAGACACGGCGGTTGGAACCAAACATTTCACATTTGGACTCATCTGACCAAAGGACAGATTTCCACCGGTATAATGTCCATTGCTCGTGTTTCTTGGCCCAAGCAAGTCTCTTCTTCTGTCCTTTAGTAGTGGTTTCTTTGCAGCAATTCGACCATGAAGGCCTGATTCACGCAGTCTACTCTGAACAGTTGATGTTGAGATGTGTCTGTTACTTGAACTCTGTGAAGCATTTGTTTGGGCTGCAATCTGAGGTGCAGTTAATTGCAGATTTCTGAGGCTGGTAACTCTAATGAACTTATCCTCTGCAACAGAGGTAACTCTGGGTCTTCCATTCCTGTGGCGGTCCTCATGAGAGCCAGTGTCATCATAGCGCTTGATTATTTTTGCGAAAACATTTTCAAAGTTCTTGACATTTTCTGTATTGACTGACCTTCATGTCTTAAAGTAATGATGGACAGTTGTTTTCTTGCCATAATATGGACTTGGTCTTTTACCAAATAGGGCTATCTTCTGTATACCAACCCTACCTTGTCACAACACAACTGATTGGCTCAAATGCATTAAGAAGGAAAGAAATTCCACAAATGAACTTTTAACAAGGCACACCTGTTAATTGAAATGCATTCCAGGCAACTACCTCATGAAGCTGGTTGAGAGAATGCCAAGAGTGTGCAAAGCTGTCATCAATGCAAAGGGTGGCTACTTTGAAGAATCTCAAATATAAAACATATTTTGATTTGTTTAACACTTTTTTTGTGGTTACTACATGATTCCATGTGTTATTTCATAGTTTTGATGTCTTCACTATTATTCTACAATGTAGAAAATAGTAAAAATAAAGAAAAACCCTGGATTGAGTAAGTGTGTCCAAACTTGACTGGTACTGTATGAAAAACAGTGCGTTTCTATGATATGTGGTTAAAAAGATAAGGTCCTGAAAAATTGTTTAATCACAGGGCAGGGTTAAAAGTAAAAAAGGGATTTTCAAAACATGCAATGAGTTTCTCGCCCAAGGGAGGGTATTTTCTTGCTCCCCACCTCACTGTGAATCTCATGGTGTTTGAAAATCCTTGTTTTAACTTTTGATGTCATCGGGTAGAACTTTTAAACGTCATATTAGAAATTCACTGTTTTCACATATGTTGATAATCCAGAGGCGGCTGGTAGGGGAAGCTATAGGAGGACGTGCTCATTGCAATGGCTGGAATAAACTAAATGGAACTGTGTCAAACATGTGGTTGAGATATGTTTGATACAGTTCAATTTATGCAATTCCAGCCATTACAATGAGCACGTTGTCCTATAGCTCCTCCCCCAGCCTTCTCTGGTTGACACTGGTATTGTGCTGGAGATAATGAAAATTAGGTTGAAAAGTGGTGGAGTTGCCCTTTAATTTTGCATGAATTGGGTCTTGACTCGAGCCCCTCACATCCACCTCAAGACCTCAAGACCTCGGGAACATTCACAACAATGTGGTACAAACATAACACCTCACGCATTTGACCCTCCTCTCACGCTAAGACGCCATACCTCATATCTCACGCATTGAAAAGTACTGCTTTTATTTTTATAGTCACGCACTGACTAGTTCGTGCCTAGTCAGTGCGTTGACTTTTCAACTGTGCTCCAAATCGTTTTGAAATCGGAGCATCTGCGCCTTCAATTTAACATCACGAGCTCAACCTCTGTCATTGACCTATCACAGCACTGTGAACCGCGGCACTTTGAAGCATATGATTGGTCTAGTTAGGTAAGGGATCAAGGGGATTGGATGCTCTCAAGATTAGAGTGGAGCTGAATGGAGAGAGCAGCATAGTAGAGCTGTTTTATGTACAATGTCAACAAAATGAGGTTGCTGTTACGCCTCGATCACACCGACAGTGTCATTGCGCTAAATGGTACACAGCATCATCTAGATATGTGTGCAACAAAAGTTCAACATTCATCTTCTACTATCATTTCTGTCAAGCCGTCTATCCATACAGTTTGATGCATACGTTCCCTCCTGGAGAGCAAGCAGGATTTTCTTCCAGACCTATTTTAAAGAGAGTTCACCCAAATTGCGACTCCCGAGTGGCGCAGTGGTCTAAGGCAGTGCTAGCTGTGCCACTAGAGATCCTGGTTCGAGTCCAGGCTCTGTCGCAGCCGGCCGCAACCGGGAGACCCATGGGCGGCGCAAAATTGGTCCAGCGTCATCCAAGGAAGGGGAGGGTTTGGCCGGCAGGGATGTGGGTTCGTTTTCCACGGGGGGCAGTATGAAAAAATATAAAAAATATAAAAAAATACGTATGCATTCACTGACTGTAAGTCGCTCTGGATAAGAGCGTCTGCTAAATGACTAAAATGTAAATTACTAAATGTGTGTCCTTAGCTTGAAAGCAGTCTATGGAAAAGGAGACTGCAATCTATGATTTGGTTTTACCAAATGCCATCAACCATTAATATTAATATTTCCTGTGCAGAGCCTTGGTATAGTGCAGGGATAATCAACTAGATTCAGCCGGGGGCCGATTTTTTTTGGAGCGGCTGGTCAGGGGGCCGGAAAATAATTACAAATAATTTGTAGACTGCAGACTGGCCGCAAGAAGCCCAAACAGATATGTTTGACTAAAACAATAATTTCAAACCTTGTTTACGTTTGTATATGATCATGTGTCTCTCTATTATGCGTGGGAATACTTGGGAACATATTTCTTAATTTAAGATCACTTGGAACTGATTTCCTGGTGTTTTTACAGTCTTTTACGTCCAACAATGAAAATTCCACACAAATGTTTTATTTTCGCAGAAAACTTGGTGGGCCAAATAAAACCACCCGCAGGCCAAATTTGGCCCACCAGTTGGGGAGCCCTGGTGTAGTGGTAACACTCCCTGGCACGTCTCGTACTTTCCACCTGAGAACGGATCAGTCCCTGCTTCCAACCTTCCCACTGTTTCTCCCATTTGTCTGTCTCCTCATCTCATTTCATTACTGTCTGAATAATGTGTCAAACCACCTAAAGAAATGTTTAAAAACATATTAGCATACTTTAAATGTAATCTCCAAAGATCTCAAAGTAACAAAGTTGTACAATTGAGTGTTCATTTAATGTTCAAAGCATTTTGAATACACCTGACCTGTGGTTTTATTTTATTTTCCACCCTGGTCTTAGGCCTAAACCGTGTCAAACTACGTAGAATTGCAGGAAATTAGCTTTTAAACGGTAAAACCCGTCTAGGGGTTGTGCCAGCAGGCAATGAAAGTCACATAGCAAATCTCACTCCAAGCTTTCTTCAAAAGTTGACAGCACTGATTATTATAAAGCAGTTTTGTTGTTGCAGTAAATTTTTCTTAAATTACCCTGTGGGCCTCAGAGAAATGAACTCACCTGCGAGTGTTTTCAAAGGAAAAACCAGCACTTTGAGGTTGGCATGGTCGAGAATTATTGAGCATCTTCAATCAAGATGAGCGAACGAGTCCACAAACCGAGAGCCCTCAGGTGAAAGGTGAGATAGCCTACTGCACTTTACTACACCTTTTACTTTGTTAAACGCTGTCAAGGTAAACTGTGTAGCCTAAATGTGTCAGCGTTTAGTGGGGAGAACTCTTTCACTTTCAATTTTAACACATCATAGCCTCAGACGAATCAAAATACAGTATAGGCCTGGGAGAACAAACTGGTCATGGCTAGAAGGGATACAGCTTTTGTTAAGCTAACGTCAAAAGTCGATTTTTTTTTTGCATTTTAGCTAACCCTAACACATTTCCTAACATTAACCTAATTATCCTAACCTGCTGCGTAAGTTCTAACCTGCTACGAAAAGTCAAATCTGACAAGCTGTATCCCATCTAGTCAACACCGAACAAAATGGATTCTCAATTTCTGGTTGCCTTATATGAACGGAATCCTTGGGCCGTCCCAACTCGGATGTCAAAATCATTGCTATCTGGAATCCTTGGAACCTAATTAAAATTTAAAACGGGTAAGGGTTAAGTTTAGGGACGTCCCAAGGATACCAGGTAGACGAACCTTGGCTAAAATGTAGGCTCACAACAAGCTGTTTGCACCAATTCTGTAGCTGTTCATTTTCCTAAGGTATTGAATTATAGAACATGAAATGGAAGAAGCAATGAAGACGGGTGAAGTGTGAATAGGCCTACTTTTATATGCATGTCTATGGTGTGATAAAAACAAGGTAATGCGCTCTACGGTCATACTATCAGTAGTTTATCAATGGCATATTCTAGGCCATTTGCACCTTTATCAGTTTGTGGAATGTGGGACATGTTATGTAAATGACAAGGCCAGTGTAAATATACTGTATGTTTAGTATTAGTTTAAAATACAAAACAGTTTCTCAACATAATTATACACTGCTCAAAAAAATAAAGGGAACACTAAAATAACACATCCTAGATCTGAATGAATGAAATAATCTTATTAAATACTTTTTTCTTTACATAGTTGAAATCACACAAATTATCAATGGAAATCAAATGTATCAACCCATGGAGGTCTGGATTTGGAGTCACCCTCAAAAGTAAAGTGGAAAACCACACTACAGGCTGATCCAACTTTGATGTAATGTCCTTAAAACAAGTCAAAATGAGGCTCAGTAGTGTGTGTGGCCTCCACGTGACTGTATGACCTCCCTACAACGCCTGGGCATGCTCCTGATGAGGTGGCGGATGGTCTCCTGAGGGATCTCCTCCCAGACCTGGACTAAAGCATCCGCCAACTCCTGGACAGTCTGTGGTGCAACGTGGCGTTGGTGGATGGAGCGAGACATGATGTCCCAGATGTGCTCAATTGGATTCAGGTCTGGGGAACGGGCGGGCCAGTCCATAGCATCAATGCCTTCCTATTGCAGGAACTGTTGACACACTCCAGCCACATGAGGTCTACCATTGTCTTGCATTAGGAGGAACCCAGGGCCAACCGCACCAGCATATGGTCTCACAAGGGGTCTGAGGATCTCATCTCGGTACCTAATGGCAGTCAGGCTACCTCTGGCGAGCACATGGAGGGCTGTGCGGCCCCCCAAAGAAATTCCACCCCACACCATGACTGACCCACCGCCAAACCGGTCATGCTGGAGGATGTTGCAGGCAGCAGAACGTTCTCCACAGCGTCTCCAGACTCTGTCACGTCTGTCACATGTGATCAGTGTGAACCTGCTTTCATCTGTGAAGAGCACAGGGCGCCAGTGGCGAATTTGCCAATCTTGGTGTTCTCTGGCAAATGCCAAATGTCCTGCACGGTGTTGGGCTGTAAGCACAACCCCCACCTGTGGACGTCGGGCCCTCATACCACCCTCATGAAGTCTGTTTCTGACCGTTTGAGCAGACACATGCACATTTGTGGCCTGCTGGAGGTTATTTTGCAGGGCTCTGGCAGTGCTCCTCCTGCTCCTCCTTGCACAAAGGCGGAGGTAGCAGTCCTGCTGCTGGGTTGTTGCCCTCCTACGGCCTCCTCCACGTCTCCTGATGTACTGGCCTGTCTCCTGGTAGCGCCTCCATGCTCTGGACACTACGCTGACAGACACAGCAAACCTTCTTGCCACAGCTCGCATTGATGTGCTATCCTGGATGAGCTGCACTACCTGAGCCACTTGTGTGGGTTGTAGACTCTGTCTCATGCTACCACTAGAGTGAAAGCTCCGCCATCATTCAAAAGTGACCAAAACATCAGCCAGGAAGCATAGGAACTGAGAAGTGGTCTGTGGTCACCACCTGCAAAACCAGTCCTTTATTGGGGGTGTCTTGCTAATTGCCTATAACTTCCACCTGTTGTCTATTCCATTTGCACAACAGCATGTGAAATGTATTGTCAATCAGTGTTGCTTCCTAAGCGGACAGTTTGATTTCACAGAAGTGTGATTGACTTGGAGTTAGATTGTGTTGTTTAAGTGTTCCCTTTATTTTTTTGAGCAGTGTATGTAGGGTAAAGGGAACTTTCATTCTATTTTCTCTCACTTGGTCTCCTGCTTGGTAACGGAAACAACATCCTGGGCAGAGAGAAGTCTGCCACCAAGGAGAAAGCCCCATATTTTAGGAGAATTAGAGTCATGGCAGGTATGCTTTCAGAAAATATTCACACCCCTGGACTTTTTCCACATTTTGTGTTACAGCCTGAATTTAAAATGGATTAAATTGAAATAAGTGTTTCACATGACTTTTGAATGACTACCTCATCTCTGTACCCCACTCATACAATTATCTGTAAGGTCCCTCAGTCAAGCAGTGAATTTCAAACAGATTCAACCACAAAGACCAGGGTGGTTTTCCAATGCCTCGCAAAGAGTACATATTGGTAGATGGGTAAAAAAAAAAAGTCAACATTGATTATCCCTTTGAGCATGGTGAAGTTATTAATTACACTTTGGATGGTGTATCAATACACCCAGTCACTACAAATATACAGGTGTCCTTCCAAACTCAGTTGCCAGAGAGGAAGGAAATGGCTCAGGGATTTCAGCATGAGGCCAATGGTGACTTTAAAACAGTTACAGAGTTCAATGGCTATGATAGGCGAAAACTGATGGATCAACATTGTAGTTACTCCACAATACTAACCTAATTAACAGAGTGAAAAGGAGGAAGCCTGTACAGCAGGGTTCTTCAATTCCGGTCCTGGAGGGCCGAAACACTTCTGTTTTTTATTTCTACTGGTAGTTAATTGCACTCACCTGGTGTCCCAGGTCTGAATTAGCCCCTGATTAGAAGGAGAGGATGAAAAACAGAGGTGTTTCGGCCCTCCAGGACCAGAATTGAAGAACCCTGCTGTACAGAATACAAATATTCCAAAACATGCATCCTATTTGCAACAAGGCACTAAAGCAATACTGCAAAAAAATTTGATAAAGCAATTAACTTTTTGTCCTGAATACAAAGTGTTATGTTTGGGGCAAATTCAATACATTACTGAGTACCATTCTCCATACTTTAATGCATAGTGGTGGCTGCATCATGTTATGGGTATGCTTGTAATCATTAAGGACTGGGGAGTTTTTCAAGCAAAAAAACTAAACAGAATGGAGCTAATCACAGGCAAAATCCTAGAGGAAAACCTGGTTCAGTCTGCTTTCCACCAGATGCTGGGAGAAAAATTCACCCGTCAGCAGGACAAGAACCTAAAACAACTCCAAATCTACACTGGATATGCTTACCAAGAAGACAGTGAATGTCCCAGAGTGGTAGACTTACAGTTTTGACTTAAATCTATGGCAAGACTTAAAAATGGTTGTTTAGCAATGATCAACCAATTTCACAGAGCTTTAAGAATTTTGAAAATAATAAAATGGGAAAATATTGTACAATCCAGGTGTGCAAAGCGCTTAGAGACTTACCCAGAAAGACTCACAGCTGTAGTCGCTGCCAAAGGTGATTCTAACATGTATTGACTCAGGGGTGTGAATACTTATGTAAATTAGATATATTTCATTTTCAATAAATGTACAAAAATATGGGGTATTGTGTGTAGATGGGTGAGAGAAAAAAAAGTCAATTTAATCAATTTTGAATACTGTCTGTAACACAATGTGGAATAAGTCAAGGGGTATGAATACTTTCTGAAGGCCCTGTACGTGTAGCTAGGGTGTGGTTTGTGATGTCAGGACAGTACCCCACTACAGGTCAAATGGAAAATTGTGTCACCCCCTATGGCTGCGTTTCAACAGGTAGCCAAATGCTGATATTCTTCCACTAATTGGTCTTTTGACCGATCACATCAGAGCTTTTTCAGAGCTGATCTCATTGGTCAAAAGACTATTTGGTGAAAAGTTCCAAATTGGGATGCCTGTGCTTCGAGGGGCTAGTCAAAGACCACATCACCTCCTCACTGACACACTAGACCTTCTCCAATTCGCCTACTGCACCGGCCGATCACGGTCAACGCAGTCGCCATTGCACTGCACGCTACCCTCACCCACCTGGAAAAAAATAAATGCATATGTGAGGATGCTGTTCAACTACAGCTTGGCCTTCAATACCATAGTGCCCTCTAAGCTCAAGGGACTGAACTCCTCCCTATGGAACTGGGTCCTGGACTTCATGACGGGCCGCCCCCAGGTGGTGAAGGTAGGCAACATTACCTCACTGATCCTCAACACGGGGGCCCCACAAGGGTGCGTCCTCAGTCCCCTCCTGTATATCCATGACTGCGTGGCCTCACACAGTTCCAACATCAAGTTCGCTGACGACGACTATAGTAGTAGGCCTGATTACCAACGAGACTGCCTACAGAGAGGTAGGCACTTATGGCATGGTGCCAGGTAAACAACCTTTCCTTCAACATCAGCAAAACAAAGGAGCTGATTGTGGACTTGAGGAACAAGGTTGGGCACGCCCCATCCTCATCAGTGGGGCCACCGTGGAGATTGTCAAAAACGTCAAGTTTCTCGGCATACACATCTCCGGGGAGCTGAAATGGTCAAACCACACGGACACTGTGGTGAAGGCACGACAGAGACTCTTCAACCTAAGGAATTGAAGAAATTCAGCCTACCTCTAAGGGCCACAGTGTTCTATAGGAGGTCCATCGAGAGCATGCTGTTGGGCTGCATGGAAGCGGCCTATTCTACCCGCTTCCATCACTCAGACATGGGCAGTATAGGAGCATCATGGCATAAACGGTCAGACAGACTTCTACCCCCAGATCAGGCTGCTGAACAGCCACCACTAATCAGCTACCTGCTCCCCCGTCCCCATTTACCAGATGACGCACGATTGGAGATGGAGTAATTTAATACAAGCGCATTTTCATCCACTTTCTCTATCCTCAATTACTGGAAAAAAGCTCAAAGAGAAGAGTGGGAGGCAACAATGGGCATGTCTGCAAGAACACAAGGAGAGGGTAGCCTTTTGACTTTATTGAAAAACAGGTTTGTTTGTCTTTTGTAGGCTTCAAATGGTGAGAATGTCACAGCTGACAGATGAAAGATGTCGAAGAGGATGGTGAGAAATGGTGATGTCTAGGTACAGACAGAAACATGTTAATGAAGGCATATGATAAATAAAGCGCAAACCTACCCAAAATAAATACTCTGAACACTACAGTGTTACACAATTGGCAAATAAGGGAATTGCACTTAGATGCGCAACAGTCAAACAATATAAATCTACATAACAACAATACGAATGAAATACCTTGGCCCCCACCCCACCACATTCATGCAATACTCACAGTCAATAACACCTCTCTAGAGGTCAAAGCTGTTTGGTTGAAAGAGGACTAATGACTGCAGGTGGGGCATTTAAAGGGGTAGCCCTGCCTCTTTCAGGTGGACCGGATTGTTCTTAACGAGCTTTGATGGAGGTGTGTGGCGACTAATGAGGGGAGGGCTCCCCTCCAGGTAGGAGGGGAATGGGAGGGGTTTTGTACAATTACCTTTTACCTTTAAAAAAAAAAAAAGGACGGAGGAGAGAGGACGCAGGAGGTGAGCAAATCAAATCCTTTCCACGTGTACTATCTGACTGAGAGACATGACCATGGCATGCAGCACCACATGCAATGAGAATGGAGGGCTCTCTAGTGGCTTGATAAGGAATGTGAAGCAGAAGACACCACACTGATTTATGTCTCTTTATGTTCAGTTCCTTCGATTTTAGATTTTAGTCATTTAGCAAACGCTCTTATCCAGAGCGACTTACAGTTAGTGAGTGCATACATTTTCATACATTCCTTCCCCTGCTCCAGAATTACAATTTGATTTTGTTTGGAGAAACAAATAATAACTCATTGATGTTGAAGCAGGCCTACATTCTGAGTTTGGCAATTCAGCACTGGGAGCTGTCCATGTGCAACAGTGTCCACAGTGTTCATAGGCTGTTCAGTTGAAGAACGTGAAAGCTGGCTACTAATAGGACACTGTGCAACTACATTGAGGGCAACCGGCTCCAATCAACAACAAATACCAAACGTTTTCTAATGTAACAGTAGCATGACAAACAAAGTTATTCCAGAAAGGACCATGTGCAATATATAGGCCTACTGCAAATCTCAACACCCATACTGTTAATAATTGGACATACTGATAATAATGTGGATTGGAATAATTGGTAAAGGAACCAAGATTAGCTTTTTTAAATGCCTTTATTGCCAACTAATAAATCAAAGTTAGAAATTATTCCCCTGTCAAACAGTTTTTCTTCCTTTTTGCTAGAACTGAAATACAGTATGCTCATGTTTTGTTCTTGTCAGAGGCTGACACTTGCAGATGTCCAGTCCAGTGGATGGTGTTCGGCAGATTGCCATGCCTACCAAGATCAGCAATCGACTGTAGAACTGTTTGGATCACTAAACCTGTGATCTCTTTCTGTCCCTGCTGCAGTGTGGGGCGTCTCTGTGTGCTACTGGCTACCTGACATTTGTTCTTGGCGACTAAGGGCCCCGAGGATTCTGATCCAGAGTTGGCTGTTCTGTTGACTCCTGCTCTCTCCTCTAAACCCGTCTTTGGGGATGTGAGAGCACTCTCGGGCGACGGCGTTGCTCGACAATGGCGCCTTGGCCAACAGGCGGGCATGGGCAGTGGTCCCGGAGTGCGACTAATCTCCTGTCCGTTTACTACGGTCATGCTGACTGCGAAATCCGCTCATCCACGAAGAAAATTGCAGATGTCCATGTTGAAACCCAGCTCTGTCAGACACTCGTGCTTACTGATGTCCCCTCTGCACTCCTTCATGAAATTATCCATGAGGTTATTGAGGACAAGCCCAGTCAGACGGCCAACAATCAAGGTAAACTCATCCGTTGTGTAGTCCTCCCACTGCCTAAAGACTCTCTGATCTCCAGCATCTTGAATTGAAGCGAAATCAGAGAGATCTACAGGAATCCTTTTAGACTTGTAATCCTGCAGAACTTGAAGGACATTATCACACACATCGTTGATGAATCTCTCTGCCACATTGAGCCAGAAGGATGTTATGCCGGTTACTTGTTCTAATTTGTCCACGTTGTAGCCATGTCGCCTAGCAGCTTCAAGTGGGTTGGCAACGGCTTGCTGCAAGTAAATGAAATAACTGACAGGGATTTTGAAAGTACATGGTTGTTGTCAATTGCTATACAAATGAATATCACATGTCACTAAGTTAACATATTTGATTCTTATGTAACACATTAGACTCTTAAATGACCTAATATGATTTTGTACATACTTTTTGCAAAGGGTCACCACAGCGTTCACCACAGGGTTCACCACAAGCTTCACCACATGGTTCACCACAGGTTTCACCAATGGCCTCACGTGGACTTGCTGATCAGAAACCTGGGTTGGTACAGGAACCTCCACCTGGGCTGTTACAGCATCCCTGTGAAGATTTGACCATATAACCAGGTAATATGGACTCTGTCTGTGTCTGTGTCTGTCTGTCTGTGTGTCTGTGTGTGTGTGTGTGTGTGTGTGTGTTAGGTAGAAAGAGAGGTCGTTACCTGGGAGCCTCAGTAGATTTAGCCATAATTCTTGTTCTCTTCTGTGTATTGTGAGAAATATGTACACATTGTTAAAACCAGCTCATCCTATTTACATTAGCAGTACATAAATAAACCATAATGGTTTAATAATAATCTGTAATATCAATGTTTTCTACACATTTGTCTTTTTAATTCTAAAATCATACCTTTCTCCCTCTCCGGCATGGTGGATCTGAAGGAAATGTGTACCTGTTTGAGGAAATGTGTGTGCTTGGAACATTGCATGTAGTGATGCATGCAGTGAACAATGTCATAACGGTTGATGTAATGAACATTCCGTGCAGAGGTATCAATCCCATTGAATGAAATATTAAAACTCCATCCACAGAATTAAATGGAACACAGTCCATACATATACACTGAGTGGACAAAACATTAAGAACACCTTCCTAATATTGAGTTGCACATACACAATCCATGTCTCAATTGTCTCAAGGCTTATAAATCCTTCTTTAACCTGTCTCCTCCCCTTCATCTACACTGATTGAAGTGGATTTAACAAGTGACATCAATAAGGGATCAAAGCTTTCACCTGGATTCACCTGCTAAGTCTATGTCATGGAAAGAGAAAAAGTGCAGTAGGTGTAATCTTTGTCAGTGAGTAATGGCCAGTGGGACCACATTGGGACTAATTGGGGAGTTTGGTAGAGTGAGGAGTGTTGGGTATTCAACATAAAAAATAACTCTGTATTGTCACGCCTTGTGACTGCACAGTTTATCTTCAAGGTCTCAAAATCTATCACCTAGCTTATATCAGTGAGAACCTCACTTACGTACAGTACTTGCTCATACAATGGTACACCCAGTGCATTTTGTGTCAGCAACATAAATAAAGACTGATGTTGAGCTATTAGCCCATTTACAATACTGGAAGCAGACAGAATATACGAAAACAGAAAGCAAAAAATCAATAAAGTCATTTTAGTGAGCGGCTTCTGCTGCCCATGTTCCACCATTATTTTATTATTGTAGCAATTACCATTTGAGAATTGGGGCAACAGAAAATACAGGACAAACAGCCACAAATAAGACAAACAAAGGACAAACACCAAAACTCGATAATTACCAGTCAAGTACAAACAGAAATCTCCATTATTCACGCGCTCATTTCCACGGTTGTACCATCATAGCCAGGGGACAGTGCATACATTTTTACAGCTGACGCAAGGGGTGCCACAACACTTAGAGTTTAAAAATAATAAGGGAAATCGCAAAGATAATCTAGAAACTGTACAATATAACATACAGATAACTGTCCTCTATACATTTGAAAAAATCTAATTGCTTTAGTCTGGAGAGCAAGGCATTGGGAGATTTTCAAACTGTAGCTAATAGGTGCATGTACTGTCTATGCATGCGTGATTGAGTGTGTGTTTGTTTGCGTGTGTGCTTATGTACAGGTAACTGCCAAAATAAAGGGAACACGAGTAAATGAGGGATACAAAGAAAGTATGTTGAAAGCAAGTGCTTCCACACAGGTATGGTTCCTGAGTTAATTAAGCAATTAACATCATGCTTAGGGCCATGTATAAAAATAGCCAGTTGCCCATTCATTTGGCTACCATTGCTAGAAGAAGAGATCTCAGTGACTTTGTAAGAGGGGTCTCAAAAGAGCACCGGGGGTTTAAAGGGTGTGTGTGTCTCAGTCACCAGATCTCAACCCAATTGAACACTTGTGGGAGATTCTGAAGCGGTGCCTGAGATAGCGTTTTCCACTACCATCAACAAAACACCAAATGATGGAATTTCTCGTGGAAGAATGGTGTCGCATCCCTCCAATAGAGTTTCAGACACTTGCAGAATCTCTACCAAGGCGCATTGAAGCTATTCTGGCTCGTGGTGACCCAACGCCCTATCAAGACACTTTATGTTGATGTTTCCTGTATTTGGGCAGTTACCTGGATGTGTGTCTGTGATCATAAATTGTGCCTCTCTCCCCTTCTCATTTTCTGTCCACCACTTTGTCATTATCCCTGAGTTGGAGGGGTGAAAGATGTTGGTCGGAGCTTCATCTCAGTGAAAGGGATGGAAAAGTCCTTTCCTTTCCAGGCAGTCCAGATCACACCCTGAGACACAGAGACAATTCAGTTAACAAACAACCCCAAAATCGAATTGATTGTTCTCGAAGAGTTGCCTTGGATTACTTTGGTGACATAGACTCTGAAATAGTGAAATGAGGTATGAAGTCAGCTGGCATTACCTGGTGATTCACACTGGTGTCGTAGAGGCCATTAAGGTTGGCCTGGTGGCAGTTCTTGTACCACCAACCCCCTCTATAGGACATGGCGCAGCGGGTGATGAAAGGCATGGGGTCTCTGTCTCTGGTAGAGAACAGGCGTGCGTTGTGGTAACTCATAGAGTCGCCTACGAAGACGAAAAAGTAGAGAGGGAATGGGAAAAGGGAGGTAGAGTGGAAAGACAGATGGCAGGTGTGAGGAGGGAAACAGGAGGTGTGGAAGAGAGGGATAATGAGAAAAGAAGAAGGGATGGGTTTAATGATTATGTGGAAATATGCACAATAAGAAGTCAATCCTTTTTAGTGAACACATTCTGTTCTCACCTGCTGTACCGCTGTACCCAGACACTTTGAGAGCATAGTTCCTCCTAACAGTGTCCACTGTGAATACAGAGTACTTGGCAAACACTGATTCGTCCCCTGCACGGAGGTCCACACGTAGTGTCATTGGTGCCATGCTGGTTAGATTGTGTAGGTTGTCATTACCTATAGATGGATAGAGATGAGTGGGAAACAAGGTGTTATAGCAGACAAAAAACTGTTTACTGCCGAGCTCCTGAAGTAAACTATATGTGTTGCCTCTAGGGGGTGCTGAAGACTTATTTTCATCAGATCTACACAGTAGAAATGAGCATGATGCCCCTCAATGATAGAATACTGGATAGTGCGCTACCAGCGCTAATGCTCAGCCAATCGATCCAATAAAGTTAAAGGGCTTTGATGAATGATAGGCCCTCTGCTACTGCTCTTGGTTGTCCTTCTGTTTGTGCACCAATAGTGCCAGTAGTCGCTTTTTTTCTACCCTCTTGCCATACATTTCCACATTAAATTGATCCTTCTCATCTGGCGTTATACTGTTTAATTTATCTGCCTAGCAATGGGTCTATTTACAGAGTTGATCTGTCATGCACTGTGTACATAAGAGTGACATAGTTTAGCTTTTGAGTCGTCAATATAACAGTTCTGTTTGATGTTATGCTGGTGCACTGCTGCTGAAGTGGGTGAAAACAAACTTAGTGTGATGAATGACTCTCACCCAGCCAAAATTCCCCACTCAGTTCTCCAAACCCTTTGCTGTAGTTCTTCCAGCCTCTGAAGAAGTCCGTTTTCCCATCCATCCTTCTCTGGAAAACCTGTAAAGCACACACGCTCATACAGCAGACATATACCATCCTTAACCAACCGTTAACTCCCTCTCATGTCAGTTAGAGGAAAATACCACTCCAAAACTATTTTGGTATTTGGTATTTCATTAGTCCACTTTTGATCCAGTCCCAATTTTTTTTGCATGTCAGCAATCAAGTCTTCAAGATAAACTTATTTTGAAAGTTCTATATCTTGAAAACTTGATTGCAGACATGCAAAACATTTTGGGACTGTATCTACAGTGGACTAATGAAATACAAAATAGCAAAAGATAGTTTTTGAGTGGTATTTTCCTTTAAGGGATATTGCCATTATGCAGTTAAATGTATTTCATTTGCCACAAATTATGCTAAATCTATTGTCTACATCTGAATATATTTTAAATACCAATCTCTCTATTCACCAACAGTATAGACACATGGTCCCTCTCACAATCATCTTCTCTTACCGTCCAGCCGCCTCCATCAGTCACCTGGTCGCAGTAGACCAACACTGGTTTTCCCTGCTTTCCCTTGGGGAAGATCTCCACCTCTCCAGACTCATGTATCCCGTTTAGCAGCTCCTGGGAACAGTCACTTGGGAAGGGGTATCGGAGATTCCCTGACAGACAAAATCAAAAAGAGAGCCCAACTTTATGAAGCTGTGCTTTCGATGTATTTATTTCGTTTTTATAAAGTTTTTTTTAATAAAGTCAAATACCACTTACCTGTGGTGAACTCAGTGGAAATTGTAGCAGTGTAGCTCCCTCCCCTCTCTCCCTGTAGCTGCACCGTGTACTTGGACATGGGATGCAGCCTGGTTAACTTGAACTCTGTTACTGTGGAGTCAATGGTAACCTCCTGTTGAGAAGAAATAGGTAATCTGTCTAGACCAGAGTTTGTTGCATTTTGTCCTAATTTACTATACTGAATAAAATAGAATGTGTGTCTGTCTCCACCTTTTAATCAGTGTTCCTCACCTGCATCTCCTGTCCCTCCGTTTGATAGGTCAGCTTGTAGCTTCCCACAGCGGCAGAAGGTGCTTTCCATGTCAACAACGCTGAGCGAGGAGTCACCTGACTGGCCTTCAGGTCACGCGGGACTTCCCCGACTTTCGCGGATCCTGCCGGATGGACATGGACACAATCACAAGAAGCTCAGTTGTGGGATTCAATGAAAAGATCAGCCTTCCTTTTCTTCTCGGTCTTAGGTGAGTTGATTGGTTTAAGCATTAAGGTAGTTTGAGAGGGTGTGTGTGCGGACTGACCACCGGTGGTGGTGAAGACGGTGATGGCGGCAGAGCTGTCCAGGTTGCCCAGCTGACTGGTGACTGTGACCTTGTACATAGTGGAGCCCTGCAGGCCTTTCAGCTGCTGCTCCGCCGCGTTGCCCGATACAGTGATCTTCGCATCATCTGACCCTTGGTTGACATAGAAACAAGTAAGCGGCAGAGAGAGAGCAGGTGAGTGGCAGGGGAGAGAGGTAGGCAGCAGGATTTAATTTATTTCTCAGTGTTTATATTGTAATGCTGTTGGGGTGGTCATAAACTGACTGTCCAATACAAATACTATGATCTCATCTTGCCTGTGGAAAGCTCCAACTGGAAAGGAAATGCTCTAAAAGCCCCACAGGGTATTGTTGTAATGGATATCCAACTTATGATACCCCTTACCTTTTTCAGAGCCATAAACTATGACGTAACGGTCGACCGTTGCCAGTGCTGGTCGCCATAGCAGCAAGGCCTTGGTGTCTGTGACATTAATGGCCCTGAGATCCGTTGGAGGGTCAGGGACTAAGAATGGTTTGGGTTTGAAAAAATGAAGCCAAGAGAAAGGGAGCGTTAGTTATCACAATGTGAAATCAAACCCCTTCGATATATCATTAGATTTAGCAACATACATAGGAATCTCATTCTTGCTAATAAAGTATTTTGAAATTGAAGTTGAAACAGCTCCAGAATAGACCATTTGAGAAAATATGAAAATGCACAGATCTTTCTCAGATCCTGCACCTGCTAGAACAATTATGAGAACACAGAACCCATATAAAATGCAGAGAAAAACACCATACACACGAAAGTAAGAAACAAAACAAAAAATACATCTCTAATGTGGTTTTTAATGCTTAACTTAAATGTGTTGACCAAGACACCACCAAGGACCAAAAAAAGTGGCTGTTGATAGTCTAACTTCCTATAATTTACAATCTGACAACTTCCTGTAAATTAGCATTAATCCTAAAACTGAAAGTCAACAGTATGACTGAAGTAAACTTACGTGTCATAACCAGGTCTTTGATTGCATCGCTCTCGTCCAGTCCAAGGACGGATATCACGCTGACCTCATAGGAGGACCCTGGAGAGAGCTTTGTCAGTGGCAGAGTGGAATCCACAGAGTCCACTGATACGGAGAGAGGCTCCCCTGGAACAGAACGGGCAAATTGCGATGTGAATACACAATGAACTGATGTGACTCCACAGCCAGGATATTGACCAACAGAACATTACCGTAGTGTAAGCACCTACCTTCCTGTGTGTGAGTGTAGGTGACCTTGAAGCCACTCACTGGACCTTTTGGCTTGGTCCAGGACACAGAGAGAGACGTCTCAGTCACTTCACTGAAGAGAAGACCTGAGGGAGGCTCTGGACCTGGGCATGGCAGGGGAATATTATGTGTGATTGAGAGTGAAAAAGAGAAACAAAAGATAGAAAGACAAACGCAGACAGAAAGACACATAAAAACAAATAAAGACAAATAAAAAGTGTAAGAAAGACAAATATAGAATATATAGAATATAGAAAAATATAGAATATATTTGAGAAAGAGAAAATGGAGACTTGAGGTAAGTCATACTACATATACGGAGAAGAAAGATCAATATACCCTAAAATGTAGGTGCACCCATACTTTTATATTGTACTTCTTGTTTACTCACGCTGTTATTATTAGTGCTCCATTGAGTTTGGGTATATATGTACAGTGCAAACATATATACAGTATACACAGTATAGCATATACTAACACAGACAAAGGTTTCACTGTTAAATGCAGATGTTGGACCCTGGAAAGCAGCAAGGGAAAAGGATGAAATATTAATGTTGAGCTGGTCTTTTGATCCTGAAAAAAAAAAAAAGAAGTTGGCAGGAAAGAGAAAAAGTTATAACAGGAGACAGGAAAAATTGAAGTGATGTTGATAACAAATACATACCCCAAATTATTTTAATACAAGAATAGGAGAGATAAAGCAAGAGAAAGATAATTTCTAAGGAATAAGAAATGTGTTGACCAACAGATTTTCAACCTTGAGTGAGAAGAATCCTGCCATAATGATTCCAAATACCATTTGAGACCTCACCCTCTGAAAAAACAAAAAAACTATGTAATCGTTAAAAGCTTGTAGAATTCCGTTCTTTTTTATTTATTTTTACAAATATATTTTAAAAAGACTCATAGGATTAAAATCTGTACATTTCACGCTTAAGATCAGGAAAAACCATAGGGACCAACCATGGTCTTACCCTGGGTTTTGTGAGTGATGAAGGGAGCCAATGAAGGTTGCTGACTTAAAGCTTACCCTAAGTGAGAGAAGATCAGACCAGCAGTGAATGGCGGTTGTGGCTGAATGGTTGAAGTCTTTTAGACTGTCTCATGAATAGAGTCATTTTCATTAGTACAGTGCCTTTAGAAAGTATTCACACCTCTTTTTACTTTTTCCACATTTTGTTGTGTTACAGCCTGGATTTGTATTGATTAAATTGAGATTTTGTGTCACTGATCTACACACAATACCCCATAATGTCAAAGTGGAATTTCGTTTGTAGAAAATCTTTGAAATTAATAAAAAATTAAAAGCTGAAATCTCTTGAGTCAATAAATATTCAACCCCTTTGTTATGGCAAGCTTAAATAAGTTCAGGAGTAAAAATGTGCTTAACAAATCGCATAATAAGTTGCATGGATTCATATAGTGTTAAATAACAGTGGTTAACATGATTTTTGTATAACTACCCCAGCTCTGTACCCCACACATACAATTATCTAAAGGGTCCCTCAATCGAGTAGTGAATTTTAAGCACAGATTCAACCACAAAGACAAGGGAGGTTTTTTAATGCCTCGCAAAGAAGAGCACCGATTGGTATATGTGTAAAAATAAAAAGCAGATGCTGAATATCCCCTTGAGCATGGTGACATTATTAATTAGGCTTTGGATGGAGTATCAATACATCCAGTCACTACAAAGATACAGGCATCCTTCCTAACTCAGTTGCCGGAGAGGAAGGAAACTGCTCAGGGATTTCACCATGAGGCCAATGGTGATTTTAAAACAGTTACAGAGTTTAATGGTTGTGATATGAGAAAACTGAGGGTGGATCAACAACATTGCAGTTACTCCACAATACTAACCTAAATGACAGAGTGAAAAGAAGGAAGCCTGTACAAATTCCAAAACATGCATCCTGTTTGCAACAAGACACTTAAATAATACAGCAAAAAAATTGGCAAAGAAAATAACTTTTTGTCCTGAATACAAAGTGTTATGTTTGGGGCAAATCCAACACATCATTGAGTACAACTCTTCATATTTTCAAGCATGGTGGTGGCTGCATCATGTTATGCCTCCCGAGTGGCGCAGTGGTCTAAGGCACTGCATCGCAGTGCTAGCTGTGCCACTAGAGATCCTGGTTCGAATCCAGGCTCTGTCGTAGCAGGCCGCGACCGGGAGACCCATGGGGCGGCGCACAATTGGCCCAGCGTCGTCCAGGGTAGGGGAGGGAATGGCCGGCAGGGATGTAGCTCAGTTGGTAGAGCATGGCATTTGCAATGCCAGGGTTGTGGGTTCGATTCCAGTATGAAAAAATAAAATAATGTATGCACTCACTAACTGTAAGTCTCTCTGGATAAGAGCGTCTGCTAAATGACTAAAATGTAAAATGTTATGGTTTTGCTTGTCAACGGCAAGGACTAGGGAGTTTTTTAGGATAAAAAGAAATGGAATACAGCTATAAGGACAGGCAAAATCCTAGAGGAAAACCTGGTTGTCTGCTTTCCAACAGACACTGGGAGACAAATTCACCTTTCAGCAGGACAATAACCTAAAACACAAGGCCAAATCTACACTGGAGTTTCTTACCAAGACGACATTGAATGTTGAGTGGCCTAGTTACAGTTGTGACTTAAATCGGCTTCAAAATCTATGGCAAGATTTGAAAATGGCTGTCTAGCAATGATCAACAATCAACTTGACAGAGCTTGAAGAATTTAAAAAAGAATAATGCGCAAATATTGTACAATCCAGGTGTGCAAAGCTCTTTGAGACTTACCCAAAAAGACTCAGCTGTAATCGCCGCTAAAGGTGCTTCTGCAAAGTATTTACTCTGGGGTGTGAATACTTATGTAAATGAGATATTTCTGTATTTCATTTTCAATAGATTTGGTAAAATTTCTAAAAAACATGTTTTCACTTTGTCATTATGGGGTATTGTGTGTAGATGGGTGAGAAAATAATATATTTAAATCATTTTGAATTCAGGCTGTAACACAACAAAATGTGGAATAAGTCAAGGGGTGTGAATACTTTCTGAAGGCACTGTATGTGCTTAACACATGGATGTGTTTGGGTTGACATACTGTCCATGTACAAAATGGAAAACACAGGCTGTATGTGAAATGTCGTATATGGACTAGGGAGGCTATGTAATCGTGTTGATTGTGTAAGATTTATCACTGATCAAAAACCTGCATCTGCAACTGTTACAAAAGTAATTATTATATATTATATAGCGGAAATTACCTTAATGAAAGAGTATCCCTCAACATAACCTACATTTTGGAGATTATGAACTCACGTTCACATTTTCTGATGGGATGTGCTTCAAATAGTTTCCCAGTTAGGAACAGCCCATGTTTTTGGCAATCATACCTGTTTTTCCACAATGCACCCAGTATGAACACCACACATCACAATTGCACTAATCACTGCACAACATGGTATAAACAATGATTAGCACAGATGCATGATTGTTTGGTCATTGCATATAAGCAATAATGCCAGAGGAGGTGTGGTATATGGCCAATATACCACGGCTAAGGGCTGTTCTTTTATGCACGACACAACGCAGAGTGCCTGGATACAGCCATTAACCATGGTATATTGGCCATATACCACAAACCCCAGAGGTGCCTTATTGCTAATATAAACTGGTTACCAACATAATTACAACAGTAAAATGTAATTTTTTGTCATACACATGGTATACGGTCTGATATACCACGGCTTTCAGCCAATCAGCATTCAGGGCTCAAACCACCCAGTTTATAATTTGTAATTAAAGCTTTGGATTGATTTACCATTGCTTTAATTAAAAGCTCTTGGTTGTCAAGGACAAACCAAAAGAAACACAGCTCACGGTATCAATAAGCAGATGATGCAAATGAACAACAAACATGATGAAGTACTGTAATTCAGGAAGTTACAGTACCAAGAGTGTGACGGCTCTTGAAATGGATATGGATCAAGCAGCTGTGTAAGTATACCTCACCTAAAATGGTGAGAGGATGTATCGGCATCTAACTTGGGTGTCTTGAATAACTTGCATAGTTCATCAAAAGAGAAGTCCTGTGCTTGAACAATGAGCTAATGAACCCTTGTAGTAGTTGGTAGAGATTTAACTATGGCAAGTACCTGTGCTGACGATGAGTCTGTGAATTTTGGAGCGTAGTCCGGGACCCTTCCCAAACACGGACAGGGAATAGCGTGTCTGTGGATGGAGATTCTGGAATGGGAATAAGCGAGCCGACCCTGGAAGGACTTTGGAGAACTTGATTGTACCCCCGTCACCAACTTTAGCCAAAGTATTACTGTTGCTGTTCTGTCTATGGTTATCACTTTTGCTATTGGTAACAGTGTTCTCCTCCACTCCCCCCTTACCTTGACTCACCCCCATTTCACTTTCCTCCTCATTCCCGTTGTTCTCCTTCTCAGTTTTTGCCTCCCCCTCCCCTTCCTCCTCACTATCCTCCTCTGACTCACTCTCCCTCTCCTCCACTTCCTCTTCCTCCTCTTTCTCTGCCTCATTCTTACTTCCATGCTCTTCCCGGGTTACTATGAAATTTCTGTACATCCCCTCTGGTGCTCCCCAAACAAGTACGAAACCTCCTGAGGTTATGCTTTGAACCCCCACTGAGTTTAGAGGCTGGCCTGTTTTTCCAGTAGTAGTGGCATCTGATCCATTTATCTGGTTTGGGCTGTCTTTTGAATCAGCAGTCTTACTCACTTGGCTACCTTTGTCATGATGACCTGTTTTTGAATCTTGGCCCCTTTGGCTCAAACTACCGTTATTTCTCATATATGTTTGACCTCGTGCTATTTTACTAGCTGTGGCATTTGTTCTCTTGAAGAGAGTTTTGGGCTTACGGTCTGTGTTTGTGTCATTATGGCTGGTGCTGTAGGAGCCCTGCTCCACCGGTTGAGTGGTTTGAACGATGATGCCGTTGTCCCTGTTTGTCAGTTTAGGTGGGAAAGGTCTGCGTATGGGGCCTCTTGATGGATGCTGTGGGGGTCTCAGGTTTGTTCGTGTCCTGTTTTGGAATGGTCCCATATTTGGGTGTGGGCGGCGTTGCTGAGTCCACTTAGGAGGTAGACGGCGTAAGGGTGGTGTGCCGCCCACTGTCAGAGTCTTTGACTTGTTTTGTTCAGTTCCAGACGACACCACGTAAGTTGCCCTATCTCTGTCTGTGCTCATACCATCCTCTGCCACTGCAACATTTTCTTTAGTAGAGTCTGATTCCTCTGAAGTGGAGGAAGATGATGAATAGTCTTCTTTGCCACTCTGTTCTGATTCACTGGAGGATTTTGGTGCCCTCTCTGGCTGAGCATCTGGATGGAGGGTTGAGGATTGGGCTGGGGAAACAAGCAATGTCTTTGCAAACACCACTTGTCTGTCAGTCATGGGTTGACCCATACCGGTCTTTGATTCATTTTGTTTTGTGGGAGCTGAAGAAGGTGAACGTGTCCTGTTTTGGAATGGTCTCATATTTAGGTTTGGGCGGCGTTGGTAGGGCCCCTTTGGAGGTAGGCGCCGAAAAGGTGGTGTGCCACCCACTCTCAAAGTCTTTGTCTTGTTTTGTTTGGTTCCAAACAATCCCACGTCAGTTGTTTTCTCTCCATCTCTGCTGATACCCACATCTGCTACAGCAACATTCACTTTATCTGAGTATGAGTCCTCAGAGTTGGAAGGAGATGGTCTATTGCCATTTTGTTCTGATTCGCTGGAGGATGTTGGTTCCCCTTCTGGAGGTAGGTTAGAGGATTGGGATTGGGGAACAGGCAAAGTCTTTGTATTCACCACATCTCTGTCAGCCATGGGTTGACCGATACCGGTCATTGATTCATCAAGTTTTGCAGGAGCTGAAGAAAGTGACATGTAGGAAGTAGGTGATACTGGTGAAGGTGAAGAGGAAGTTGGATATGTAGGACTTTGTGTGGTGTGTGGAGCAATGTCATCTGCTTTTCTCTGTGTGTGAATTAACAGGTTGCGCTCAGGAAATGTAGTCTTGGAATGTCTTGTTTCAGACACTTTTAGGGCACTGTCCTCTTTTTCAGCAAACCCCTGCTCTGTTGTGGGTTTACTTTTAACTATTGTGCCATTGACCCTCCCCCCAATGACTCTCTCTCTACGGGTCACATTGACTTTCCTGTGTGTCAATTTAATCTTGTTGACACATTTCTTCCCATTCAGGTGAACAGTAGTATTATTTTCTGATGTGGTTGTAGGCTCCAGACCATCTGTCCCTTGTCCTGGCTCATTTGTTTCAGTCTCTGTACCCTTTTTTCTATCAGGTAGGTCCTTTAAGCCGGGAATCACTGTTGGTTGTTCAGAACCAGAGCTCGGAGTGGCATTTTCAGGAAGGCTTCCAACAGGATATGTCTTTGTCGAAGTTCCATCTTTTTCTCCAAGAGGAGTTGTCTTCAGCTTAGTGTCTTTCACAGTTATAGCTATAGTCCTGTCCCCAACAATGGGATTTTCTGGTTTAGTGTCAGTATTTAAGGTCTTCTTGACCTTTGGCCCCTCCAATGGATTTCTGCTTGAAGGCTTTTTCAGAAGACTGTGACCCACTCTCCTCCCACCCTGGCCTACTCTTGTACCATTGAAACGGATAGAGCCTCCAATGTATGGCTTCCTGGGCAAGGTTATTCTATCACCTGGTTTATGTACAACCCTGTATTTTGTGTTGACAAGTGGTCTTGTGCTGGTTGTAACAGACGGGACCTCTTTGGTTCCATTGGTGCCTTTGACTGTTACAGAGCCTGGTCCACTGCTATTCTTTCCACGCTCTGGTTCTTCACCATTGGCCTTTGAGTAGAAGATGGCCTTCACAGGCTTTGTATTCCTTGCTGGGTCTTCATCATGGCTTTCTACTCCTGGTGCTACCTGTATGGTCACAGTGTCCATGGTCACCCTGGATATTGTCTTTGTGGATCTTCCTAAAGGCATGAAGCGATCATTTGTAATCAAAGATAACAAAATGTTTTTTGATCCAACTAAAAGAGGGAAGCACTGTTAGATCCAAATGGGAAAATCAAAAATATTACATTTTAACTGAACACTTTTAATTATCCTGTTTTCCAACAACACCTGCATTGACAATAGTTGGCCTATATGCTGTTAAACCTGCAGGGAAAAGTGGAAAGATTATTATATTTGGACATCAAAACAACCTTGCCATTCATTGTTCGGGTGCTGAAATATTCAATGTTGTGAGTTAAGTGTGTGCTGCAACTGTCGAGAAAGAGAGAAGCATAAATCATCAAACATAAAGAATGAAAATGAAAATATATTTTACAAAGAGAGATCAGCTTAGCTCCAGGAGGAGTTTTTATATTGTACCTCAATTCATTTCAAGCTATTTTCATTTCACTTCCAGTGACCTGCTCTATTGAATAATGACTTGCCTAGACATGTTAACTTTAGTGGGATAACACTTCACAGGAGCAGGACTGGCCTCCCTTGCATATTAATTCACATTGCCAGGGAATCCAATTTGTTTCATAGATTTCTCTCTCTTTTTAAACATAATGATGACTTTCTCTTTCTCTCCTGCTTCTTCTGCTTAGTTCACAATTTATTTGTTGTTTCATGACTGTATAACTCTTATCTTAAAATATATTATACTTTTTATGGTCATTATTTCCAAATAAACTAATAAAGAATATGATACACTAAATAAAGATTGCTTCTTATACAATCTATTTTCTGGATATTTTCATATGCAATGTAGTAACTAAAGTAAGCAACCCCCTCATCCAATAAAACTCACCAGGTGTGACTTGGACTGTTGCTGGCTTGCTCTTGATCCTGCCTTTTTCAGCCACTAGTGTAATGTCATACAAATGCCCCGGGTCCAAACCGTCAATCTGGGCAGAGTCCCTCTCAGGGGGCAGGGTCAGGTCTTGTCTTCCCTTGGCTGTTCCGTCTGTCTGATTGGGTGCAACAGTTAAGCGATACCTGTCGATGTCTCCTTGCGATTGTTCCCATTGGACAACTGCAGATGTTGTGGTTGTCTTCACAACTTGAAGGTTTGTGGGTCCAGAGATAACTGGGTGGTGGGTCGGGGAAAAGCATTGGGAAAAAACGACTTAGCATTTATATTTATTGATAACCGAAGTAACAGATGATAATAAGGGGATACAAAATGTGGTTTCCTGACTCACGGGTTGTGAATTCTGCTGTGCTCTCAGTGCCCATTCTCCCATTTATTTCTCCCTTGATTGTCACTGTGTACTCTTGCCCGGCCGCCAGCCCTGTTTGGGTGTAGGTCACGAGCTTCCCTCCAACTTGAGATGTTATCTGTTGATCGCCCTCTTTCTGTGTGGCACAGAAAACGATAAAGTCAATGTTAGAACAGATATCAGGAGGATTAATAATAATAATGATTAAATGGCCTACTGGTATTTCAATTAATTTGCTAAAGTAATGGTAATCAGAATCTGTGTTAAAGATTATATAGAATGGGTGCATGTACTGTATGCTTACCAGCAGGGAGAGTAGGCTAATTTACTAATTCTGTCAAGCCGAAGCCTATATTGAGATATTTTGGCAACGTCAATCGAGCCAACTCTAAATTAGCAACTGGACTCAAATGTATTGTCCACAATGGGCCTCACAATCACGTTACTACACAAGTCAACAGCTATGCAGTACAACATCATCAGACAAAATAGAAACATTATGTCTCTGTTGGGAATTATAACTTGGGTGGGCAGCTTTTTTTAATATTATTATTTTCTTGGCAATGAGATAAACAGTCTCATATTCCAATGATGTAATAGTACTATTGTGAAAGTATTTCATTATTAACATATAGGGGAAACCCAGTAGATCACAAAGCTTTGACAAATGGTGTCACACAAAAAAACATTACAGTATACACAGCATCTGGCAACACCACTCAACTATGGTCAGCCATTCACGTTCCAACTTTCGCAATTTCCTTTTTTGGTATGTGATCATTTGAGAAACCACCTTATAAAAGAAGTGATGCAGACAATTACATTGATGGAAGTTACAATCTATCTGCAATATTAAGCTGATCTACCCTCTACAGTATATATAAAAAAAATATATATATATATAAAAAACATATAAAAGATGCTATTAAAACAAAAACAGTATCAGCTTGTTATTCTTCAATCTATGTATTGGAAAATGCCAGTATTTCCATTAATTTAAAAGCAGTAGTTTCAGGGTTTACTCAATTACTCCAATATGTTCTCCGAGTTTTTCTCCATTGTATAATATATTTTCTCATAGGGGAAATGGGACCCAGCTGGGTTGCCGTGTTGCCCATCATTGATCTGTGTGTCATATGCCTCAACATTTTCAGCAGTAATTTCAAGAGATGAGTGTGTTGTTGTGCTTTATCTTGCACAATGTGGGGTTTGCCCCCTGTTTACTCTACGTGTGTTGTTTATCTGTAAACATGAGAGATGACTGTATATCTCCCTCATTCATTCTCTTCTGCTATGTGTCACAGCTGCCGACCAGTGAAGTCATTTCTCTGGTCAGGGCCATGTTTTTGACAGTGTTTATGGCTGCCCTAGCAACAAGCATCCCACATATTTTCTTCTCCCTTGCTGCCCACTCTCTCTTTCTCCCATTATCCTTCCCTTTCCCTAACTGTTGTTGCTATGACTTTCTCCTTTGCTCATTGTCCTCATCCCTAATTTTCTCTCCTCTCTTCAGTTGTATTTATTCCCTTTACAAGGATGTTCTCACTTCCGCCATATTTCTTCTCACACCTACCCCTGTCACGTATGGAAAAATAGGCTGTTTCCCCTGTTGTTGTTTTTTATGAAGAACAATAATCTCATTCACACATTGAAAGAATTACATTAAGTAGGAAAAAGAGGGGAGTGGGATTTGTGCTAGGTTGTCATTAAGGTGTTTCTCTTTGTTACTGTGTTGTAGATTAGTATTTTAATGACATAGATACTGCTTCTCTAGAGTGCTTGTGTCTGCTGTAATAGCAAGGTCCAATAACATGTGCATGATGAGTACCAATCGAGTTTGTCATTGTTAAGTCTGACATCACCCCTCTGTGCAGATTGGGAGCATATGTTTTATTAAAGCTCCAATGCAGCCGTTTTTTAAATCTCAATATCAAATCATTTCTGGGTAACAATTAAGTACCTTACAGTGATTATTTTCAATTAAAATGGTTAAAAATAAACAAAATTAGCTTAGCAAAGAGCAATTTCTCAAGCAAGAATTTTGCTAGGACTGTCTGGGAGTGGTCTGAGTGGGGAGGGGAGAATTGAAAAATAGCTGCTATTGGCAGAGAGGTTTGGAACTCTTTCTTATTGGTCTATTAACTAATTTACCGCCTGGTGATGCCTCCGAAACTCCATCCCACATTTGAGTAATTTAGCAGACGCTCGAGTGATTTACAGTAAGTAGTGAGCGCATAAATATTTTTTCTTTTTCGACTGGTCCCCGTGGGAATCAAACCCACAACCCTGGCGTAGCAAGCACCATGCTCTACCAAATTAGCCACACAGGAGGCCCCAAAACAGGTGGACATTTCAGACTGGCTTTTCAAACAGCTCTTACGCTAAAAGGGCATTATCATCATTTTCACAATTTCACAGTATTAGTCCAACCTCATAGTGTGGAAATATACACTGCTCAAAAAAATGAAGGGAACACTTAAACAACACATCCTAGATCTGAATGAATGAAATAATCTTATTAAATACTTTTTTCTTTACATAGTTGAATGTGCTGACAACAAAATCACACAAAAGTTATCAATGGAAATCAAATTTATCAACCCATGGAGGTCTGGATTTGGAGTCACCCTCAAAATTAAAGTGGAAAACCACACTACAGGCTGATCCAACTTTGATGTAATGTCCTTAAAACAAGTCAAAATGAGGCTCAGTAGTGTGTGTGGCCTCCACGTGCCTGTATGACCTCCCTACAACAGCTGGGCATGCTCCTGATGAGGTGGCGGATGGTCTCCTGAGGGATCTCCTCCCAGACCTGGACTAAAGCATCCGCCAACTCCTGGACAGTCTGTGGTGCAACGTGGCGTTGGTGGATGGAGCGAGACATGATGTCCCAGATGTGCTCAATTGGATTCAGGTCTGGGGAACGGGCGGGCCAGTCCATAGCATCAATGCCTTCCTCTTGCAGGAACTGCTGACACACTCCAGCCACATGAGGTCTAGCATTGTCTTGCATTAGGAGGAACCCAGGGCCAACTGCACCAGCATATGGTCTCACAAGGGGTCTGAGGATCTCATCTCGGTACCTAATGGCAGCCAGGCTACCTCTGGCGAGCACATGGAGGGCTGTGCGGCCCCCCAAAGAAATGCCACCCCACACCATGACTGACCCACCGCCAAACCGGTCATGCTGGAGGATGTTGCAGGCAGCAGAACGTTCTCCACGGCGTCTCCAGACTCTGTCACGTCTGTCACGTGCTCAGTGTGAACCTGCTTTCATCTGTGAAGAGCACAGGGCGCCAGTGGCGAATTTGCCAATCTTGGTGTTCTCTGGCAAATGCCAAACGTCCTGCACGGTGTTGGGCTGTAAGCACAACCCCCACCTGTGGACGTCGGGCCCTCATACCACCCTCATGGAGTTTGAGCAGACACATGCACATTTGTGGCCTGCTGGAGGTCATTTTGCAGGGCTCTGGCAGTGCTCCTCCTGCTCCTCCTTGCACAAAGGCGGAGGTAGCGGTCCTGCTGCTGGGTTGTTGCCCTCCTACGGCCTCCTCCACGTCTCCTGATGTACTGGCCTGTCTCCTGGTAGCGCCTCCATGCTCTGGACACTACGCTGACAGACACAGCAAACCTTCTTGCCACAGCTCGCATTGATGTGCCATCCTGGATGAGCTGCACTACCTGAGCCACTTGTGTGGGTTGTAGACTCCGTCTCATGCTACCACTAGAGTGAAAGCACCGCCAGCATTCAAAAGTGACCAAAACATCAGCCAGAAAGCATAGGACCTGAGAAGTGGTCTGTGGTCACCACCTGCAGAACCACTTCTTTATTGGGGGTGTCTTGCTAATTGCCTATAATTTCCACCTGTTGTCTATTCCATTTGCACAACAGCATGTGAAATGTATTGTCAATCAGTGTTGCTTCCTAAGTGGACAGTTTGATTTCACAGAAATGTGATTGACTTGGAGTTACATTGTGTTGTTTAAGTGTTCCTTTTATTTTTTTGAGCAGTGTATATAAATCATAGGGAAATCAAATGTTTTGACTGCACTGGGCTTTTAAGGGACAATTACAGTGGGTGACCTGCAAGTGAAAAGTTGCACACATGGCCCGGATATTGTATTAGATCATAACAATGTACCCTTTTTTATACATAGTGTCCAGGCTACTGTATGTTAAGTGAACTGGAACTCAATAGGAAGTTAAGCGTCCAGCACTAGACTACATCATTCTGTAGTGCAAATCAGTGAAAAATTAATAACATCCTGTACTCAAAACAAAGAGCACAAAGGCAGCTTTGAATGCAATTGGTAGCATATGTCTCTGTGAATTCACTGAAATTCATTTATTTCATCCATTAGCTACCTTTGATATTGGAAACTGGATTTGATCTCTTCAATCCACTGATTGATACCATGAGCTGCTGAACAAATTTAATACAACAACACACTTAAAATATTATGTCCTCCATTCTGTGGTTACTATGGCTGTGAATCCAACCATATAAGTTGAACCAGTAAAAGCAAATCAGTATGTACTGAGGTGACAGTTTGTTAACGCCAAACGTCATTAAACAGAAACTGGCTAAATGTCCACTGCTATTTCTTTTGGCAAAGCGTTTGAATATCTGCACATTTACAGCATCTATAAAACCATGTTATGTACTCCAATAGTCCACTAATGGGTTTTGCTCAGTGAAACTCATTTTTTGCCATTTGAAAGTCTTACATTTACATTTTAGTCGACGCTCTTATCCAGAGCGACTTACAGTTAGCGAGTGCATACATTTTTCATACTGGCCCCCCGTGGGAATCGAACCCACAACCCTGGCGTTGCAAGCGGCATGCTCTACCAACTGAGCTACAGGAGGTCTTCAAAGGCTTAGTGAAATTAATGACTGAATTGAAATTGAAAAACACAGTAATGAGTTAAGAGGGCTTGAGAGTCATCTGTTTCTGACATGGCCTGAGGCTCCCCTGCCAGTAACTGTTGCGTATGGAGTCACCTTTCAGTTGTGTGATGGACTTCTGCTGCTCAGCTGTCAAACTGTGGTGTGTTACTGTTCTCAAGGTCAATCTTTTTGGATTGAATTATTTTGGCATGATTTGCACTCTTTGGTATAGAAAACTAAGGGCTCTATTAAATCCGTATGGTGGAGGTTCATGGTTACAACATGATTGAAATTTAAAGGCAATGTTCCGGCGTTAGCGGAGACTGTAAATGCTGTATACACTGACATAGCTCTTTCCATGACATAGACTGACCAGGTGAATCCAGGTGAAAGCTATGATCCCTTATTGATGCCACTTGTTAAATCCAGTTCAATCAGTGTAGATGAAGGGGAGGTGACACAATTGAGACATGGATTGTGTATGTGTGCCATTAAGAGGGTGAATGGGCAAGACAAAATATTTAAGTGCCTTTGAACGTGGTATGGTAGTAGGTGCCAGGCACACCGGTTTGTGTCAAGAACTGCAACGCTGCTGGGTTCTTCAAGCTCAACAGTTTCCCGTGTGTATCAAGAATGGTCCACCACCCAAAGGACATCCAGACAGCTTGACAACTGGGGGAAAGCCTTGTAGTCAACATGGGCCAGCATCCCTGTGGAACGCTTTTGACACCTTGTGGAGTCCATGCCCCGACGAATTGGAAGGTGTATTAGGAAGGTGTTCTTAATGTTTTGTACACTCAGTGCATTCGGAAAGTATTCAGACCCCTTGACTTTTTCCACATTTGTTATGTTACAGCCTTATTCTAAAATTGATTAAATTGTTTTTTTCTTCTCATCAATCTACACACAGAACTGCCATTCTGCGGCCAACAAGGCAGAGATAATCTCAGCCTATGCTACCCTCCAGTCCCTCGACTTCTTGGCGCTGACGGAAACATGGATTCCCACAGAAAACACTGCTACTCCTACTGCTCTTTCCTCGTCTGATCATGTGTTCTCGCATACCCCAAGAGCATCTGGTCAGCGCGGCGGTGGCACAGGAATCCTCATCTCTTCCAAGTGGACTCTTTTCCCCCTGACCCCCCATCTGTCTATCTCCTCATTTGAATTCCATGCTGTCACAGTCACTAGCCTATTCAAGCTTAACATCCTTATCATTTATTGCCCTCCAGGTTTCCTTGGAGAGTTCATCAATGAGCTTGACAAGTTCCTTTCCTGTGGATGGCTCACCCCTCACAGTTCTGGGTGACTTTAACCTCCCTACGTCTGCCTTTGACTAATTTCTCTCTGCCTCCTTCTTTCCACTCCTTTCCTTTTTTGACCTCACCCTCTCACCGTCCCCCCCTACTCACAAGGCAGGCAATACGCTTGACCTCATCTTTACTAGATCCTGTTCTTCTACTAATCTCACTGCAACTCCCCTCCAGGTCTCCGACCACTACTTTGTATCCTTTTCTCTCTCGCTCTCCTACAAACCTCTCCTCACTCTGCCCCTACTCAGATGGTAATGTGCCGTCGCAACCTTCGCTCTCTCTCTCCCGCTGCTCTCTCCTCTTCCATTCTATCATCTCTTCCCTCTGCTAAATCCTTCTCCCTCCGATCTCCTGATTCTGCCTCCTCAACCCTCCTCTCCTCCCTTTCTGCATCTTTTGACTCTCTATGTCCCCTATCCTCCCGGCCGGCTCGGTCCTCCCCCCTGCTCCGTGGCTTGACGACTCATTGCGAACTCACAGAACAGGGCAGCCGAGCGGAAATGGAGGAAAACTAGACTCCCTGCGGACCTGTCATCTTTTCACTCCCTCCTCTCTACATTTTCTTCCTCTGTTTCTGCTGCTAAAGCCACTTTCTACCACTCTAAATTTCAAGCTTCTGCCTCTAACCCTAGGAAGCTCTTTGCCACCTTCTCCTCCCTGCTGAATCCTCCTCCTCCTCCCCCTCCCTCCTCCCTCTCTGTGGATGACTTCGTCAACCATTTTGAAAAGAAGGTTAATGACATCTGATCCTCATTTATTAAGTCAAATGACACCGCTGGTCCTGCTCACACTGCCCTACCCTATGCTTTGACTTCTTTCTCCCCTCTCTCTCCAGATGAAATCTTGCGACTTGTGACGGCCGGCCGCCCAACAACCTGCCTGCTTGACCCTATCCCCTCCTCTCTTCTCCAAACCATTTCCGGAGACCTTCTCCCTTACCTCACCTCGCTCATCAACTCATCCTTGACCGCTGGATATGTCCCTTCCGTCTTCAAGAGAGCGAGAGTTGCACCCCTCCTCAAAAAACCTACACTCGATCCCTCCAATGTCAAAAACTACAGACCAGTATCCCTTCTTTCTTTTCTCTCCAAAACTCTTGAGCGTGCTGTCTCTAGCCAACTCTCCTGCTATCTCTCTCAGAATGACCTTCTTGATCCAAACCAGTCAGGTTTCAAGACTGGTCATTCAACTGAGACTGCTCTTCTCTGTGTCACGGAGGCTCTCCGCACTGCTAAAGCTAACTCTCTCTCCTCTGCTCTTATCCTTCTAGACCTATCTGCTGACTTTGATACTGTGAACCATCAGATCCTCCTCTCCACCCTCTCTGAGTTGGGCATCTCCAGCGCTGCTCACTCTTGGATTGCGTCCTACCTGACAGGTCGCTCCTACCAGGTGGCGTGGCGAGAATCTGTCTCCGCACCACGTGCTCTCACCACTGGTGTCCCCCAGGTCTCAGTTCTAGGCCCTCTCCTATTCTCTCTATACAACAAGTCACTTGGCTCTGTCATATCCTCACATGGTCTCTCCTACAATTAATTTTCTCCTGTCCCCCTTCTGATAACCAGGTGGCGAATCGCATCTCTGCATGTCTGGCAGACATATCAGTGTGGATGTCGGATCACCACCTCAAGCTGAACCTCGGCAAGATGGAGCTGCTCTTCCTCCCGGGGAAGGACTGCCCAATCCATGATCTCGTCATCACGGTTGACAACTCCATTGTGTCCTCCTCCTAGAGTGCAAGGAACCTTGGCTTGGTCGTTCTCCGCTAACATCAAAGCGGTGACCCGATCCTATAGATCCATGCTCTACAACATTCGCAGAGTACGACCCTACCTTACACAGAAAGCGGCACAGGTCCTAATCCAGGCACTTAAATAAAAAAAAAATATGCAGTTTAGCAGACACTTTTATCCAAAGCGACTTACAGTCACGCGTGCATACATTATTAATTTTTTTGTGTATGGGTGGTCCCGGGGATCGAACCCACTACCTTGGCGTTACAAGCGCCGTGCTCTACCAGCTGAGCTACAGAGGACCACTTGTCATCTCCCGTCTGGATTACTGCAACTCGCTGTTGGCTGGGCTCCCTGCCTGTGCCATTAATCCCCTACAATTTATCCAGAACGCTGCAGCCCGTCTGGTGTTCAACTTTCCCAAGTTCTCTCATGTCACCCCGCTCCTCCGCACACTCCACTGGCTTCCAGTTGAAGCTTGCATCTACTACAAAACCATGGTGCTTGCTTACGGAGCTGTGAGGGGAACGGCACCTCCTTACCTTCAGGCTCTGATCAGACCCTACACCCAAGCGAGGGCACTACGTTCATCCACCTCTGGCCTGCTAGCCCCCTACCTCTACGGAAGCAGAGTTCCCGCTCAGCCCAGTCAAAGTTATTCGCTGCTCTGGCACCCCAATGGTGGAACAAGCTCCCCCATGACGCCAGGACAGCAGAGTCACTGACCACCTTTCGGAGACACTTGAAACCCTACCTCTTTAAGGAATAACTGGAATAGTCTAACAGTAATCATTCTACACCCCCCATCCCCCAGTGGTGGTTGTCCCACTGGCTATCCTAAGTTGAATGCACCAATTTGTAAGTCGCTCTGGATAAGAGCGTCTGCTAAATGACTTAAATGTTAAATGTTAAATATACCATAATGACAAAGCAAAAAACTGAAATATCACATTTACATACGTATTCAGACCCTTTACTCAGTACTTTGTTGATCTTCTTGGGTATGATGCTACAAGCTTGGCACACCTGTAGTTGGGGAGTTTCTCCCATTCTTCTCTGCAGATCCTCTCAAGCTGTGTCAGGTTGGATGAGAGCGTCGCTGCACAGCTATTTTTAGGTCTCTCCAGAGATGTTTGATCGGCTTCAAGTCCGGGTTCTGGCTGGGCCACTCAAGGACATCCAGAGACTTGTCCCGAAGCCACTCCTGCGTTGTCTTGGCTGTGTGCTTAGGGTCATTGTTGGAAGGTGAACCTTCACCCCAGTCTGAGGTCCTGAGCGCTCCAGAGCAGGTTTTCATCAAGGATCTCTCTGTACTTTGCTCCGTTCATCTTTCCCTCGATCCTGACTAGTCTCCCAGTCCCTGCCACTGAAAAACATCCCCACAGCATGATGCTGCCACCACCATGCTTCACCGTAGGGATGGTGCCAGGTTTCCTCCAGATGTGACGCTTGGCATTCAGGCCAAAGAGTTCAATCTTGGTTTCATCAGACCAGAGAATCTTGTTTCTCATGGTCTGAGTCCTTTAGGTGTCTTTTGTCAAACTCCAAGCGGGCTGTCATGTGCCTTTTACTGAGGAGTGGCTTCCGTCTGGCCATTCTACCATAAAGGCCTGATTGGTGGAGTGCTGCAGAGATGGTTGTCCTTCTGGAAGGTTCTCCCATCTCCACAGAGGAACTCTGGAGCTCTTTCAGTGACCATTGGGTTCTTGGTCACCTCCCTGACCAAGGCCCTTCTCCCCCGATTGCTCAGTTTGGTCGGGCGGCCAGCTCTAGGAAGAGTCTTGGGGTTCCAAACTTTTTCCATTTAAGAATGATGGAAGCCACTGTGTTCTTGGGGACCTTCAATGCTGCAGACATTTTTTGGTACCCTTCCCCAGATCTGTGCCTCAACACAATCCTGTCTCGTAGCTCTACGGACAATTCCTTCGACCTCATGGCTTGGTTTTTGCTCTGACATGCATTGTGGGACCTTATATAGACAGGTGTGTGCCTTTCCAAATCATGTCCAATCAATTTAATTTACCACAGGGGGACTCCAATCAAGTTGTAAAAACATCTGAAGGATTATCAATGGAAACAGGATGCACCTGACCTCAATTTCGAGTCTCATAGCAAAGGATCTGAATACTTTTGTAAATAAGGTATTTCAGTTTTTTTTTTATATGCATTTGCAAAAATGTCTAAAACTGTTTTCGCTTTGTCATTATGGGGTATTGTGTGTAGATTGATGAGGAAATTTGCCCCAAAAACAAGTCTTAAAACCTGGAATGAGAACTGGGCTTCGTGCCATGAGACCATTCTCAGCTAATATAGTGAGCTCCAAAAGTATTTGCTGTTGTTTTGGCTCTGTACTCCAGCACTTTTGAGGGTATTTTCATCCATATCGGGTGAACCGTTTAGAAATTACTTTTTGTACATAGTCCCCCCATTTTAGGGGACCAAAAGTATTGGGGCAAATTCACTTATATGTATATTAAAGTAGTAAAAAGTTAAGTATTTGGTCCCGTGTTTCAGATTATTTGTGTCCAATAGAAATTAATGGTGAATAATGTATTGTGTCACTTTTATTGTAAATAAGAATATAATATGTTTCTACATTAATGTGGATGCTACCATGATTAAGGATAATCCTGAATGAATCGTGAATAATGATGAGTGAAAATTACAGAGGCATAAATATCATACCCCCCCAAAGATGCTAACCTCCCCTGTTATTGTAATAATGAGAGGTTAGCATGTCTTGGGTGTATGATATTTGTGCATCTGTAACTTTCTCACTCATCATTATTCCCGATTCATTCAGGATTTTCCGTAATCATGGTAACATCCACATTAACATAGAAGTGCTTAAAAACATATTATATTCTTATTTATAATAAAAGTGACTTCAAAATGACACAATACATTATTTACCATTCATTTCTATTGGGCACAAAATCATCTGAAACGCAACCAAAAGAAACAGCAAATGCATCCAACAAGTTCGTAGTCACAAGCTTGATAAGAGCGTCTGCTAAATGATGTAAATGTAAATGTAAATGTAATCATTGCATGCTATGAATTGGAAGAAATTCACTTGTGTTTGTTAAAGTAGTCTAAAGTTTCATATTTGGTCCCATGACCAAATACTAAACTTTTGACTACTTTAATAAACATATAAGTGAATTTGTCCCAATACTTTTGATCCCCTAAAATGGGGGGACTATGTACAAAAAGTGCTGTAATTTCTAAACGGTTCACAAGATATGGATGACAGCTGACAGTCTGTACTTTAACCTCATAGTCATTGTATCATTTCAAATCCAAAGTGCTTGAGTACAGAGCCAAAACAACAAGAAATATGTCACTGTCCCAATAATGTACGTCTGTTGTCTAACAGTTGTTTCTCAAGTTCAGTTTACTTTGTGCTTTAGTCAGGGCCCAGATTCACAACTCACAACTTCTTAAGAAATTGTGAGTAGGGTGTGTAGGGTGTTATTACCTGGCTGGCGAAGGTGACGTGGTAGGTGTCATACTGGACTGGAGGTGGGGTCCAGAAGAGGGTAACAGAGGATTCAGTGATGTCCTTGGTGTTGAGCTGGGACACACCAGACATGGCTAGAGACAGGGGAGGGGTTAGGGGCTTAGTTCCAGTCATTCAAGCCAACAAAGCCATGCAATGTTTCCTTGCAATAGCTAAAGGGATTTACTGTGGAATCGATTTTAAAGGCAATAAGGCATCCTTTTGCGCAGCTGGCACATTTCCCCCATTTAACTGTAAAGTCAATGTAAAATACAGAGTCCTATTTTCCTAAAAGGTACAGGTCCATTAATCAATTTGTGTAAGCACCTCAAGCTGCAACATATGGTCATGGTCTACACACAGCAAGTCCATACAGTATTTGAAAACATAGCGTGGCACATATAACAGTATGTCGAATGGGATAGAAAGGAATACTATATTCCACACTGACTGTACAGTATGATATATTAACACTGCCCTGTGGCTAATACAGTGTGTAATCTTTTTCACTGGACAATATTAAAAGGCAATTGCAGCCTTGAGAGTGTTTTATGGAGAATATTTGGATGACTCACCGGTGCCACAGTCAGCTCCAGTGAACCCAGCTTCACACTGGCTGCAGTCTGGGGCGGCGAAACCACGGCGGCACACACACCTCCCCTTCACGCAGCGCCCTTTGTTGCTGCAGTTATCGGGACAGCCCTTAGCGGCGCAGTCCTGTCCACTGAAGCCCACTTCACACACGCACTTCCCATTCACGCAATTTCCCTTGTTGCTGCAGTTATTGGGACACGCTTTGGCGGAACAGTCCGGCCCCGTAAAGCCGCTGTCGCAGACACATTGGCCATTCACACACTTTCCACGGTTGCTGCAGTTGCCAGGGCAGGACTTGGTAGAGCAGTCTGGCCCCGTAAAACCACTATGACACACACACTTACCATTCACACACTTCCCCCTGTTTTTGCAGTTTCCAGGACATGCCTTGGTAGAGCAGTCTGGGCCTGTGAAGCCAGTGTTGCACACACACTGGCCGTTCACACATCGCCCCTTGTTGTTACAATTTCCAGGACAGGACTCTGAAGAGCAGTCTGGCCCTGTGAAACCTGGGTCGCACACACACTGGCCATTCACACATCGCCCCTTGTTGTTACAGTTTCCAGGACAGGACTCTGAAGAGCAGTCTGGCCCTGTGAAACCTGGGTCGCACACACACTGGCCGTTCACACATCGCCCCTTGTTGTTACAGTTTCCAGGACAGGACTCTGAAGAGCAGTCTGGCCCTGTGAAACCTGGGTCGCACACACACTGGCCGTTCACACATCGCCCCTTGTTGTTACAGTTTCCAGGACAGGACTCTGAAGAGCAGTCTGGCCCTGTGAAACCTGGGTCGCACACACACTGGCCGTTCACACATCGCCCCTTGTTGTTACAGTTTCCAGGACAGGACTCTGAAGAGCAGTCTGGCCCTGTGAAACCTGGGTCGCACACACACTGGCCGTTCACACACTTTCCTTTGTCATTGCAGTTGCCGGGGCAGTCAGACAAACTGCAGTCGGGACCACTAAACCTTGGGAAGCAGACACACTTGCCGTCCTCACAGCGTCCCTGGTCACTGCACTCATTAGGACACTCGTCTCCCTCCGGCTTGATGGAGCACTCAGCACCTAGAGAGGTGGTTCGGACAGCGACACAGAGTAAAGCAGTAAGCCACTACAGTGTATTGATATTTTGAACAGATTAGTGGATAAACTATCCGTGCTGTTGCTGAAAGTGTCCCACATTGAGAGAAGGGTGGAGAGCTAAATTAGGAGGATTGTCTGAGATCACTTTGGGCAGCAAGTTAGAGCTGGACCTTGTCCTATACTTGCTCTGATTGATCGAGCCCATTAGCAGAGTCCTCATTACTCAGGTCAGTTAGATCATATGAGCATGGCTGTAGTCTGCCAGTTCAAAATGTGATCATGATTGAGGTCAGTGATGGATCGTTTTTAATATTAATGTGAGAGCTGTGTGTGCAACCTGCGTGCGCGTGTGTGTGTGTGTGTGTGTGTGTGTGTGTGTGTGTGTGCTCAAATGAGAACCAGTTGGGTGATTCAGTGAGATGGGAGGAGCTATGAGGGGAAGCCATGTGATGGTCAAAACCAGACCCAGTTGCTCAGTGAGTCACCTGGCAGCAGTCCTACTGTACCTTTGCTCTGTTGGGACGTGCAGCAGCCCCCCTCTGGGCCTCCACACTTCTCCCTCAATGACGACACCTCCTTCTCCAGCCTCTCCAGACGGTCTCGCAGGGCAGCAAACTCGGCCTCGCACCCGCCTCCGCACGACCCTGGAACCAGTCGGATTCGATAGGTAAGGACTAGAGGAGAACCAGGCTCAAGGTCCAGTTCCTTGCCCTGAGTCTGACTGGAGTCCCCCTGAACACACGCCTCAGAGATCACCACTTTGATTGGCTGCCCACCACCCTCTGTCTTTGTGTCCCTGGGTGCCCTTTGATCCCCAGTCTGCAGGCTCTGGGAACCTGATGGGGTCAGGAGGGCAGGGCAGGCGAGGAGCAGGAGGAGGAAGGATGGGACAAGAAGCATTTTGGGCTGGAAGTTGCCTTCAGGTGGAGGGGAGGGCAATTGTCTTTGTTGGTTGAAGAGAAACTGATAGTAGACCACTTCAAAAAATGACAGTTTTCAAGGAAAGGCTGGGGCAGAGGGATAAACTCTCTGCTGTGGAGGTGCCTATAAGTCAAGGGGTTTTCTCATCAAGGGGTTGCCTTATTCATGTGAATCTGTAGAACCGTTGCCTCAAAGTGAAGGATATTCAAAGACTCCCTCGCCACTGTATCGCAGGAATTTCCCTAGGAAACAAGACAGTTAAGAATAAACATTCCCCTGAATTCATGTAAGCACAACAACTATCACAGTGGCTATAGTGAGCTGGAATATAATTTTAGTTGTTTATGGCCCTGTCAACACAGCATGTTAGCTTGGAAAAAATATTTTTGTCTTGAAGACTAATTCAATATACTCTGCGACCAGCGTTCCTATTTTCCTATGGCAACGTGGTTGTGGCACATGTGGAACCACGGACTGGTTCTGAACAGTTTGCCATTCACTAACAGCCCATTATAAGGATGGGGTTCATCCCCAGGCCCAGTTGGTATGGGTTAGGCTTGTGTTTGGACAGGGTAGAGCCATGCAGGATAATGTGGTTTACCGGTTGGACCCAATAAGGTCACTTTCCTCATTCCAGCAGGGGGTTTGGATGCAATGGTCTGACCTGGAGCCAGAGTCTCAGTCCGTGCCACGTAGGCCAGTGGAAGTGTACTCACAATCCCTCCCTCTCTCACCTGACTGAACCCTAACCAGCCTATCCTCAGTCCTCTCAGCAATGGCATTTCTCATACCTTCTGTGTATCACAATAAGGAATGCCATGGCTGCCCTATCACCAGCCTAATGCATCAACCTACTAAATCAAATCAAATCAAATTTTATTGGTCACATGCGCCGAATACAACAGGTGCAGACATTACAGTGAAATGCTTACTTACAGCCCTTAACCAACAGTGCATTTATTTTAAACAAAAAAAAGTAAGAATAAAACAACAACAAAAAAAGTGTTGAGAAAAAAACAGCAGAAGTAAAATAAAGTGACAGTAGGGAGGCTATATATACAGTAAAATAAAGTGACAGTAGGGAGGCTATATATACAGGGGGGTACCGTTGCAGAGTCAATGTGCGGGGGCACCGGCTAGTTGAGGTAGTTGAGGTAATATGTACATGTGGGTAGAGTTAAAGTGACTATGCATAAATACTTACTTAACAGAGTAGCAGCAGCGTAAAAAGGATGGGGTGGGGGGGGCAGTGCAAATAGTCCGGGTAGCCATGATTAGCTGTTCAGGAGTCTTATGGCTTGGGGGTAGAAGCTGTTGAGAAGTCTTTTGGACCTAGACTTGGCACTCCGGTACCGCTTGCCGTGCGGTAGCAGAGAGAACAGTCTATGACTAGGGTGGCTGGAGTCTTTGACAATTTTGAGGGCCTTCCTCTGACACCGCCTGGTATAGAGGTCCTGGATGGAGGTCCTATACTATGTGTCCAGTAACCTGTACTATGTGTTTTCTAAATGAACTAGGTTGTCACAACCTACCTAACTTCCCCAGAATGTACAGTGGGGGAAAAAAGTATTTAGTCAGCCACCAATTGTGCAAGTTCTCCCACTTAAAAAGATGAGAGAGGCCTGTAATTTTCATCATAGGTACACATCAACTATGACAGACAAATTGAGAATTTTTTTCTCCAGAAAATCACATTGTAGGATTTGTAATGAATTTATTTGCAAATTATGGTGGAAAATAAGTATTTGGTCACCTACAAACAAGCAAGATTTCTGGCTCTCACAGATCTGTAACTTCTTCTTTAAGAGGCTCCTCTGTCCTCCACTCGTTACCTGTATTAATGGCACCTGTTTGAACTTGTTATCAGTATAAAAGACACCTGTCCACAACCTCAAACAGTCACACTCCAAACTCCACTATGGCCAAGACCAAAGAGCTGTCAAAGGACACCAGAAACAAAATTGTAGACCTGCACCAGGCTGGGAAGACTGAATCTGCAATAGGTAAGCAGCTTGGTTTGAAGAAATCAACTGTGGGAGCAATTATTAGGAAATGGAAGACATACAAGACCACTGATAATCTCTCTCGATCTGGGGCTCCACGCAAGATCTCACCCCGTGGGGTCAAAATGATCACAAGAACGGTGAGCAAAAATCCCAGAACCACACGGGGGGACCTAGTGAATGACCTGCAGAGAGCTGGGACCAAAGTAACAAAGCCTACCATCAGTAACACACTACGCCGCCAGGGACTCAAATCCTGCAGTGCAAGACGTGTCCCCCTGCTTAAGCCAGTACATGTCCAGGCCTGTCTGAAGTTTGCTATAGTGCATTTGGATGATCCAGAAGAGGATTGGGAGAATGTCATATGGTCAGATGAAACCAAAATATAACTTTTTGGTAAAAACTCAACTCGTCGTGTTTGGAGGACAAAGAATGCTGAGTTGCATCCAAAGAACACCATACCTACTGTGAAGCATGGGGGTGGAAACATCATGCTTTGGGGCTGTTTTTCTGCAAAGGGACCAGGACGACTGATCCGTGTAAAGGAAAGAATGAATGGGGCCATGTATCGTGAGATTTTGAGTGAAAACCTCCTTCCATCAGCAAGGGCATTGACGATGAAACGTGGCTGGGTCTTTCAGCATGACAATGATCCCAAACACACCGTCCGGGCAACGAAGGAGTGGCTTCGTAAGAAGCATTTCAAGGTCCTGGAGTGGCCTAGCCAGTCTCCAGATCTCAACCCCATAGAAAATCTTTGGAGGGAGTTGAAAGTCTGTGTTGCCCAGCGACAGCCCCAAAACATCACTGCTCTAGAGGAGATCTGCATGGAGGAATGGGCCAAAATACCAGCAACAGTGTGTGAAAACCTTGTGAAGATTTACAGAAAACGTTTGACCTGTGTCATTGCCAACAAAGGGTATATAACAAAGTATTGAGAAACTTTTGTTATTGACCAAATACTTATTTTCCACCATCATTTGCAAATAAATTCATTAAAAATCCTACAATGTGATTTTCTGGATTCTTTTTTCTCATTTTGTCTGTCATAGTTGACGTGTACCTATGATGAAAATTACAGGCCTCTCTCATCATTTTAAGTGGGAGAACTTGCACAATTGGTGGCTGACTAAATACTTTTTTTCCCCACTGTATATGCACAAAAGTGGATTCTGTTCAAATTATAATAATAATAATAATAATATAATAATAATAATAATATGCCATTTAGCAGACGCTTTTATCCAAAGCGACTTACAGTCATGCGTGCATACATTTTTGTGTATTATCTGTGCACACACAGTACAGCTCAAATTACATTCCTCTCAATGCATAAACCAGGCCCTGCCTTTCCCAACCTGGAAATGCAGGACCATTCAAGAGCAGCATAACGTCATAGCACCTAGAGAGTTGAGTGAGAGATATAGATAAATATATGGAGATAAAAAATGAGGGGGTGAAATGGTAGTAAAGGAGAATAGGAAACAAAGTAGCAGCGGGAAACGACAACAGGTTATTCCATTTTCGGCAGCCTGCAAAAAGCTCATAAATCGAGGCCCTCGGAGGGCAAGTATCTTGTCAGCATGAGGAGACTCACAGACACTCATCACTCAGGGATAGACTCACTCAGTCCCTCAGAGCTACTCTGCCTCCAATCCCGCGAGGCTATGAATCTCAGGGTTTACAATCGTATAATATCTCTGGCACGGGAATACCAAAACTTCACACCAGCCTTACTCACGGTCACAACATATGGCTAACATCACAGAGGGAGGGAGGAAGGGAAGTAGGAAGGAAGGAGAGGATTAGGCAGAGGAAAAAACACTGAAGTGGACCTAGCTACTACAGTGATTGTTGCTACTGTGCTAGCTGACTAAACTCAACTCCATGGTGAAGGAAGTTCTGATGAACTCCACCAACGGAGTTGAGCAGAGACCAGGCTTTGTGGAATTCAGCTCCGACTACATCGGCCCAAGGTCAATACTTCAAAACATTTAAATTATGAAACGCTTACCTTGTACCTATGTTTGTCCTCTGTAGTTTCGCGCCTTTCTTTGTTGGCTGAAATCCATACTTTTTCAATAAATGTTAATCAAATACAACCACCGACTGTTTGCTCGTTTCTGTTTCTCGAAGATGGCAACTCAGTGTGAATGCCTAGGTCACCAAATACTCATTGTCCAATCAAATCACACAATCTAGGCCTAAATCATCTGAGATTAAATTGGCACATGCGCATTCGTGCTGAGTTGCCATCTTCGAGAAACCGAAACGAGCAAACATTCGGTGGTTGTATTTGATGAACGTTTATTGAAAAATTTCAGCAAACAAAGAAAGGCACGCAATTACAGAGGACAAACATAGGTACAAGGTAAGGGTTTCATAATTTTCATAATTTATTGACCGTGGTGAATCGATGTAGTCGGACCTGAATTCCATAATGCTGCATCACTGCTCAACTCTATTGGTGGAGTTCATCAGAAACTTCCTTCACCATGGAGTTGAGTTTAGTCAGCTACTACTGCGCGTACTGCTACCTCTCTGAGTGATAGGCAGCATGGTGATTTTAACAGTGTAGCTGCTGTTTCCAACTCTCTGTGATTTCCATCCTGGTCTGGAACTCAGCAGTAGACTCAAAGTACCGACATCATCCAACAGTTTCCTTATTAATACCTGTCACAGCTGGTAATAACAGTCACAAAATAAAGCAATATATTTCACAGCACTTCTGTCTGCAGAAATCTTAGTCAAATGCACTGTGAAGTGTTTTTCCAGTTGCTTTGAATCCTTTTTGGGCTTTTGCACCATCTTCCCACAACCTACCTTCCTCCCCTCTCCAGCTCTCTCACATTCAAGCACACTCATACACACATACAAATGCCTGTCAATACACCTTTGTAGAGTGGTGTTGAATTGTATAATGCATGCTTTTGTATATTGGCACTAGTCACACACTGTCTTCCATTGAAGTCTACACAGACACTATGAAATACAGTACATCACAGACTTGTGTAATAAAACGTTTACAGGCCAAAGTCATATGGATTCTATCCTACCTATAGCATATTTAAAATCATTATTCAGTACTTACACTATGCATTGCTTACAACTGTACAAATGTACATATAGGATGATCAGATAATAATGTACTCTGCTCTACTTTTATTAATATAACTAATTATTAATTGAATTATTCTTATTGATATGATTTAACCATCTCTTGCATTTGTCAATATTCATTTTAGAATAAAAGCATTGGTAATGTAAATACAAATGCATAGGGCTTACCTGGATAGACTCTACCTCTCTCCCTGACCAATGTCTGTCAGTCAGTCCAAAGCTCCCTCTCCCTGACCAATGTCTGTCAGTCAGTCCAAAGCTCCCTCTCCCTACTCTTGGGAAGCTCTGATTGACTGACCATGAGAAGGGGAGGGGGAATAGGAGAGTGGGAGAGTGAAGGAAAGAGAGAGGGGAGGAGAGCAGTAACATTTTCTCATACTTCAAGAATTTGTCCTCCCTCTCTCACTTCTCTTTCTCTCTCATCTCCCTCTTTTTCTCTGATGTAATTCTATGTGCTTTACGGGTCCCTTTTGGGCGGTGGATTTCGATGGAAAACATCTGAAATTGTTGATGTTTTGAACGACTGGGACTAATCTTTAATATCGTTTGAACTCATCTTTGTCCTCTCCTGCGACACTTTATGATGTTAGTGAGACATTCCTCATTATCTTCCATTTGTTATTTTTTGGCAGTTGACAAAACCTACATTTTCATATCAGTCATATTTGCTTCTTCAGACAGTACATTTGCACATAGGGCTTGTGGGTGCATCTTTTTTTCAGACTTTTGCTATATGCATCCTCGCTGTATTCTCTGTACTCTGTATGGCCGTAATAAAAACAGTCGTAATATATTTCATTTGTGCTGTGGATTAAATGTTGTTTTAGGCTTTAGGGGTATTGAGGGATTCTGGGAAGTGAAAATATGGATTTGTCTGATATCTGTCGTAAGGAAACGGGAGACATCTCTAACTTGATGTCTTTTATAGATGCATGGTTAAATGTATGAAAAGCTCACGGTAAAGTAAAGTCAGATGGCATAAACAGATAGCACCATGAATCGGCTATCTACCAACCCATAGCACATCCCCAACTTCCTTCTGCTATTCTCATAGTAAGCACTCTCGTCTTCCAAAAGTATCTCACCCTAACTTGCCTAGTATCCAGCCCTACCCTCGCATAATAGACTACCCTCTTTTCCAACTCCGAAACCATAGAAACACATCCTTAGTCCCACAATAGTGCAACTCCTCATCCATCCACTCATCATTGTCCTCCATACTTTCTCACCTGCAGTATCGTCCACATTCTCACCCCAAAGTAGTTTCTAGTTTTTACAGATGCCGTCTTTCTCACTTGTTGTTACCACTCCCACGTGATTAATGTTCTTTCCCTTGCAATCTGAGTAGCCTACAATTTGAAGATCTCCATTGGCAAGATATTCTGTTGTGGTTTAAACCATCTACCAGGGTAGGGGTCATTCCTTTTGAACATTTTTGATTTGTAAGAATCATTTCAATTGAAATGAATTAGAAATGAATTTGAGTGTTTGTCACTTTCCCATCCTTCCTCCTCCTGCTCCTCGCCTGGCCACCCTCCTGACCCCATCAAGTTCACAGAGCCTGCAGACTGGGGTCGAAGGGCACCCTGGGACACAAAACCGGAGAGGAAGAGGCGAAGCCCAAAATCTGTTTATGAAAACAAGACCACGAAGTGGGGAATTTTTGTATGGAGTTGAATGAGAGTTTAGAATGTGGTCAACAAAAAATGTAATTGCTAATTTGCTATATGAGGCTTATTTGATCTAATAGAAGTTTCGTAATGGTTAGGTAGTTATGAATGCACTGATATAAGTGGACGCACGTGGCATTCCGGATACTTTGAAAAAAACTACTTTAAATCGGAGTTGTGCCTGTTGTTCACACGCGTATCTGCCCTCTCATTGGCTAGAATAGTCCCACCTGATTTTGCCTCCTCCTGCCTGCCTTCCATCTTTGAGGACATGTATTTCCATTGTTAGAGCGGTCACTCGACTATCTTGTCAATATAATCAATAATCTTTGACAACACCAGAGGGTGCCAGGCAGCCAATCAAAGTGGTGATGTCAGAGGCGTGTGTTTCAGTGGTGTTTCACCTCAATTTATGGTTGTGTTTAGGATGGAATGGACATAACCCGGTGCAGAATTTAATTTGGGCATCCCACTCAGGGACAGGAGTCTAATTTGAGTCAAGTCATATACTTTATGCAAGTATAGAAAAGCTGATGGGAAAGCTCAACTTGGCAGGTGCAATTTCTGTTTAAGGAAATGTTGGACAGGTCACAATGAACACAATTTAGCTGTGCTACAGTAGCTCTTATTTCCCCCTATGCTTTTGTCCCATGCTAACACACTGGCAATGAGTTGTTTTTTCCCAAACATTGTCAACTCACTATCAAATCAAATCAAATTTTATTTTCACATGCGCCGAATACAACAGTGAAATGCTTACTTACATGCCCTTAACCAACAATGCAGTTTTAAGAAAAAAAGTATTAAGTAAAAAATAGATAAGTAAAAAATAACAAATAACAAATAATGAAAGAGCAGCAGTAAAATAAAATAACAATATGGAGGCTATATACAGGGGATACTGGTACAGAGTCAATGTGCGGGGGCACCGGTTAGGCCGAGCAGTTGTCATACCGGTGATGCAACCAGTCAGGATGCTCTCGATGGTGCAGCTGTATAACTTTTTGAGGATTGGAGGACTCATGCCAAATCTTTTCAGTCTCCTGAGGGAAATAGGCTTTGTCGTGCCCTCTTCACGACTGTCTTGGTGTGTTTGGACCATGATAGTTTGTTGGTGATGTGGACACCAAGGAGCTTGAAACTCTCAACCCGCTCCACTACAGCCCCGTCAAACACAAAATTGTCTCCAGTCACCCAAGTCATAGGTGCCCTTCTTTGTGAGGTGTTGTAAAAGCTCTCTGGTCTTTGTGGTTTAATCGGTGTTTGAAATTCACTGCTCAGCCTGTTCCACTACAGCCCCGTCGATGAGAATGGGGGCGTGCTCAGTCCTCTTTTTTTCCCCTGTAGTCCACAATCATCTCCTTTGTCTTGATCACGTTGAGGGAGAGGTTGTTATCCTGGCACCACATGGCGAGGTCTCTGACCTCTTCCCTGTAGGCTGTCTCATCGTTGTCGGTGATCAGGCCTACCACTGTTGTGTCGTCAGCAAACTTAATGATGGTGTTGGAGTCGTGCCTGGCCATGCAGTCATGGGTGAACAAGGAGTACAGGAGGGGACTGCGCACGCACCCCTGAGAGGCCCCCGTGTTGAGGATCAGTGTGGTAAATGTGTTGTTACCTACCCTTACCACCTGGGGGCGACCCGTCAGGAAGTCCAGGATCCAGTTGCCGAGGGAGGTGTTTAGTCCCAGCGTCCTTAGTTTAGTAATGAGCTTTGAGGGCACTATGTTGTTGAACACTGAGCTGTAGTCAATGAATAGCATTCTCACGTAGGTGTTCCTCTTGTCCAAGTGGGAAAGGGCAGTGTGGAGTGCAATAGAGATTGCATCATCTGTGGATCTGTTGGGGCACTATGCAAATTGGAGTGGGTCTAGGGTTTCTGGGATAATGGTGTTGATGTGAGCCATGACCAGCCTTTCAAAGCGCTTCATGGCTACAGACGTGAGTGCTACGGGTCGGTAGTCATTTAGGCAGGTTATCTTAGTGTTCTTGGGCACAGGGACTATGGTGGTCTGCTTGAAACATGTTGGTATTACAGACTCAGACAAGGAGAGGTTGAAAATGTCATTGAAGACACTTGCCAGTTGGTCAGCGCATGCTCAGAGTACACTTCCTGTTAATCCGTCTGGCCCTGCGGCCTTGTGAATGTTGACCTGCTTAAAAGTCTTATTCACATCGGCTATGGAGAGCGTGATCACGTTGTCATACGGAACAGCTGATGCTCTCATGCATGCTTCAGTGTTGCTTGCCTCGAAGCGAGCATAGAAGTGATTCAGCTCATCTGGTAGGCTTGTGTCACTGGGCTTCTTGCGGCTGTGCTTCCCTTTGTAGTCTGTAATAGTTTGCAAGCCCTGCCACATCCGATGAGCGTCGGAGCCTGTGTAGTACGTTTCAATATTAGTCCTGTATTGACTCTTTGCCTGTTTGATGGTTCGTCGGAGGGCATAGCGGGATTTCTTATAAGCGTCCGGGTTAGAGTCCCGCTCCTTGAAAGCGGCAGCTCTACCCTTTAGCTCAGTGCGGGTACGTACGGTCACTGTGGGGACGATGTCATCGATGCACTTATTGATGAAGTTATTGACTGATGTGGTGTACTCCTCAATGCCATTGGAAGAATCCCGGAACATATTCCAGGCTGTGCTAACAAAACAGTCCTGTAGCTTAGCATCTGCGTCATCTGACCACTTCCTTATTAACCGAGTCACTGGTGCTTCCTGCTTTAGTTTCTGCTTATAAGCAGGAATCAGGAGGATATAATTATGGTCATATTTGCCAAATGGAGGGCGAGGGAGAGCTTTGTATGCGTCTCTGTGTGTGGAGTAAAGGTGGTCTAGAGTTTTTTTCCCACTGGTTGCACATTTAACATGCTGATAGAAATTAGGTCGAACGGATTTAAGTTTCCCTGCATTAAAGTCCCCGGCCACTAGGAGCGCTGCCTCTGGATGAGCGTTTTCCTGTTTACTTATGGCCTTATACAGCTCATTGAGTGTAATCTTAGTGCCATCATCGGTTTGTGGTGGTAAATAGACAGCTACGAAAAATATAGATGAAATCTCTCTTGGTAAATAGTGTGGTCTACAGCTTATCATGAGATACTCTACCTCAGGCGAGCAAAACCTTGAGACTTCCTTAGTATTAGATTCCGTGCACCAGCTGTTGTTTACAAATATACACAGACCACCACCCCTTGTCTTACCGGAGTCAGCTGTTCTATCCTGCCGATGTAGTGTATATCCCGCCAGCTGTATGTTATCCATGTCGTCGTTCAGCCACGACTCAGTGAAACATATTACTGTTTTTAATGTCCCGTTGGTAGGATATCCTTGATCTTAGGTCGTCCATTTTGTTTTCCAATGATTGTACGTTGGCTAATAGTACTTACGTTGGCTAATAGTACTGATGGAAGAGGCAGATTACTCGCTCGCCGTCGGATCCTTACAAGGCACCCCAACCTACGTCCACGATATCTCTGTCTCTTTCTCATGCCAATGATGGGGATTTGGGCCTTGTTGGGTGTCTGTAGAATATCCTTCGCGTCCAACTCGTTGAAGAAAAAATCTTCGTCCAATACGAGGTGAGTAATCGCTGTCCAGAAGCTCTTTTTGGTCATAAGAGACGGTGGCAGAAACATTATGTACAAAATAAATTACAAATAACGCGAAAAAACACACATAATAGCGCAATTGGTTAGGGGGCCGTCAAACTGCAGCCATCTCCTCCAGCGCCAGTCATCTCTTTAGCTGTTTTCATAATTAAACCAAAACCAATTTCTTAATTTGTCTTCTATTCACCTTTTTCCATCATTTAGAATAAAATTATTGTGGACATATAATGTTTACCCCTATCTTTCCCTCAATATCATCATACAGTATTTTTGTAGTTATCCTTATTATCAATATTATGCCATACCACCACTCATTATCATTATCATCATGATCATCATCTGACAGTTATCCTTCACTTTCTAATTGGTCTCTGATGACACCCATGTTTCTCCTTTTTCATCTGGATACATTATACTGCGTTTACACTGACAGCCCAATTCTGATCTTTTTTTTGACCAATCACATCAGATCTTTTCACATTTTCAGAGCTGATCTGATTTGTCAAAATGTATTAGTGAAACATTTGTGAAAACATTTATCAGAATTGGGCTGCCTGTCTAAACGCAGCCATGGTGGTCAGACCTTTCTTTCATCTACATGGTCAGGCCACTTCATCTTTCATCTGCATTTGCAGTTTTTCACTTCAGGTCACTTACCTCACATAATTCACTATCCTCTGTCATTTGAAGACCTTTTCAAATGCACAGGCATCCGTCTGACCCAAGCACGCAGCATTCTTTGTTCAAAAGCTTATAACAGGCTCATACTGTGTGAAGTGTAACAGAACAGTTACAGATGTTCCTTTGATATTCATGTCAGTTTTCTGGGGTCACCCATGGCAGCACTTTCACCAGCCATGCTTTCTTAAAGAGGGTCTGTACATCAATATTGAGGACAAAGAGTGAAAAGTAGTCACAAAAACACAATTTACATGGCACTAAGTCTACTTTGGTTCATAGTGTGCATATTCATTCCATTGGGTCAAACTCAGTATGAGTCGAATTGGCACCTTTTTAGTCCATGGGTTAAGTACTGAAGACATTTACAGGCCACTGCATATTTGGCGTGGGATCAAAGTTTGAGTCATTTCAGGCCTAGTGATAAGGGCTTAAGGGCAATTGAGTTTATTATTGAGCTCAAAGGAATGTCCTCAACACTTCTTTATGGTCACTATCAATGACAAGGCTTGATCTCTGAAATGCGTGAGAAAAAGGAAACACGTGGCTTTTTAAAGCCCCCATGCAGTCTTTGTAATGACATTTTTAAATCATCACTGTATGTCTAATAAATCAATGTGTGTTTGCTGTGATCTAGTGTACTATAAAATGTATGGCTCTCCTACTCACACCATTTTGCCCAGTACTATTCAAGGCTAGAACTAATTTGCATTTTCTAATAGTTACAATACTTTCAACCTTAATATGCATTTTGATAACATATCTATTTCTGAATGTATAGTATTGTTTACTAGGTGTTGTCCAATGAATATTGACTATTAAGTAACCACTCCCTCTTCAATCAGGGTGCCTTGGTCCTCCTTTCTTTTACCAAAGAACACCTATCTACAAAGACCCACTATTGTATCCTTGCAGCGCTTCCCTTCCTTCTTTTTTCTAAATCAATGTATGTGTTTATTTAATGAAAATAACTCAAATATATGTTTTGTCATTTATTTCCCTGAGCCTCCTTTGGCCCTTCAAATGCTCAGTCTGATCTTGTGGACGTTAGGACACAAATCTGAAGATATTTACATACACAGCCCTGATTGGCTGATAGGAGGGTCTAGAGCCCACCCCCTTACCGAGATGAACAGTCGTTGGTCTATTATAATCAGATCACATTGTGACATCATGATGTGGGCATTATCATTTTCCTAATTTCAAAGTGTCATTTCGACCTCATAGTGTGGAATTATCATTTAAAAAATAAAAGGAAAATCACATTTTTAACTGCACCTTTAATGGATTTTACTAATTGTATCATGCATTTTCTTCTCAATGATTTGACCTACAAAGGGCCAGGTGTGTGGCTAAGTGAAGGGACACAGGGATACATTCTGGTTCAGCTCAACTCTACTTTTAACTGAAGTATACTGAACAAAAATATAAATGCAAAATGTAAAGTGTTGGTCCCATGTTTCATGAGCTGAAATTAAAGATAGCAAAAATGTTCCATGTGCAAAAAAAGCTTATTTCTCTCAATTTGTTTACATCCCTGTTAGTGAGCATTTCTCCTTTGCAAGATAGTCCATCCACCTGACAGGTGTGGCATATCAAGAAGCTGATTAAACAGCATGATCATTACACAGGTGCACCTTGTGCTGGGGACAATAAAAGGCCACTCTAAAATGTGCAGTGTTGTCGCACAACACAATGCCACAGATGTCTCAAGTTTTGAGGGAGCGTGCAATTGGCATGCTGACTGCAGGAATGTCCACCAGAGCTGTTGCCAAATAATTGAATGTTCATTTCTTTATCATAAGCCGCCTCCAACGTCGTTTTAGAGAATTTGTCTGTACGTCCAACCGGCCTCACAACTGCAGACCACGTGTAACCACGCCAGCCCAGGACCGCCACATCTGGCTTCTTCACCTGCAGGATCGTCTGAGACCAGCCACCCAGACAGTTGATGAAACTGTGGGTTTGCGCAACGGAATAATTTCTGCACAAACTGTCAGAAACCTTCTCTGGGAAGCTCATCTGCGTGCTCGTCGTCCTCACCAGGGTCTTTACCTGACTGCAGTTAGGTGTCGTAACTGACTTCAGTGGGCAGATGCTCACCTTCGATGGCCACTGGCACGCTGGAGAAGTGTACTCTTTACTGATGAATCCTGGCTTCAACTGTACCGGGCAGATGTCAAACAGCATGTATGGCATTGTGTGGGCAAGCAGTTTGCTGATGTCAGTGTTGTGAACAGAGTGCCCCATGGTGGCGATGGGGTTATGGTTTTGGCAGGCGTATGCTACGGACAACAAACACAATTGCATTTTATCGATGGCAATTTAAATGCATAGAGATACCGTGACGAGAACCTGAGGCCCATTGTCATGCCATTCATCTGCTGCCATCACCTCATGTTTCAGCATGATAATGCATGGCTCCATGTCGCAAGGATCTGTACACAATTCCTGGAAGCTGAAAATGTCCCTGTTCTTCCATGGCCTGCATACTCACCAGACATTTAACCCATTGAGCATGTTTGGGATGTTCTGGATCGACCACCAATATCCAGCAACTTCGCACAGCCATTGAAGAGGAGTGGGACAACATTCCACAGGCCACAATCAACAGCCTAATCAACTCAATGCGAATGAGATGTGTCGTGCTGCATGAGGCAAATGGTGGTCACACCAGATACTGACTGGTTTTCTGATCCACGCCCCTACCTATTTTTTAAGGTATCTGTGACCAACAGATGCATATCTGTATTCCCAGTCATGTGAAATCTATAGATTAGGGCCTAATGAATTTATTTAAATTGACTGATTTCCTTATATGAACTGTAACTCAGTAAAATCTTTGAAATTGTTGCATGTTGCGTTTATATTTTTGTTCAGTGTAGTTTTCTCAACAGACTGCTGTCACAAGCTGAAATCCTCCAGTTAAAGAGTAATGGATAGGAGGAAGGAAGGAGAGGTGTTACTAAAGTTTTCCAGCAATGCTCAGAGATCCGGTCAGTGCTGCTCATAGTCAAAACATGTCAGTTAATACATCACTAATGTGCAGATGTAGTCCTCTTTTAAGTATTTTCAGCAGCCAAAGTTATTTTCTTTTCTTTTTTCACCCTCACTACCAGTCCATTTCCTGTTTTTGCCATTTCCCCGGGGTCCTGTTAATGGCAAAAACCAAACCCTGCATGTTTTTTACTTTGTCACAGGGCAGCAAAATTGAGGAGATGGGGGATCTGTTAGCGCAGGGGGGGGATCTGTTAGGCTCGTTTCATGTTCAGCTGTCCAGGTCGGCTTTTGATGAATGTACCGTATGTGTGAGCACCATTGGCGAGGGCAATCAATCAAGTGAAACGATTCGAACACATTGTAAACAGCCTCTCTGTTTAGACTCGAAGGGTTGGACCGTAAGACAAGGGCAATCATGGTGCATATAAAGAGGGACTCAGGTTACTCACACTAATGGGGTGGATATATTTTGAAGTTTTCAGTATGGTTTGTTGTGGGCAATTTGTCCATGTGTCATTTAATGTTTTTGCTGTGGTTGACCACCGTGCGTGTCAATCAACTGCAGGTAAGGCACTAAAGTCAACTGATGTCAGTATGCTCAGGAGGTTTCATAAATCGTGAATCTCTGTGTCTTGGCTAGCCTGTATGGACGTATCTGGCTGAGCTGTACAGAGGATCCTGTTAGTTTATCAGTGGTTGTCCGTCAACCGCTGCGCTCATGTCGATCACATCAGTCAATCTGCAGCTAGCGTTGTGCTTTTTATTAAAAGTAGACCGTATTACTCCAAATAATCAGAGCATTTTTAATGCAACAGTTTCACAATTGGATCATCTGCATACACTATCTGCACCCTTCCAATCCATGCCCTCGTGAATTTACAGTGAGTCTCCCATGGACGTTGCACGGTTAGAGATTTTGAAATGAACGGCATTAAAAACAGCCACATTTTTATGGTGTCTTTTGACATTAGCGCAGATTATTTGTGCTGTCAAAATGGGTCCCTTTGTGTAAGCGGCCAAACTTACTGATCCTAGATCAGTGTCTTACTTTCATTCATCAGTATAGAGAGCTTGTGGCCTAGTGTAACTGAAAGGCGATTCTGTGGCTGACTCTGAGTGAGTGGGGCGGCAGTCCTAGACGTCTTGGGTGTTATTGATGTGACGCTGTGACATTGTTCGCCTATGGCAGTGAGTCTCAGGCCACATGAAACAGCCACTTCCACCTGTCCCACAAAACCACATCACAGAGCCTCCTGGACGACAGTAAATTATGCTCACTCTGTATTTATAGTTCCCCATGCTAATACATGCAGGAGCATGAGTGCCCCATCAAAGACATGGCCCACAATGATTGGCAGACACATTAACAGTATGCATATTTATGCAATGCACGTTGTGCCACACATACTGTACAGCCCATTTAGATCAACTGGGACATTTCAAATAATGGGTGGTGAAAGAGAGAGGTATATCAAAAGTGGGTAGTCATCAGCTTCACTTGGCAGTTATAGTTGAAAGCTTTAGGATGAAACTGGTTTAGGTGAATGTAAGGTGAACATGAATGTAATGTAATAATGTAGGGTACATCTGGCTTTACGAGTTTAACCATAGTTCATCAACCATAAAAAATAGAGTAATTCATTATCATATGCTATTTAAGTAATTTATCTGTCACATTAAATAAGAAATATTTGTAGCTGCAAGTTTCATATTCAGAAAGTTTACCAGTACCATCTGTTGAAGTATTCTGAGCACATATCCCAGAATGGCCATCCATGCTGTTTTCTGCATTGGGGTCTCACGTAAATAGCAAGAGCCTCGATGCCTTACGTCACAGAGGATCACATTTTTATATGTGTGTTACTTTCCTGTTTAACTGTACTATCAGGACTTGGCTGTCTGGCCCTGAGCCTAGGTAAAACCCTTAATGGGACTCCTTTACCAGGCAAGCGCACTCTACTCATGGGTCGTAATATTGTTGATTGACACAATGGCGGGTCAGCCCATTGACTTTATGGCCCACTGGATGATAGAGCTGGTCGTTTGGTCCTCGTAGCACCACTTTGTGTTACCATTACTGGACACTCGTTGTAGCACCCCTTTTCTGAAAGACGTGGGCTCACACCCATGCAAACACTAACAAAACATACACATATCTATTCACACGTGCCATACAGACGTGACCTGTCTGCCCTCTGTGATCCCATATACCCAGGCTCTTTTCAGGGGTCAGAGCTTTCTGGCCACACATAGAGATAGAAGCGCCATAAGCTGTGTCCTGACTCAGACTTTCCACTGGTGCAATCCAAACTAGCACCGCTCCAGGTACACTCAAAAAATTAGGGGTTCAACCAGGGTTCTTCTAAGATCCTCAAAGTTCTTCGAAGAACCTTAGGGTTCTTGGCACTGAGAATTTCCCCCAAAAGGTTATTCCAAGAACCCCCATAGGAGGTAGGGTTCATCGAGGAACCTCCTTAGTTGGTGGGGGTTCTTGCAGGAACCTAACTGCCCAACTGAAACATTTGGATTTGAATTTGAAAGGACAGCAGGTGCAGGCACTTAGCTGAAAAATGTAAAGATCTCCTCCATCTAAGGTTAAGTTTGTCCCTTGTATGATCTAAATTTATATTGTTTTATGATGATACCATCAATTTTTTCATATTTGTGCAAATCTTTCTATAACAGAAAATGGACAATTCAATGGATATCAATGAATAAAGAGGTAAGAATATGTATGCTATAAGATTATGTTGAAGGCTAGCTGTATTGGGTGCAGATGACTGAACTGCTCACTTTTGTGCCTGTGTCTGCAGGTATACAGACGAGGAGGCATGCAAAGGTATGTCTATTGGTATGTTATGCAGATCACATGTACCATCCTCCTCCCCCACAGTTTCAATTTGAAGAACCCCTAAAGGATACTCCAGGAACCTTTTCTTTTTAAGAGTGTAGGTAAATGGAATGCGCGTGCACATACACAAACGCAAGCACACGCATACTGAAGCTTCAAGCAGCTGTGATGTGAGAATCAATCATAGAGTTTTGTGACTTCAAGACGACGTAAGTCTTTCAAAATGCCATACCATGAATTCTGATTGTTGTTCACAAATGCAGCACTTGCCTTGAATTATACGATTGGCTATTGCACACGTAATACACTGTTGGATACACAAACAGATGCATACAAGAAGCGCTGTATACATTTTACGGGGCAATCAGGATGCTTCCTGCTATGGAAATCCAAACGAACAGTGAATGCCATATGTTACACTAAGTGGGGGTTCGGTAGGAAAATTCTGTTTTGTCCATCTTCAGAAGGTAGAGCAGGGACTGGAAGAACATCAAGAAACAACTGACTGAGACAGCTATCACTCCTCAGAGAGGAATCGAAGGGGGAGAGAGACATGGAGGCAGACTTTACAAGACAAGCCACAATCTCTCTCATTCAGAGTTTTTTTAATGGCATATGGTGCTCTTCATCCTATGAAATCCTGGAGGACGGAACCTGGAGTAGAGCAGAAAAACATGGCCCTTTTACAAATAGAAGTGAGAAATAGTCTTGAGACATTCACAATGTAGTGTGGTTTGAACATCTCTGTATTTAAATCATAATCCGTGATTTTACAGATGTAGGATCTTAGTTGGAGCCAGTTTGCTATAGCAGGAAAATAATCCTGCAACAACAGAAAATGTTAATTATTATGTGGATTATGATTAATGTACATTTATGTAGGGGTTGATACATTTTTCACAAGGGAAAATCAAGTCAAATTTCAAAGTGGAAATTACAAACTTCAGAAGCCTTTTTAAACCGCAAGTGTTACATTTCCTGCATTGCAGCAAAGTTTTCCTGTAACAGGGTGATCAAATTAAGATCCTACATCTGTATCTGCTTCGCTAATATGCTAATATTGGTGTAGAAACCACATTATTAAGGCACCTATTCTATGACCTCACCGTAGGGATAGGGTTCGGATTTATGATTCAAATCCATGTCTTTGCCTAATAAGCTCAAGATCTCTGGTAATTTCGCTCCAAGCCACCCTGGAATTTGCAACTGGTCTACCTCAGAGCATGGATTTGACAGTGGGCTGGCTCTTGAGGAAGCAATTCATTAGCATCTTAAAGGGTAAAAGTTTCCCATTGATTTAGGCGTGTCTTTGCAGTTGGATATAAGCCAGGGAATGGGGTATGTTTCGGCTGACTAATGCTCTGGGAAAGGACGGTTAGCTCACTAGATATTATTCACATGACATACAGTATGGGCAATAGTTGGCGACTATCATTGTAATAAAACAGACAAGGTGGTAGGTGGCAGAGGTTGGGCATTGGCGAAGGGAAATTTGGAAACAGAAAAAATGCCCTTAAAATACCTTTCTGTCTCTCCGGGGACATGAAAGGGCACCATTGTTTTGTAACAAGGAATAGAGGAAAAGTGAGTTTTTTTTCTCAAACTCAAAGCCGACCATTCAGAAAAAAGGAGTTGAAGAATCTGAGTGATGCTGAATGTGTGAGTGAGAGAGAGAGAGGGGAAATCAAGGGATGCAGAAACGTTAAATAAATATCAGAGCTGGGGCAGTAAAAATGAGAAGGGGAGTGTTGCCAATGAAATATTTGAACTTCAGTGCTTTGGAGGAGGGCGGTTTACCTGGCTGTTGACTCAGAGTTAATGAGAGCGTTAACGTGACGTTAGACACAGTGGGGCCATTGAAGGTGTGCTGTTGGACCTGCAGTGCTGCCATGCTTGTATTGGAGCCGCACTCCAACCCCACTGGGATTAAAATCATATAATTCACCCTTTCTCCCACCTGCACTCCTCTTCCACCTTCACTCCTCTTCCACCTTCACTCCTCTTCCACCTTCACTCCTCTTCCACCTTCACTCCTCACCCTGTCTATATTTATTATGCATCTCCACCTAGTGTTTGTCCCACCAGTCTCTTTGGCCCACCTTGTTCAGTGAACTTGAACATGCTAATTTCACTGAAGAAAGGCACTTAACAAGTTGTTTCCTGTTCCTGATTGTTAGGGATATTGCAACACACAGTGCTTGTATATGAAGCTGATGAATTGAACCCAATCTGGTAAATTACAGCAAGCTCCATTAAATAACCCTATTGAGGCTACTGTAGGTCATTTTAATTAGCAAAACACAGTCAATCTCTGACACTTGCTGACCTCTATGCCACAACCTTTTGCATCTGAGGGGGCGCATGAGTCCACAGCACACAGAGTTCCCTCCGGGACTTCAGTACTGCTGGCCAAAAATAAATGACAAAAATGATTAAAATAAATAACAAAAAATACACTCCTGAAGTGGGTAGAATTCTTATGAGCGACTTGACCAAAAAGGAGTCTCGTAAGAGATATAACAGAATGTGTCCTTGGAAATGTGTTTCCGTGTGTGTTCCATTAATAAGCATTTAACAGCATTTTTTTGTGAACACGCTAGAGAACATGTAGCATTTGAGAATGTGGTTCGCTCATATATCTTTGTTCAAACTGTAAATGTGTTTGTGTTTTTATTGGCATATACATGTATTTGCGTTCTGTGTGACCTAGCTAGCATATATTATTGGTTAGTCACTGTAGTAGAGAGCAAAGGCTGCTGGATGCCACTGACCCACAGGTGAAGTATTTCACTCCTGGTTTACTCCCTCTAACTGTGACATGATCCATCTCCTATGTGGCCATCACCCAAACACAACTGAAACAACCCAACTAAACAAAGCTGACATTGTATCTCCATCCAAGGACGTTTCCTTGGCCAAACATACCGTAGCTATCCTGTAGCAGTGATTGAATTAAGAATATATGTTTTTTACATTGTAATGGGTACAGTGGGGAAAAAAAGTATTTAGTCAGCCACCAATTGTGCAAGTTCTCCCACTTAAAAAGATGAGAGAGGCCTGTAATTTTCATCATAGGTATACGTCAACTATGACAGACAAAATGAGAAAAAAAATCCAGAAAATCACATTGTAGGATTTTTAATGAATTTATTTTCAAATTATGGTGGAAAATAAGTATTTGGTCAATAACAAAAGTTTCTCAATACTTTGTTATATACCCTTTGTTGGCAATGACACAAGTCAAACATTTTCTGACTAGGCCACTCCAGGACCTTGAAATGCTTCTTACGAAGCCACTCCTTCGTTGCCCGGGCAGTGTGTTTGGGATCATTGTCATGCTGAAAGACCCAGCCACGTTTCATCTTCAATGCCCTTGCTGATGGAAGGAGGTTTTCACTCAAAATCTCACGATACATGGCCCCATTCATTCTTTCCTTTACACGGATCAGTCGTCCTCGTCCCTTTGCAGAAAAACAGCCCCAAAGCATGATGTTTCCACCCCCATGCTTCACAGTAGGTATGGTGTTCTTTGGATGCAACTCAGCATTCTTTGTCCTCCAAACACGACGAGTTGAGTTTTTACCAAAAAGTTCTATTTTGATTTCATCTGATCATATGACATTCTCCCAATCCTCTTCTGGATCATCCAAATGCACTCTAGCAAACTTCAGACGGGCCTGGACATGTACTGGCTTAAGCAGGGGGACACGTCTGGCACTGCAGGATTTGAGTCCCTGGCGGCGTAGTGTGTTACTGATGGTAGGCTTTGTTACTTTGGTCCCAGCTCTCTGCAGGTCATTCACTAGGTCCCCCCGTGTGGTTCTGGGATTTTTGCTCACCGTTCATGTGATCATTTTGACCCCACGGGGTGAGATCTTGCGTGGAGCCCCAGATCGAGGGAGATTATCAGTGGTCTTGTATGTCTTCCATGTCCTAATAATTGCTCCCACAGTTGATTTCTTCAAACCAAGCTGCTTACCTATTGCAGATTCAGTCTTCCCAGCCTGGTGCAGGTCTACAATTTTGTTTCTGGTGTCCTTTGACAGCTCTTTGGTCTTGGCCATAGTGGAGTTTGGAGTGTGACTGTTTGAGGTTGTGGACAGGTGTCTTTTATACTGATAACAAATGTTTTTCTCAATTTGTCTGTCATAGTTGACGTGTACCTATGATGAAAATTACAGGCCTCTCTCATCTTTTTAAGTGGGAGAACTTGCACAATTGGTGGCTGACTAAATACTTTTTTCCCCCACTGTATGTGCCTACCTCATCTCTACATTGTAATGGGTAAAACGCCAAGTATTTTTTAAAAACATTTAAATCATTTTTTAGCCCACGTTCTTATCCAGATCCACTTACAGTAGTGAGTGCATACATTTTCGTACTGATCCGCCATAGGAATCAAACCCACAACCCAGTCATTGCAGGTGCAATGCTCTACCAGCTGAGCCACTTGGGACCCTTTGCCAAGTATAGCAAAGTTAGTTGCAATTATCGAATGAAATCGAGATTATCCGTTTTAGATTGTTTTGTATTTTCATTATGAGCTAAGGATAGACCCTAGAAAGCAGCATTGTAGAAAGTGTTTGAGATATATCAATTAACATTCGTTGTCTGTGTGTGAGCTCCCACACATAAAAGTGTGTGCCTGTGTTACATTAGTGATGCATATTTCACAGCAGCTGTTAAACCCATCAGGGCAAAACATCTGGCCATGGGGGGAAACCCTTTTATTGGGGACACATGACTGCGCGCATCCCCCAAAGTCCCTCCCCCTTGGAGACACAGCTGTCAGGTTAATGGTTTCCAGGTGTGTCTCTTTCGCCTCTTTTGCTTCCCCTCTCTCTGTGCGAGTGTTGAGTTTATAATGGTCAGCCTGAGCTTCTGTAGAAAGGGTGATGGCATCTATATTTATACACAGTCTCTTCCCGTCTTCTCCCCTGCTGGCGAGTGCGCCTGTTGCTAATTCATCACTCCGCAGTTCTCTCTGTAGTCCGATATGACACCGTAATTTCCACATTCATTTGACATGTCATTTACCTACGCGTCTCTCGACGGTAGCCTTGTTGACATTGGAACCATCCATCACTAGTTTAGCCGTCTTATCTCCACATTACCAGGCTGTGAATGTCCCCTGGGGGACCCAAGGGCCGGCAGGTTCCTCCGTCCATGACCCACTCAGCCGTGCATTGCTCTGTGGGTGACGGTGTAATGAGGCAAGGTAGCTATGAGACAGACGCCCCACTAACCCTCAAGTCATGTGGTTCCAGGATGAAGTTGCCCAATACATTAACACTCTGATATATGGTCAGGCTTGCTTTTTTTTTACCTCCTATTGAAGTAAGAATAGGTAGTCCAGCATTTGAAGGTTGAGCGTCCCAGCTGATGATTCCCTATGGGCGACTGCTAGTCCCCTTCCCAGGTTGGGGAAAACACCTCCAATCTCCAATCAGTCTACCATCTTATAGTGCAGACGGATTTAGATCTAGAAGTTATAATAACAGTTAATTCCGCTAACTGTCTGAGATCATAACGTCATCATCAACCTTCCGTCCCAGCCCGATAAATAATTTGTTAGTTGCTAAACACAGAAGCAGGGACGGTAACAATGATGGATAAATAACTATTCCCATTTAAGTTCTTAGCAATCTAGCAAAGTATCAATGTAATACTTATATTTAATTCAGATTCAGTTAGATGCTTTTCAAAAACTTTAAGGGAAACAGGCACTGGCAGAACAAAAAGATCTCAAAAGATGTTCAAATAAATATTTAGACAATACAGTAAAGTAACTGCAGACAACAGTTTCATGTTTTGAAGGTATTGTTCTTCTGCAAAAATGAGCTGCAAACTTTGCACTGGTGCATAAACACACATTTGGCCATAAAACATGCTATAAAATGAAAGCCGCTCTTTGGGTTATGAATCCCATCCTCTGATGCAAAATGGTACTGAGATACTTTACCTTCACTCGACAGGTCCATGAATTTCCATGAACACATCCATGAACACATTTTGTTCCCATTGCAGTGAAACTCAAACATTTTATTACTGGCAAAATGGCACACTGAACCTGTAGAGTGCCCATATCAGAGACCTGGAGTTCACATACTATGTTTTATGTAAATTGTTACTGACACTTTGGTACCTTTCAGCCTGAGGATTTGGATATCTGATCAGACCATCCTTCTTGCCTAAAATAACCCCAAAATCAACAGGGGCTCATACAGAGAAACATTTGTTTTACAATCATAAATATATTTCTTAAATCTAATTTCCACAAAGACCAACAATCTGAGTCATTTTGATGTGTCATGGAGTTTTAGCCCCCTTTTTGAACAGGTCATTGTCATAGGGAAACATGGCTTTTTTTACCCTTTGACCTTTCTGCATTACGCTGAGGTCATGGCAGAGCAATGCAGTGACAGCAACGATGAGATATGTAGCTCACCAATGCTTTCACTCCATGACAGTCCAGTTTATGTGAAACGGAAACTTCAATTTCATCCTCTGCTCTCAGTTCCTCATGTACTTGTCCTAACTCTGGCAGGTGTTGCCTTTCACACTTTCTCCATTCCAGAAAGTTTGCCATTTAGGCTGAGTGGTAGCGAAAATATAGAGACTGAATGTTGGATTGTAGGATGGTTGGTTTGAACATATCAGAAAATGATTATACCCGGAAGGCAAAGTTATGGAATCAATAAAGCGGTTTCAGATGGTGACATAACTCTTTGTAGCCTACCAGCCAAATTCCTCCTCCCTTCCTCCAACCCAACGCTTTCCACAGAGCTGGTGGCACCCGCTGTCTGAAGCTTGAAAAACGACTGTCCAGCAGAACGTAAAATAACGTAATGGCTTTGTCCAATATTCTGTCAACTCGCCCTGTCTTCTGTTATCCTTTTCTCTTCCCTCATGTCCCTGCCTCTGCTCTTTCCAATGCTCACAAGCAACCGTCAATATTTTTAGGACCACACTTCCATGAAATGCCCTCATGGAGTGTAACATTTTGAATTAATTCAAAGGCTTGTTCCAGTTTCTTTATTATCTTGACTCTAGCATGCTTTCATTTTGCCCGTCTCTCTCCATGTGCAGACTCTTTGCAGTCTCGTATGCCCTCCTCCCTCTCTCCCTGTTTTCTTTCTCCCACTACTCTCTCTCAAAAATTCTAAGTGACTTTATGGCTATAACAGCAATATTCCATCTTTGCCAAAACACTAAAAAGTCATAAATCAATGCCAATGCATGGACACACAGTTCCTATAAAAGCTCACTCAGCATTCAATATTTTTATTTCTTTATTTCCCTGCCGCTGTCTGGTGTACTCTCTCTCTCTCGCCATCACTTAAGGACTCTTGGATTTTCCTTGACCATTTTGTTCATGTTGTTCTACAAATCTACAAATGTTTTTTAAGTCCTCCCTGCCTCTCCATCTTCATATCTTTCAATAAGAAGGCTGAGTAGTCTGAGGTGGCATCGCCACTGAAGTTGGGCTTGAATTGTCCAAACTGACATTTATAGTAACTCTCCCTTCCTCCCTGTGTCCCCTGCTCGCTCTTTTTCCACTGCAGGGAAAGATATAAACACATGAAGCGCTAGAGCCAAGATGGACATATGCCTACTGCCATAGTCCTCATGCAGAGCCATTGAAACAGAGCCAACATGGTCCCTGGGCCTAGCAGCCTCTGCCTAATTTCCAGCTCTCCAGACTCAGGTACACACACACACACACACACACACACACACACACACACACACACACACACACACACACACACACACACATTCTGTGAAACAGAACTGATGATGTCTGTCTCACTTTCAAAGCAGCCCCAGTTGACGGTTATTACTCTGGAGCCAAAATGGGGGCACGTACTGTGTCTATCATTCCGGAAATAAAGAGGCAAAAAGGCCAGGACAGGGACAGTCACGGAAGGAGATGGATGGCTCTTGGAGGAGGAGAGATCCATACATGCAAGAACAGATAAAAAAGGGAACAAAGTAAATCAACACCACATGATGTTTTGATTTGGCTGATGCAAATATTGCTATAATATCTAACACATTGCTTTGTCGTTAAATAGCTTCTTGATGGTAAAATTGAATGACAGACAGAGACAGACAAAGAGACAATACCCAGACAGAGAGAGGAAGACTATCTCTTAATATTATCGGCTGCCTGTAGACCCGGGAGTTCTGGGTTTGGGACCATTGGCGCTGGCTAATGACCTTTTCAGCTGAGGTTTGAGAGGAGACAGGTGAATCAAGTACACAGTAAAATACATGAAACACACAAGCCCAATCCATGACATATATTTTGCATATTATTTTGTGCACACACACATTCCCCTACACACAAATATACATATTTGATGCTTGAAGGCATGTACAACTGTAACCAATACCCTTTTATGTAAATGCTAAATTCAGATGCAGTCTTCGATCAAAGCTGCGATAGACTAGAGTCCTGTCCAGGGGGTGTACTTGTACATCAAGCTATCTCACGGTACAGAAACAGGAGATAGGCTCCTGTTCCTATTGCTCGTGCAATGCTTGCTTACTTACTTTGATCCAAGCAGTATGCATGTAACGTTATTAGTCTTAAGTCTTCTGTAAAAGACTTACCTCCTGCAGTCAGTTCATACTGTACAAGCGTTACGGAGTCAAGCCCTATCAAAAACACATTTACCACATCCAGTACAGATGCACACATAACATGGATCTATGTACACACGTGTCAGAACACAATTGCACACACACACACACACAAACACACACACACACACACACACACATTCTCTCTCTCTCTCTCTTTCTCAGAACATACAGTGAGGGAAAAAAGTATTTGATCCCCTGCTGATTTTGTACGTTTGCCCACTGACAAAAAATGATCAGTCTATAATTTTAATGGTAGGTTTATTTGAACAGTGAGAGACAGAATAACAACAAAAAAATCCAGAAAAATGCATGTCAAAAATGTTATAAATTGATTTGCATTTTAATGAGGGAAATAAGTATTTGAACCCCTCTCAATCAGAAAGATTTCTGGCTCCCAGGTGTCTTTTATACAGGTAACGAGCTGAGATTAGGAGCACACTTTTAAAGGGAGTGCTCCTAATCTCAGCATGTTACCTTTATAAAAGACACCTGTCCACAGAAGCAATCAATCAATCAGATTCCAAACTCTCCACCATGGCCAAGACCAAAGAGCTCTCCAAGGATGTCAGGGACAAGATTGTAGACCTACACAAGGCTAGAATGGGCTACAAAACCATCGCCAAGCAGCTTGGTGAGAAGGTGAGAACAGTTGGTGCGATTATTCGCAAATGGAAGAAACACAAAATAATTGTCAATCTCTCTCGGCCTGGGGCTCCATGCAAGATCTCACCTCGTGGAGTTGCAATGATCATGAGAACGGTGTGGAATCAGCCCAGAACTACACGGGAGGATCTTGTCAATGGCAGCTGGGACCATAGTCACCAAGAAAACAATTGGTAACACACTACGCCGTGAAGGACTGAAATCCTGCAGCGCCCGCAAGGTCCCCCTGCTCAAGAAAGAACATATACAGGGCCGTCTGAAGTTTGCCAAGGAACATCTGAACGATTCAGAGGAGAACTTGGTGAAAGTGTTGTGGTCAGATGAGACCAAAATGGAGCTCTTTGGCATCAACTCAACTCGCCGTGTTTGGAGGAGGAGGAATGCTGCCTATGACCCCAAGAACACCATCCCCACCGTCAAATATGGAGGTGGAAACATTATGCTTTGGGGGTGTTTTTCTGCTAAGGGGACAGGACAACTTCACCGCATCAAAGGGACGATGGACGGGGCCATGTACCGTCAAATCTTGGGTGAGAACCTCCTTCCCTCAGCCAGGGCATTGAAAATGGGTCGTGGATGGGTATTCCAGCATGACAATGACCCAAAACACACGGCCAAGGCAACAAAGGAGTGGCTCAAGAAGAAGCACATTAAGATCCTGGAGTGGCCTAGCCAGTCTCCAGACCTTAATCCCATAGAAAATCTGTGGAGGGAGCTGAAGGTTTGAGCTGCCAAACGTCAGCCTCGAAACCTTAATGACTTGGAGAAGATCTGCAAAGAGGAGTGAAACAAAATCCCTCCTGAGATGTGTGCAAACCTGGTGGCCAACTACAAGAAACGTCTGACCTCTGTGATTGCCAACAAGGGTTTTGCCACCAAGTACTAAGTCATGTTTGCAGAGGGGTCAAATACTTATTTCCCTCATTAAAATGCAAATCAATTTATTACATTTTTGACATATGTTTTTCTGGATTTTTTTGGTTGTTATTCTGTCTCTCACTGTTCAAATAAACCTACCATTAAAATTATAGACTGATCATGTCTTTGTCAGTGGACAAACGTACAAAATCAGCAGGGGATCAAACACTTTTTTCCCTCACTGTTGGTACTAACTCGCAGTCAGGTAGCGGTCTTCACCCTGCTTTGATTATTCGCAGACCTGTGGCTTGAAGTTAGAACTGGGGCGTCTGGGGCATCTGATGCATCGGGCACTCGGGCAAAGAGCTGATCGTGAGGTAGCTTCCGTGAAGGCAGCATATTGGCCACAGAGTGTATATAAAACCCATTGCAGCCTTACCATTGCAAGATGAGCTTTCCTGAGTAACCAAATCTGATGAAAACAATGATCCTACACTTATTTCTCCATATAGCTGTGTTGGCCTAACATCTCCCAACACATACCAAACATGTTAAATAAACATTTATGGACGTTCATTTAACCGCATTGTTACCGTTGATGGCTTTTAGCCGGGAGCTGGTGACATGATTACAGTGATAATAGCGGTATTGTATTCCAGTGTAGCAGGCTGGCTCAGATACAAGGTGTTTATTAGGGAAAATGCCCTGAAATGTTAAAGTCAACAGAGAACGCAAGCGGTAGCCTTGTTTCCACAGTCGCTGCGAACATGTGGAGACATTTAACAACCACCTTAAACGCTACTGTCCTTAAATTGGTTATAATTGAGAGATGATGAACAGCATTTAACAGAGATTAGTAGAGGTTGTTGGCCACCCTTTACGCTCTGCATGTTCATTACCACTCAATCAGTTATTGTGTCGAATATGTTCATTCCCACAAAGCGGTTCAGTCAAGTGTAGGCTCACACAGGGCAGACATATGCCCAGGGCATGTGCTCAACACTTAAAAATAAAGCAAGGACATATTCCCTGCACATATAAACAGTGAGCACATGTGCTGTTTCAGTGCGCATACTACTGGCTCACGCACTCACCGCATAAATCACACTCACCAGCTCGGACAAATCTAGACTCTCCCTTTCAAGAGCTTTGTGTGTCCCCTCACACGTGGGCCCTGCGCACGGGCGCACACACACACAGTGGGGTCCGAAATGATTGACACCCTTGATAAAGATGAGCAATCATGACTGTATAAAATAAATAATTCAAATGCTGAGCTATATTGAATGCTAACAAATTGAGGAAATTATATTACTTTATACTAATACAATTGCTCAGAGAAAGAGATTTTGTTTAACAAGTAATCTTTTTTTTTTCTCAAAAAGGTAGGTGTCAAAATGAATGACACCCCTAAAGATTCTTATAAATAAAGTAGTCAAAAGTTGAGTATTTGGTCCCATATTCATAGCACGCAATGACCACATCAAACTTGTGACTCTACAAACTTGTTGGATGCTTTTGCAGTTAGTTTTGGTTGTGTTTCAGATTATTTTGTGCCCAATACAAATTAATAGTAAATAATGCAGTGTCATTTTGGAGTCACTTTTATTGTAAATAAGAACATAATATTTCTAAACACTTCTACATTAATGTGGATCCTACAGAGGGTCAATGATCATTCCCCCAAAACATGCTAACCTCCCCTGTTATTGGTAATGGTGAGAAACATATTCTATTCTTATTTATAATAAAAGTGACTCCAAAATGACACAATACATTATTTACCATTCATTTCTATTAGGCACAAAATAATCTGAAACACAACCAAAATAAACTGCAAATGCATCCAACAAATTTGTAGAATCACAAGCTTGATGTCATTGCGTGCTAGGAATATGGGACTTTTGACTACTTTATTTATATGAGTCTTTAGTGGTGTCAATTTTGACCCCTAAATTATTTTTGAAGAAAAAATGTTTGTGTTAAACAAAATCTCTTTCTCTGAGCAATTGTATTAATATAATTTCCTCATTATTTTGAGCATACAATATACAGTGGGGAAAAAAGTATTTAGTCAGCCACCAATTGTGCAAGTTCTCCCACTTAAAAAGATGAGAGAGGCCTGTAATTTTCATCATAGGTACACGTCAACTATGACAGACAAAAGGAGAAGAAAAAATCCAGAAAATCACATTGTAGGATTTTTAATGAATTTATTTGCAAATTATGGTGGAAAATAAGTATTTGGTCAATAACAAAAGTTTCTCAATACTTTGTTATATACCCTTTGTTGGCAATGACACAGGTCAAACGTTTTCTGTAAGTATTGCTGGTATTTTGGCCCATTCCTCCATGCAGATCTCCTCTAGAGCAGTGATGTTTTGGGGCTGTCGCTGGGCAACACAGACTTTCAACTCCCTCCAAAGATTTTCTATGGGGTTGAGATCTGGAGACTGGCTAGGCCACTCCAGGACCTTGAAATGCTTCTTACGAAGCCACTCCTTCGTTGCCCGGGTGGTGTGTTTGGGATCATTGTCATGCTGAAAGACCCAGCCACGTTTCATCTTCAATGCCCTTGCTGATGGAAGGAGGTTTTCACTCAAAATCTCACGATACATGGCCCCATTCATTCTTTCCTTTACACGGATCAGTCGTCCTGGTCCCTTTGCAGAAAAACAGCCCCAAAGCATGATGTTTCCACCCCCATGCTTCACAGTAGGTATGGTGTTCTTTGGATGCAACTCAGCATTCTTTGTCCTCCAAACACAACGAGTTGAGTTTTTACCAAAAAGTTATATTTTGGTTTCATCTGACCATATGACATTCTCCCAATCCTCTTCTGGATCATCCAAATGCACTCTAGCAAACTTCAGACGGGCCTGGACATGTACTGGCTTAAGCAGGGGGACACGTCTGGCACTGCAGGATTTGAGTCCCTGGCGGCGTAGTGTGTTACTGATGGTAGGATTTGTTACTTTGGTCCCAGCTCTCTGCAGGTCATTCACTAGGTCCCCCCGTGTGGTTCTGGGATTTTTGCTCACCGTTCTTGTGATCATTTTGACCCCACGGGGTGAGATCTTGCGTGGAGCCCCAGATCGAGGGAGATTATCAGTGGTCTTGTATGTCTTCCATGTCCTAATAATTGCTCCCACAGTTGATTTCTTCAAACCAAGCTGCTTACCTATTGCAGATTCAGTCTTCCCAGCCTGGTGCAGGTCTACAATTTTGTTTCTGGTGTCCTTTGACAGCTCTTTGGTCTTGGCCATAGTGGAGTTTGGAGTGTGACTGTTTGAGGTTGTGGACAGGTGTCTTTTATACTGATAACAAGTTCAAACAGGTGCCATTAATACAGGTAACGAGTGGAGGACAGAGGAGCCTCTTAAAGAAGAAGTTACAGGTCTGTGAGAGCCAGAAATCTTGCTTGTTTGTAGGTGACCAAATACTTATTTTCCCCCATAATTTGCAAATAAATTCATTAAAAATCCTACAATGTGATTTTCTGGATTTTTTTTCTCAATTTGTCTGTCATAGTTGACGTGTACCTATGATGAACATTACAGGCCTCTCTCATCTTTTTAAGTGGGAGAACTTGCACAATTGGTGGCTGACTAAATACTTTTTTTCCCCACTGTAGCTCAGTATTTGATTTATTTATTTTATACAGACATTATTGTTCATCTTTATCAAGGGTGTCAATTTCAGACCCCACTGTACATACACACACACTGACAGTGCCCTTCTCGCACACAGGCCTAGTTGGACTGCCAGTCGTAAATCAGGAAGCCAGTTTTATATAATGGAGAGTTTCCACTGCTGTAACCCAAGCCAACCAGACCCAGTCAAATAAAAGTGAAATAAAGCTCAATTGAATAAAATGACTGGAGGGTGTCGATTTTTCAGGGGACAGGTTAGAGAGACCTGAACATACTACATGTTAAAGCAGGCTAAATGAGCACAGTGCTTAATATACCTTACTTAGTCTTTCCTGTCTGCGCTTATAAAGACAGCACAGAACATTGCAAACACACATAAAATGCTGTGAATAGAGAACGACAGAACCTCCACACTAAGCGTAGGAATACATCTATAAACTCGTCTTCGCTCAGGAAGGAGAGAGAGATGCAGGTAGACACACAGCACACAAAGATCAACCAATGTCCATGCCCTGATACTTCCTCAACACAACATGGAGACAATGTAAACACAAGCAAACAGATGTACATGCCTGGACACACACACACATCTGCATAAACACAAGCAGACTATACATGCCTGGACACTTACACATACTCACTAACACGTTCAGCCAGCCGGTGGTAGTGTTTACAAGCAGAGGCTGTTCCGGGTGGTTGGACTTTATTGCCACCTTGACATTAAAGCTATTTGGGACCCATTGTTATTCTTATGAGTCTATCTCTCCCTCACCCGCATCAGCAGCTCTAGACATTTAATAGGTACAGTGGGGAAAAAAAGTATTTAGTCAGCCACCAATTGTGCAAGTTCTCCCACTTAAAAAGATGAGAGAGGCCTGTAATTTTCATCATAGGTACACATCAACTATGACAGACAAATTGAGGAAAAAAAATCCAGAAAATCCCATTGTAGGATTTTTAATGAATTTATATGCAAATTATGGTGGAAAATAAGTATTTGGTCACCTACAAACAAGCAAGATTTCTGGCTCTCACAGACCTGTAACTTCTTCTTTCAGAGGCTCCTCTGTCCTCCACTCGTTACCTGTATTAATGGCACCTGTTTGAACTTGTTATCAGTATAAAATACACCTGTCCACAACCTCAAACAGTCACACTCCAAACTTCACAATGGCCAAGACCAAAGAGCTGTCAAAGGACACCAAAAACAAAATTGTAGACCTGCACCAGGCTGGGAAGACTGAATCTGCAATAGGTAAGCAGCTTGGTTTGAAGAAATCAACTGTGGGAGCAATTATTAGGAAATGGAAGACATACAAGACCACTGATAATCTCCCTCGATCTGGGGCTCCACGCAAGATCTCACCCCGTGGGGTCAAAATGATCACAAGAACGGTGAGCAAAAATCCCAGAACCACACGGGGGGACCTAGTGAATGACCTGCAGAGAGCTGGGACCAAAGTAACAAAGCCAACCATCAGTAACACACTACGCCGCCAGGGACTCAAATCCTGCAGTGCGAGACGTGTCCCCCTGCTTAAGCCAGTACATGTCCAGGCCCGTCTGAAGTGCATTTGGATGATCCAGAAGAGGATTGGGAGAATGTCATATGGTCAGATGAAACCAAAATATAACTTTTTGGTAAAAACTCAACTCGTCATGTTTGGAGGGCAAAGAATGCTGAGTTGCATCCAAAGAACACCATACCTACTGTGAAGCATGGGGTTGGAAACATCATGCTTTGGGGCTGTTTTTCTGCAAAGGGACCAGGACGACTGATCCGTGTAAAGGAAAGAATGAATGGGGCCATGTATCGTGAGATTTTGAGTGAAACCCTCCTTCCATCAGCAAGGGCATTGAAGATGAAACGTGGCTGGGTCTTTCAGCATGACAATGATCCCAAACACACCGCCCGGGCAACGAAGGAGTGGCTTCGTAAGAAGCATTTCAAGGTCCTGGAGTGGCCTAGCCAGTCTCCAGATCTCAACCCCATAGAAAATATTTGGAGGGAGTTGAAAGTCTGTGTTGCCCAGCGACAGCCCCAAAACATCACTGCTCTAGAGGAGATCTGCATGGAGGAATGGGCCAAAATACCAGCAACAGTGTGTGAAAACCTTGTGAAGACTTACAGAAAACGTTTGACCTGTGTCATTGCCAACAAAGGGTATATAACAAAGTATTGAGAAACTTTTGTTATTGACCAAATACTTATTTTCCACCATCATCATATGCCAATAAATTCATTAAAAATCCTACAATGTGATTTTCTGGATTTTTTTTTCTCATTTTGTCTGTCATAGTTGACGTGTACCTATGATGAAAATTACAGGCCTCTCTCATCTTTTTAAGTGGGAGAACTTGCACAATTGGTGGCTGACTAAATACTTTTTTTCCCCACTGTATGTATTTAAATGGGCAACTTTAGCCCATTCTTGGTCATTCTATGAATGGTTTGCAATAAGGTTCACAAATGTGTATGGGTGTGTGTGTGAGAGAGAGAGAGAATCTGTTTGCAGGTTTGCGTGTGTGTGTGTCTGTGAATGAGAAGATCAAAAGAGTTTGAAGAGCCCTCTGTGATTATTTCAGCAGCAATAAGATAATTACTGGACACTGTCGTAAAACAGTGGGAGAGAATGAGAACTGTTCCCACACACACACACAATATTCTGTCATTATCAATTGGTTTAAAAACTACTCTTTCCCCCTGTGTGCCAGAAAGAATAATAGTAAAAAGGAAAGAAATACCCAAGTAGAAAAAAAATAACCCTTATTACTGTATTATAAAAATTGGGACAGTAATATATTTGAAATGATATCATCTGTCAGGACCATAAAATAAGGAAATTATGTCATGGGGACTTTTACTCGTGTTAAGCAAACTTAATGAGTTTCCATCCCTGATATTATCATGATCATTTTCACTCTTGAGCTTCATCTCTCGAGCTCTCTTTCATGGCTGTGCTGGCATGACACTGGTTATGGGTCACTCCTGCCAAAGCACTGAGGGATGGATGGGGTGTACGTTTTCTATCCCTGCTTTCCTCTTCTTTCTCTCTGCAGAGATGTTGTTCTTGAAGTGGTCATTAACTTAATGTCCATAACTTTTTTTGTGAGACTTTGCAGACTTGTTGACGCATTAACTTAAATGTCAATGGAAGAATCCATGGCCATCTTACATTGAGAAAAACCTTGCCTTGGATCCCCTGGGTTCTCTGAGGAACAAAAGCATTGTTATGGATGGTTTACTCACGACTAGATTGCGTGTATGCAGAATCCTTACATCTGAACTGTTTCAATGTAAAGTATGGACACCAGATGGCAGAAGTGCGCACGGAGCGACCCTGACGTATTTTTTGGACGTATTTTTGTGGTCCTGTCCAGCGTTGATACCAACGTCCACGGACATTGATTTTTGGTCTGGACCGGCCTTGATATGACCCAAACATAGATGTCTACACTGAGTGTACAAAACATTAGGAACAACTGCTCTTTCCATTACATAAACTGACCAGGTGAATCCAGGTGAAAGCTATGATCCCTTATTGATGTCACTTGTTAAATCCACTTCAAATCAGTGTAGATGAAGGGGAGGAGACAATAAATAAGGATTTTTAAGCCTCGAGACAATTGAGACATAGACTGTGTATGTTTGCCATTCAGAGGATGAATGGGCAAGACAAAATATTTAACTGCCTTTAAACGGGGTATGGTAGTAGGTGCCAGGCGCACTGGTTTGAGTGTGTCAAGAACTGCAATGCTGCCGGGTTTTTCCACACTCAACAGTTTCCCGTGTGTATCAAGAATGGTCCACCACCCAAAGGACATCCAGCCAACTTGACACAACAGTGGGAAGCATTGGAGTCAATATGGGCCAGCATCCCTGTGGAACGCTTTCAACACCTTGTAGAGTCCATGCCCAACGAACTGAGGCTGTTCTGAGTGCAAAAGGGGGTGCAACTCAATATTAGGAAGGTGTTTCTAATGTTTTGTACACTCAGTAAATGTTTGGTTCTGGACTGGCCTTGATTTACCCCAAACATAGACGTCTATGATTGGTTCAGATTTGGATCTATGTTTCACAACTTCAAAACATCAATTTACTTTAGGGAAAGCCAGCATCGCCAACTTTCCTTTCCAATTCGCAAGAGGCTAAAACCAGAGATCTGTATATAATGACGAGATGCTCATATCTCTGCCCTAACAATGGGAGTTGTTGTCCCATAGGCGGGAAGACAGGCTACAAGCTTAGGTCTGCATAATATGCCCATAAAAACGCATTGGGCGTATTCTGAACAGATTTTGGCGAGAGTGAGCCCTCTCGCTTCGTCTCTTCCTCTCTGCTGAAACTATCACCAGAGAAAGTATCAGAGCGAGCCAAACTGTGCCCCTCTGTCTCAGTATACAGAGCATTAGGAAAGTATTCAGATCCCTTGACCTTTTCCACATTTTGTTACGTTACAGCCTTATTCTAAAATGGATTAAATAGATTTTTTCCCTCATCAATCTACACACAATACCCCATAATAAAAATAATAATGATATCACATTTACATAAGTATTCAGACCCTTTACTCAGTACTTTGTTGAAGCACCTTTGGCAGCGATTACAGCCTCGAGTCTTCTTGGGTATGACGCTACAAGTTTGGCACACCTGTATTTGGGGAGTTTCTCCCATTCTTCTCTGCAGATCCTCTCAAGCTCTGTCAGGTTGGATAGGTTGCGTCCAGGCTCTGGCTGGGCCACTCAAGGACATTCAGAGACTTGTCCCGAAGCAACTCCTGCGTCGTCTTGGCTGTGTGCTTAGGGTCATTGTCCTATTGGAAGGTGAATCCTTGGCCCCAGTCTGAGGTCCTGAGCGCTCTGGAGGAGGATCTCTCTGTACTTTGCTCCGTTCATCTTTCCCTCGATCCTGACTAGTCTCCCAGTCCCTGCCGCTGAAAAACATCCCCACAGCATGATGCTGCTACCACCATGCTTCATCGTAGGGATGATGCCAGGTTTCCTCCAGACGTGACGCTTAGCATTTAGGCCAAAGAGTTCAATCTTGGTTTCATCAAACCAGAGAATCTTGTTTCTCATGGTCTGAGAATATTTAGGTGCCTTTTGGCAAACTCCAAGCGGGCTGTCATGTGCCTTTTACTGAAGAGTGTCTTCCGTCTGGCCACTCTACCATAAAGGCCTGATTGGTGGAGTGCTGCAGAGATGGTTGTCCTTCTGGAAGGTTCTCCCATCTCCACAGAGGAACTCTGGAGCTCTGTCAGAGTGACCATCGAGTTCTTGGTCACCCCCAACCAAGGCCCTTCTCCCCCGATTGCTCAGTTTGGCCGGGCAGCCAGCTCTAGGAAGAGTCTTGGTGATTCCAAACTTCTTCCATTTAAAAATGATGGAGGCCACTGTGTTCTTGGGGACCTTCAATGCTGCAGAAATGTTTTGGTAGCCTTACCCAGATCTGTGCCTCAACACAATCCTGTCTCGGAGCTCTACAGACAATTCCTTCGACCTCATGGCTTGGTTTTTGCTCTGACATGCACGATCAACTGTGGGAACTTATATAGACAGGTGTGTGCCTTTCCAAATCATGCCCAATCAATTGAATTTACCACAGGTGGACGCCAATCAAGTTGTAGAAACATCTGAAGGATGATCAATGGAAACAGGATGCACCTGAGCTCAAATTTGAGTCTCATAGCAATAAGGTATTTCTGTTTTTTGTTTTTTTTACATATGCAAGAATGTCTAAAAACCTGTTTTCGCTTTGTCATTATGGGGTACTGTGTGTAGATAAAAAAAAAAAAAACTATTTTAATTTAAGGCTGTAACGTAACAAAATGTGGAAATAGTCAAGGGGTCTGAATACTTTCCGAATGCACTGTATGTAGCACATGTATCTGATCCTGTCTGGCCAGAAATAGTAGGACATGCCATACTATTTTTGTCCAAACAGCATCAGATACATGGTCTACACATACTGAGACAGAGGGGCGCTGTTTTGCTTGATCGGATGCTATATCTGAGATTGATGCATCTTTCTGTCGGTGTGCGTCTCGGTCAAATAAATGATCAATATTTTATTTTAATTGTATGGGCAAGGAGGTATGGGCGGACGGGCCAGGCGCCCTAAGGCCTGCCCCTAACGCCGGCACTGTTTCCCCATGTGTGCAACTTCTGCAAGCACCTCTACTGCTCTATGCCACTATGCAAATGCAATTTTTTTTTATGCGTTCCGGTACCTCAGAGCCCCCCAGTCCACCCCTTTCTCACGCTCATTTTTTGTTCCGGCACCTCCCGATTTACAAACTAAGCACTGACCAGCTAGCTGCTTATCAAGTGTAGATAATTGGCAAATTATACCAAATAATCTACCAAACTATTTCTCAATGTTTATCAAAATGACTGTAGCTGGCTAATTAACTTGATCATGCTTTGTGATACATGTCGCCCTGTCACCTACAGTAGAACCTGATGAAGAACATGGGGGGAAACAATTGGCCATGTTTTTTTGTCCTGCCAGATCCTCGATGAGAAGGTTCTAGCTAGTGTATCCCTCTGTCCAATTCTTGTTGGATGTAGTTGTCCAGTTTATTAGGTCCCATGACTGTTGTGATTATTTTTGCTTTAGCGTCATCTGTACTGATAGAGCGGATCTAGTCTCACGTGCGGAAGAAAGCCGTCTGGCGCGAGAGACTCATTGGGCGGCAGGTAGCCTAGCGGTTAAGAGGGTTGGGCCAGTAACCGAAAGGTTGCTGGTTCGAATCCCCGAGCCGACAAGGTGAAAAATCTGTCAATGTGCCCTTGAGTAAGGCACTCAACCCTAATTACTCCTATAAGTCATAAATGTAAAAAAATTATGGGAGGAGAATAGAGCAGACCCATACGTTCTGACTGAATGCACATTTACTTTGTGCTGTTATAATTTATGCTATAAAATCCTGTGATTTCATTAGGGCAGATACCCCTCATAACAAATAGCTGGAAAAGCATTAAGCTATCCAAGCAATGTTCGCATGGCCAATGCACCCACGGAGGCAGAGCTGCCTGGCAGTCACTGAAGGGCAGAGTAGTAAGTAACTGAACAGCTTGTTTTGAACAATATACACTGCTCAAAAAAATAAAGGGAACACTAAAATAACACATCCTAGATCTGAATGAATGAAATAATCTCATTAAATACTTTTTTCTTTACATAGTTGAATGTGCTGACAACAAAATCACACAAAAATTACCAATGGAAATCAAATTTATCAACCCATGGAGGTCTGGATTTGGAGTCACCCTCAAAATTAAAGTGGAAAACCACACTACAGGCTGATCCAACTTTGATGTAATGTCCTTAAAACAAATCAAAATGAGGCTCAGTAGTGTGTGTGGCCTCCACATGCCTGTATGACCTCCCTACAACGCCTGGGCATGCTCCTGATGAGGTGGCGGATGGTCTCCTGAGGGATCTCCTCCCAGACCTGGACTAAAGCATCCGCCAACTCCTGGACAGTCTGTGGTGCAACGTGGCGTTGGTGGATGGAGCGAGACATGATGTCCCAGATGTGCTCAATTGGATTAAGGTCTGGGGAACGGGCGGGCCAGTCCATAGCATCAATGCCTTCCTCTTGCAGGAACTGCTGACACACTCCAGCCACATGAGGTCTAGCATTGTCTTGCATTAGGAGGAACCCAGGGCCAACCGCACCAGCATATGGTCTCACAAGGGGTCTGAGGATCTCATCTCGATACCTAATGGCAGTCAGGCTACCTCTGGCGAGCACATGGAGGGCTGTGCGGCCCCCCAAAGAAATGCCACCCCACACCATGACTGACCCACCGCCAAACCGGTCATGCTGGAGGATGTTGCAGGCAGCAGAACGTTCTCCACGGCGTCTCCAGACTCTGTCACGTCTGTCACGTGCTCAGTGTGAACCTGCTTTCATCTGTGAAGAGCACAGGGCGCCAGTGGCGAATTTGCCAATCTTGGTGTTCTCTGGCAAATGCCAAACGTCCTGCACGGTGTTGGGCTGTAAGCACAACCCCCACCTGTGGATGTCGGGCCCTCATACCACTCTCATGGAGTCTGTTTCTGACCGTTTGAGCAGACACATGCACATTTGTGGCCTGCTGGAGGTCATTTTACAGGGCTCTGGCAGTGCTCCTCCTGCTCCTCCTTGCACAAAGGCGGAGGTAGCAGTCCTGCTGCTGGGTTGTTGCCCTCCTACGGCCTCCTCCACGTCTCCTGATGTACTGGCCTGTCTCCTGGTAGCGCCTCCATGCTCTGGACACTACGCTGACAGACACAGCAAACCTTCTTGCCACAGCTCGCATTGATGTGCCATCCTGGATGAGCTGCACTACCTGAGCCACTTGTGTGGGTTGTAGACTCCGTCTCATGCTACCACTAGAGTGAAAGCACCGCCAGCATTCAAAAGTGACCAAAACATCAGCCAGGAAGCATAGGAACTGAGAAGTGGTCTGTGGTCACCATCTGCAAAACCAGTCCTTTATTGGGGGTGTCTTGCTAATTGCCTATAATTTCCACCTGTTGTCTATTCCATTTGCACAACAGCATGTGAAATGTATTGTCAATCAGTGTTGCTTCCTAAGTGGACAGTTTGATTTCACAGAAGTGTGATTGACTTGGAGTTACATTGTGTTGTTTAAGTGTTCCCTTTATTTTTTGGAGCAGTGTATTTTTTAAACCGTACAATGTACACATTTACCACACTTTTATGAGCATTTAAAACATAATCCATGAAATATATAATATATACATTTTTGTAAATAAATAAATACATAATTGAGGCCAATCACAAGCGGGGCGCCGCCCCAAACACCCTAATGGGCGGACAGCCACTGGTACAGTACAGTAGAGCACAGAGTAAAGAAATGTAAACTAGAGTTCAGTAAAGCACAGTAGAGTATAATTTACTATATTGTACCCTCCTTTACTCGAATGTAGTCTACTAAACTAAACTGTTCTGTACTCTACTGAAATAAACTCTACTGTATTGTACTATACTGAATTAACCTGTACTGTACTCTGCAGTACTGAATTAAACTACTGTCCTGTCCCATACTTCACTGTACTATACAGTGCTCTTCTGTACTGAACTGTGCTGTTCAAACTTGTGAGCCTAGACGTCTATGATTTGTTATTATTTGGTCTAGTCCGGATCGACCAAATGTGTACTTGTTTGGATGTGGAACTCATTTGAATAATACCCAGCATGCTTTGCATGTGTTTGTTTTTACATTTACATTTTGGTCATTCAGCAGATGCTCTCATCCAGAGCGACTTACAGTCAGGTGCATTCAACTAAGGTAGATAAACAACAACATATCAAGAAAAAAATTACATTTATGTAAGCGTTACTGAGAATGTAATTGTAGTTTAATTTATTTTATTAGACGTCTTCAACTTTCATTCAGAACCGAAATAAACCTAATTTCAACATCTGGAAAATACATATTTTCACCTTACATTCAGAACCTAAAATGAACCTACTTCAATGTCTCGTATTTTACACATCTTTTTAACGTAACTTTGCTTACTGGGTCTATCTTTCATGTCTGTAACTCTGGTGGGAAATGTAGAAGCTGACTGTAAACCCCTACCTGAGGGCCAGACAGGCTTCCAATACACCCTAAGCAGCTGTGTGTGTGTGTGAGTGAGTGAGAGGATATTTCCTACTGTATTTAAAATCCAAGACATACTACCTACTGAAATAACAACATTGTACAAGAAACATTAGCTTCTAACTAACAGACTCCAGTGGACTGGTAAAATCACCCTGTAAATCAGTGTAAATTACACCGCACCGAGCAGCTATACTAAAGTGCGATCTAAAGAAAATCATTGGAATGTTCTGGAGGCAGAATTGTCATGTTTACAGTGTCGCCCCTAAGGGGCCAAAGCCAAAACACTCTCCTTTGAACCTTTTACTTTATCAAAATTGGTTATAGTCATCCCTCTTTTCCCATGTTTTCTGAGCCAAAAGTCAATTTTATTACCTCCAAAATAGGAGAAAATGTTTTCGAAAAAGAAAGTAGCATTCCCTGCAGACCGTTCGTGACCAGACAGAAATGTCTCCAAATGTTATGGACTATTCTGAGGTCCTGTAAGGGTCTGACATGGAGATTTATTTTTTGGGTCATACAACCCCACCATCAAAGACTGGGGTCTGATTCACAGAGAAGCGACAATGCATAGAACTCAAGTGCCCCCTAGCTGAGAAAGATGCATGATGAAGACAAACATGTTTTGAGTGTCTCAGTTGTATTAACCTTTACCAATGCGCTCTTTGTTATCCATAAAGCCAGATGAGCAAGAAAAGACACTGAAAAAGAACCCATCTGACTGATTACTTTGACATTCCCTAAAGTAACTAAAGTTAATGTCAAAGTCACGTCAGGCAGACTTTTTTTAGGACTGTTCTTGACTCGTTTTTCTGAATACCCCAGGAATAGGATATGTGCGTGTGTGAGCTGAGCTTCAACTTTGTCACGGAGTGAAGGAGGCCCCATCCTGCATTTATGATGGCTAACCTGTCGCTCTTATTTGCCCTGGTCATCTGCCTTCTGCTTTATAGTTAGGCATTACTTCAGCAATTAGGCCCTTGGTTCTCTGTCAAAGCAGTGCCCTGTCCTCTGGGAATTAAAATATACTTTACCATCTCATGTCATCAGTCTCTGCTGAACATTCAACTACCTCAGCTTGTCCCTGAATAATGATGGGTTCTTGTTCTTGCACTGAAAAACATAGCTGGCAGTCTATATGAAGCTTTGTTTACTTGGTCACCAGACCAGTTTTTTTGTACTTTTAGGTTGTCCTTTTGCATGCAGTTCCCTGATGGAAATTTCTCCTCCTGCTGCAAAGACAAATTTGACTTGTTAATAATTTGCAGTGTATTTGTAAGGCTACATGCAGTAGCAAGATGAAAACGCAGTAGCGACAAAGTGAAAGCATTCAGTAGAGAAGGCATTATATGCTTATTTTCTGATTATTTGCACTAGACTAAACCAAGGAGGGTATTTGTATCAACTGACAATAAAAGCTGCTGGAATGAGACCAACTACTCTGGCCTTCGGTTTAAGAGGGCCTGTTGTGTGGACCTATGGCAGTCTCTATGGGGGTGCAATTATTTTGCACTATGACCTATTTATTGACTTACCTCCATAACTTGCTACATTTGCACACACTGTATATATATTTTCTGTGGTATTTTTTACTTTGTTTTGTTTTACCCCATATGTAACTCTGTGTTGTTTTTAATCGCACTGCTTTGCTTCATCTTGGCCGGGTCGCAGTTGTAAATGAGAACTTGTTCTCAACTGGCTTACCTGGTTAAATAAAGGTTAAATAAAGAGATCAAATCAAGGTTACAGAAAAATGGTGACACACTGGAGCCGTAAGAATTCAAAGGAAAACTGACAAACAAAAAAAGTTGGTTGAGTTATGTTTAGAGTTATGTTCATGTTGCTCCTGCTTTTTTTGGTATGTTCAAGAGAAGTGCAACAGTGTACTTTAAAATAATAAACTGCTTTATTTATCAAACTCAATGTTCGTTTTCTACAAACAAAAGGGCAGCAGCTCAAACTTCTCATATTCAGAGAAAGAGGAAATGTAAAAAGTTTTATTTATGAAAATTCATTTCAATAAGAAAAGAAAACAGGCGGCGTTGACCATATACAGTGGGGAAAAAAAGTATTTAGTCAGCCACCAATTGTGCAAGTTCTCCCACTTAAAAAGATGAGAGAGGCCTGTAATTTTCATCATAGGTACACGTCAACTATGACAGACAAAATGAGAAAAAAAATCCAGAAAATCACATTGTAGGATTTTTAATGAATTTATTTGCAAATTATGGTGGAAAATAAGTATTTGGTCAATAACAAACGTTTCTCAATACTTTGTTATATACCCTTTGTTGGCAATGACACAGGTCAAACGTTTTCTGTAAGTCTTCACAAGGTTTTCACACACTGTTGCTGGTATTTTGGCCCATTCCTCCATGCAGATCTCCTCTAGAGCAATGATGTTTTGGGGCTGTCACTGGGCAACACAGACTTTCAACTCCCTCCAAAGATTTTCTATGGGGTTGAGATCTGGAGACTGGCTAGGCCACTCCAGGACCTTGAAATGCTTCTTACGAAGCCACTCCTTCGTTGCCCGGGCGGTGTGTTTGGGATCATTGTCATGCTGAAAGACCCAGCCACGTTTCATCTTCAATGCCCTTGCTGATGGAAGGAGGTTTTCACTCAAAATCTCACGATACATGGCCCCATTCATTCTTTCCTTTACACGGATCAGTCGTCCTGGTCCCTTTGCAGAAAAACAGCCCCAAAGCATGATGTTTCCACCCCCATGCTTCACAGTAGGTATGGTGTTCTTTGGAATCAACTCCGCATTCTTTGTCCTCCAAACACGACGAGTTGAGTTTTTACCAAAAAGTTATATTTTGGTTTCATCTGACCATATGACATTCTCCCAATCCTCTTCTGGATCATCCAAATGCACTCTAGCAAACTTCAGACGGGCCTGGACATGTACTGGCTTAAGCAGGGGGACACGTCTCGCACTGCAGGATTTGAGTCCCTGGCGGCGTAGTGTGTTACTGATGGTAGGCTTTGTTACTTTGGTCCCAGCTCTCTGCAGGTCATTCACTAGGTCCCCCCGTGTGGTTCTGGGATTTTTGCTCACCGTTCTTGTCATCATTTTGACCCCACGGGGTGAGATCTTGCGTGGAGCCCCAGATCGAGGGAGATTATCAGTGGTCTTGTATGTCTTCCATTTCCTAATAATTGCTCCCACAGTTGATTTCTTCAAACCAAGCTGCTTACCTATTGCAGATTCAGTCTTCCCAGCCTGGTGCAGGTCTACAATTTTGTTTCTGGTGTCCTTTGACGGCTCTTTGGTCTTGGCCATAGTGGAGTTTGGAGTGTGACTGTTTGAGGTTGTGGACAGGTGTCTTTTATACTGATAACAAGTTCAAACAGGTGCCATTAATACAGGTAACGAGTGGAGGACAGAGGAGCCTCTTAAATAAGAAGTTACAGGTCTGTGAGAGCCAGAAATCTTGCTTGTTTGTAGGTGACCAAATACTTATTTTCCACCATAATTTGCAAATAAATTCATAAAAAATCCTACAATGTGATTTTCTGGATTTTTTTTCCTCAATTTGTCTGGCATAGTTGACGTGTACCTATGATGAAAATTACAGGCCTCTCTCATCTTTTTAAGTGGGAGAACTTGCACAATTGGTGGCTGACTAAATACTTTTTTTCCCCACTGTATGTACATTGTACGGAAGAGTATTAGGGCCAAGTGAAATAATAATAATGGCGACGGGTGGTGGTACTTGGATTATAATTTTTTGGCACGATAGTAAAGAATAAAGTCTAAATTAAATTTTGTCAATAAAGCGGCAATATTTAGAGAATAAAGTGGCAATATTTCGAGAATAAACACAAAATTAAATTGAGAATAAAGTCAAAATGTTGAGAATAAAGTCAGTTACATTTCAAGATTAAAGTAGGGGTTTTGGTTAACGGCATGTCTCCCTGGCTCCCTGTTGCTGGGCGCCACCAATGAAATGCCTGCAGTTAGACCTGGTGAAACTATACGTTAGAATTGGCTTTAGTAAGAAGGAAATCCTCTCTTTTAGCACATAACAACCATATTATTATAAGTAGTAGGACCTTGTAAAGGTTGTGCCACAGATTACAGAAAATCACTCTGGATAAGAGCGTCTGCTAAATGACTAAAAAATATATATATATATATAATTAAAATAAAATAAAAAATACAAATAAATAATAACAATTTTAATAAATAAAATACAATTATTTTCAGAAGGAGGAACCGTGGTTACATACATAGGTAGAGAAGTACTATCATGCAAAAAATTCTAATCCAAGTACCACCACCTGTTGCTGTTTATATATTTTTTCCTCTTCACTTGGCCCTAATACTCTTCTGTAACATTGCTACCATTATAACCATAGATTTTCATGCATAACGTTTGTGTGTGTGTCTGTGTGTGTACATATAATGTGCGTGTGTGTGGGGAGTGTGTTTGTGTGAGAGTCAATTGACATGTAAATGCAAAAGGGAATGTCTTGGGTCCGACATCTCACCATATATTACTAGTAGCATTGTGCTCCTGTATTTCCATTGGCAAAAGTAGGGTCTGAAATAGAAATAAGACTACAAATAGAGACCTCTCAACACCCCTAACAAAACTTTTTTTATTAATTTATTTGGATAATAATACTTTTATATAAAAATGAAAAAAAACATGGGTGGTATTCCCATGAGAACGGCATTATTATCTCAAACATATACACTTGCCGAAGAAGTGTATGCAGTGCTTCAGGCAGAGAAAGACAGACAAAACATACAGAGAGTTCAGAGAGTTTGCAACTAAAGAAAATGACTTCACATCTCATTGTAGACTCAGAAACCACTTTTGGTCAGAAGACTCAGGCTGACTGCATTTGGGGGGTAAAAAACAAACAAACAAAAAAAACTGAAAACGACGCTTACAGTTCACTGGAATTACTTCACATATACTGTGTATAAGAAACACAATCAATTTTATAATTTCAGAGTCCCTGGATGATTCTGGATAAGGTGTCAGTAATTTAACATTGCTATATTGCTGATGACATTGAGAATTTATTCAGATGTTAATACATCCTAGGTTTTTTTCTCTGCTACCACATCTGTTGCTGTTCTTCATAATTACATAGAGATACAGTGGATCAGCTGCAAGATTTGCGCAAGTGACAGAAAATTACCAGTATATACAAACACACTGTATGATCAAGGTGGTCGTCTGCGTTCAATGCAAATATATTTAGTCCATCCATGTACTTATTTATTACTGTGCTCACTTCTGGAGCATAGGAACAGCAGGTTTGTGCCCATAAGATGAAGAGGTTTAGAGGACAGAGTGAAATATATGTATGAATTAAAAAATAATATCTCAACAGCTACCATTTATATTTACAACCAAGAAGCCCAAGTTAAATAATCATCATACAAATCCAAACCCATTTCACATAAAAATAAACAAAACCCAAATCTAAGCCTCCGACTAGCCTCCGACCTGCATTTTCTGCAGGAGCCCTCTGAATGGAATTTCAATGGAGAGCGATAAACACAAATATACAGACGTAACCTCTCCAAAAAAAAAAAAGCTGCATATATTTCAGTGATTAATTCTGCGCCGTCTAAGTGCAGTGAACTGCTAGGTCAATGTTTGGGCAGGTTTTTAAAAAGTATATATTAAGAAATTATTTAGTAAACTTTTAATCCTAGAATGTTAAAAAAGAGGGTGTCAAGTGACATGAGGTTATATAGTGTGGATGATGGCATCACCTTTTAGGTTTGCTTCCTCTTTTTTTCTGTTTTTTTGTGACTTTTTCAATATAAAACAGAGTAGGTTTGCGAATTGGGTATTACCCATTGGTCTATTAGTATATTGATTCAGATATTGAGTCTTCAGTAGAATAAACACATTTGCTTTGAGTTGCTGAGACAACGTTTCAACATCGTGGCACCGTAACGCAATTGTTAAACATTTGTTTCAATTAGTACAGATGGCCTCCGTAATTCCCTAACAGATTTGCCTCCTACAACCCTTCCACTCTCCCTTATTAAGTCCTCCTCCCCATCTCACGTCACCTATTCAATCTCCCATTACCCTCTCCATCCCGTTTTCCACTACCTCTTCTTTCTCCTCTAATCCCCCTCTCATTTGTTTACCTTCACTAACCTCAAACCCCGCCCCCCTGGCTGATGTAATACTCTGCCTCCCGTCTTCTGACAGGTAAGGGTTGCCGTGGGGATGCCGCTCCGCCGGTGTGGGGATGGTGGCGGCCTCGGAGAGAGGTGTGGTTGCTATGGTGATGGTGGGCGGGGGGAGCAGGAGGGGGGTCGCGGAGGGACGGGGGAACAGCGGAGGCTTTGATTGGGATTATCCGTGTGTCCATGACCTCACAATCAACCTGCATCATCATCTCATATCCCTGGGATTTGTTATATAAACTCTCTGTGGGAGGGAGAGAGAGAGTGTAATGTGAAAAAAGAGACAGATACTGATGGGGAGAGGAGAGTGTACAATAGATAGACAGATACAGAGGCTAACTAAACAAACAAAAAAAAGATTTTATTGTCACATACCCCGGATAGGTGCAGTGAAATGCGTTGTTTTACAGGGTCAACCATTGTAGTATGGTGCCCCTGGAGCAAATGAGGGATTACTGCCTTGCTCAAGGGCACATAACACATAAGTGTTGACAATTTTACATAATACGTAAATTGTACGTAAACGAAATTCATAATTCAAAGTTCTCCATTGTTCAAAGATTACGAGGGCATCTCAAAAAAGTGATATCTGACAATATCTTTAGAAGTGTACAGCAGTGCAATGAGGCTATAATTTGGCATAATTCTAAACTGCTGATAGTTCTATCTAGATATAAAAATAAAAAAAACTCACCATTGACGGACATAGCTGGCATCACCAGAGACATTTTGGGCCGTGTGGTCTTATTGTGGCTGATGGCTGGCAACAGCAGGTGATCCTACAAAGAGAAAGTATGTTCATAAATGTCGGACATATTTGTTTTACATTATGTGAATGACACCAACTGTCCGTTTTGTTCACACTGTTTCATTTCCGTAGAGGTTTGGCGTTGCTGTTCTGTCTTACCCGTCTGAAGGAGACCACGTAGAAGGTGTCCTCACGCCGGTCAATAGCGTCCATGAAGTCACTGTAGCTGATCTCTGGACCAGCAGGGAACACTTGTATCTGACTGTGAGAGACAGAAGGGAAGTTGGGCTAAGACAAATACCAATAAAAATGGTCGGACTCATTCCAGCAGCTTTTTTCCTCAGTTGATGCAAATACCATATTTGGTTTAGTATGGTACAAGTGAACAAGCAAAAGCCAAGGAATCACTTAGAAATGGAAGAATATACACCCACTGTTGACTACTGGGAAAAGTAGTCTACAACGGTTACCTTTCAATGGAACGATGGGTCTGTATGGGAAGATATCTTGAGAAGTTTGTCTTCCTTAGCTGTGCCTTCTGTAGAAAAGGGAAGGGAAACAACTATGATGCATGTGTGTAACCAAACAATACACATGAACACCAACGAGGTCGTTCAACACACCAGAGGGTATCATGCCTACTCACGTGCACATGTGAACTTGAAATACTACGAAAATATGATCTGATACAGAAATACTAAAAAAGTAGATGAAAACGCACCTGCGCTATTCTAGCTTTTTTCACTATCTTTGGCTTCCCTCCAGACATCTTCCTTTCGATCTGGTGCCTGTGAACCCATCCTCTCAGCTCATCCGCCAGCCTGAAGGAGGAAGTGAAACAGTCAGCTCTACTCAAGATGAGTACACAGAAACTACTAATAAACACATACAGTGGGATCTATGAGGATATGATATACACCGCCTCCTTTGAACACAGATATATGAGAGCACAGGTGCACTGAAGATGGGAGTAACAATATCATATCTGCATCATTTGGTGAGAGATGGGATGACAGAGAGCGACTCCTGAGTTGCGACCATAGCAACGCTGCTGACCTGAGGGACTCGGAACGGTTGAACTGCCTGCAGTCATTGGAGGTGAAATAGCGGCCGATGTCCTGCAGGACCAAGTCCTTCACGTCGCTGAACACGTCACTCAGGTTCCTGAAAACAGCCAAACATGAAACCGCAACTTTGAACAGATTCAACATCCTTCTGAAAGCCTAACCAGTATATCACTAATATTCTATGGAAACCTAGTGCTTTCAAGGGCACAAGTCCTTAAAAAGCTGTAAACACAAAGTAAACTCTTAACAGGCAAGTCATATGTGGACATCATTCATTTTATGACAGCCTGTTACATACTTCCAAGATCAGACCAGTATGACTGCATCCAAATCTTCTGCACAGCTCAAACACTGCCTTGTTCTGGGGAGGCAGGTAGCTTGGTGGTTAAGAGCGTTGTGCCAGTAACCGAAAGGTCGCTGGTTCTAATCCCCGAGCCGACTAGGTGAAAAATCTGTCGACGTGCCCTTGAGCAAGGCACTTAACCCTAATTGCTCCTGTAAGTCGCTCTGGATAAGAGCGTCTGCTAAATGACTAAACTGTAAATGTAAAATGTTCTCTAAGGGCATTCTACTTGACTGAAGCCATGTTTGCAAAGCCTCATCGATTAGAACCTTTGGTAGATGCATGATTGGATGTACGACCCACATGGCCAGCAGTCGCAGATGGCTGTGAAAAGGTCATAACGAACAGGCTCACCATCATGGATATGCAGAATTAACTATGAATTGGACTTTATTACCCACCTAAACTGATATGAATCAGTGGATTCCCTCTCTTCCTCTCCTCCCTTCCACCCATCCTCTCCTCCCTCCTCCTCAGGATCCATCCTTTCCTCCACTCTGCTGTGTTCCTGAGCCGCCTCAAACTCCATGAGATGTCTTCCTGTGTGAGGGACCACCTCTTCCTGTAACCCCGTCTCCAGCTTCCTGTCTGTGATACTGGAAGAAACATTTGGTCAAAATCAAAACATTAAAATCATGGAGTAATGTACTCTTTAAAAACAAAGGATTTGTTTTGGCCAATTTGCCGATTGTTAACACTTCATTGAATGGCAGTGACTATGAACAGTGACTTTTACCTGACAGGGCCGAAACTGAAGGTCATAAAGAGTAGCACTGCCATGACGCAGACGGCCCTCTTGTTGTTCCCAGACTCACTGCCCTGGAACACCGAGAGAGGAGTGTTAAAGCACAGCGTACACACGCAAGTACAAACATGTGTCCTCAATGCCCTCTTTGAATGTATCCCTAGTCAATACTTTAAAAAATTAAAATACATGTACAGACAAATCTTAACCACATTCTTAAGACTTTCATTTGGAAAGATTAATTGAAAGCAATGCAGTCCATCCAGTTCATTAGGGAAATCTAGCTCTGGCTCAGTAATGTAATCGCCGAACACATTTGCTTAAAGCTGCGATATGTAACTTTTTGGTCGATCCGACCAAATTCACATAGATCTGTCATTCATATTAAAAGCAAGTCTAAGAAGCGGTAGATCTGTTCTATGTGCAGTATTTCTATGCTTCTCTCAAGTTTCATTTTTTACTTTCGGTTTTGTACACTAGCTTCAAACAGCTGAAAATACTATATTTTTGGTCCAGGGCCTAAAATTAACTTTTTGGTCCACCAGCCACTGTGGCAGGTAGATTTTTTAAAATCTAACAGCCACTCAGATTCTTTACCGGCCAAAATATTTTTTCGCCATTATCACAGCGAAAAATTACAAATAAAAACAGAACGGATGACCATGATTAAAACAAGAAATGTGTTAGTAAAAAGTAATGTGGTATATTGCTCAATTTCCCTTAATTTTAATCAAAATATCAGAAGAGACCATTTTCAGCTGCGCCTATAAGGGCGGGAGGTTACCGTGGTAACAGGGCCACTTGTGTCATGTCATGTGTGTCTGTGATATTTGGGATCTTACTAGGGCATCTCCTCGCTATCAGTTGAAGCAGCAGACTCAAACTAACGTTGAAAAACAACCTAGCTTGTGAATAAAACAATGTAAATAGCCAACAAACACGAGGACAAAGTCTCACTGTAGAGTTAATTTGACCAACTTCTATGCGCAAAAATGAATCTATCAGCACTTCACTCAGAGCGCACAGCTCTCCTGCCAGGCAGTGTTGTTGCGTGAGGTGGGATATAGGATTCGTATTTCTTTGTGTGATTAGCAGCTATGAAACAAAACAGCAGAAATACTTTGAAAACAGCTTCTGCAGCATTTTTCTACAATTAATCGCAACTAGCACATTTTACATTTACATTTTAGTCATTTAGCAGACGCTCTTATCCAGAGCGACTTACAGTTAGTGAGTGCATACATTTTCATACTGTGCTCATACTTGACTTTTGAATATTTTTATTCGTAAATGTAATGCTCACACTGTAGAGCCCTGCAAATTGACCACCTGCCAACGTGGCTGGTAAAATAGACATTCTTACCCGCCAATACCTAATTTTATGCCCGGTTTTGGTTATTGAAAATACACAGTATTTCACAGCGGATTTGATGGTACACATTGCTTGTTTTGTCACAAAGTGAAATTAGGCGAACTATTTGAATTTTAGCAACCAGGAAATGGAAGAGCGATTTCTACATATTGCACCTTTAAGGGAGGTTTCTTGGCTCTCCAGCTCCCCTGCTGCCTTCTTTCTATCCTACCCTCCCCTTGATTCTCCTCCTGTACCTCCGCCACTACTCTCCTCCCATACCTCTCCTTTCTCCCTTCCACTGTACTTTCTTCCCTCCCACTCCACCCTCCCTCCCTCTCCCCACCCCTCCTGTACCTCTTTCCCGGCAAGCCTCTCCCTCAGGGCCTGGTTCTCCCTGCGGAGGCGCTCGTTCTCCTGCTGCGCCTCCCTCAGCTGGCCCTCCAGGTTCTGCAGGTACTCCTTCTTCTTCTTGCGTGACTGGCACGCCGACTCGCGGTTCTTGATCATCCTCTGCTGCCTCTTCATCACCTTCATCTGTGACACGGCCGGAGTGGAGAATGCATGAAATGTAATCATGGCAGAACTTGTCAACAGCAGCTGATGGCATGGTGTATGATCTGACAGTGAAGCCTGAGGTAATACAACAGTTGAAGAGAGTGAAAGAGACCAAATCCTACTCACTGACTGACTGACATGTGACTGACAGACACTCACATCGATGCCATTGTTCCCTGGCAGAGAGGACGCTGGGACTATGGGTTTGCTGGGGAATGGGGCCGTGGGGCAATGGCCGTGAGGCATGGTGGGAGAGACAGGCTCCATTTTGACGATGGCTGGAGCAGACCCCAGACAGACAGACTGGGAAAGCACCACTATGGGAGGAAAGGAACATCACTTAGCTATTACATAACCATGCCATTACATAATAAATTATCTTACCAGACAGACACACTAAAATCCAGAATACGGGTAATAAAAAAAATACTCTGAGATTAAATTTTTTATACTTTACCCCCTTTTTCTCCCCAATTTCGATCTTGTCTCATCGCTGCAACTCCCCAACGGGCTCGGGAGGTGAAGGTCGAGTCATGTGTCCTCCGAAACATGACCCACCGAATTGCGCTTCTTAACACCCGCCCGCTTAACCCGTAAGCCAGCCGCACCAATGTGTCGGAGGAAACACCGTTCACCTGACGACCGAGGTCAGCCTGCAGGCGCCCGGCCCGCCACAAGGAGTCGCTAGAGCGCGATGAGCCTAGTAAAGCACCGCCGGCCAAATCCTCCCCTAACCCGGACGACGCTGGGCCAATTGTGCGCCGCCCTATGGGACTCACGATCACGGCCATTTGTGATACAGCCCGGGATCGAACCCAGGTCTGTAGTGACGCCTCTAGCACTGTGATGCAGTGCCTTAGACCGCTGCGCCACTCGGGAGGCCCCTATAAATAGCTTTCTAATCAACAATCGTCGCAGGAATATACATTGATAGGTATTGTAGCGATTTGAGCAAGTGCACACACACACAGAGAAATTTAAAAAATGTAATTCAAGCCTCCCCTTTAATGAACCTCGTGCATTCACCAAATGGTAAGCCTGGAATGTCATGTGTGAAAAATGGTCAGTCTGGTCCCAGGACTTACCAGGCCTGCTCTGGTCCATGCTAGGCAGGCTGTGCAGTATGAGGGCCTTGGCTGGACTGGGAGCCTGGGGGACGGGGAGAGCTGCTACACACACAGGCCTGGGCTGGATGGGAGGCTTACTGCTCAGGATGGTACTGGCTTTGATCGTGGCCGCAGTGGGGTGGACTGGAGGGAGGGAGGGAGTGTGTGAGCGATAGAGAGAACATGATAGTGTGACAGAGAGCATGACAGTGTGGGAGTTAAAACCACTCCCATGCACTATAAATGTCTGCCAAGAACATTTGCATCAAAAGTACATGATATGAAGTCTGCTCTCTTGTGGCTGAATTCTTTCCTGTGCAGCATGTACACCTCCAGTATAGCTGACATCACTGTAGCAACACACACCTGTGGCCTGTGCGTCGATGCCATTGTTGGCTGCGGTTTGGTGTTGCTGTGGCTGTGGGGGCAGTTGGGACTGTGGTTGGGCATGTTGTGCGGAGGCCACTGTGACTTCACATGTGCCAAGTGGTGGTGACAGCACATCTCCAAACATATAAGGAGGTGTGGGCGGGTTCTCCCCTTTCACTGTGATCTGAGTGGTAGAAAGAGAGAGATGTGGAAGACATTAAAAAAAGGCTTCACACCTTTGTTGCACATTGGTTAGTTTTGACATACTCTAACTAGGCTCTAAAATTAGCACTTTGTGAACATTGTATCTCAGAGTCTCTAAACTGTGGTGCATCAATATTGCATAAGATGCTTTTAGTAGTGTGGTGTGGAAGCTGATCTCTGTCTGGACTGACCTGTGAGTCTTGGAGTGACGTCAGGGAGCAGTCTGAGGCCAGCGAGGAGGCAGGGGAGGGAGGCTCCGCCTTCACCCGGAACACTGGAACATCACACACAAATTATACAAAGGACACAGTGAATATTTCACATTCAAGCATAAACTAAGACACACACACACACGTAAGCAATAGCCAAAGAGGAACTTACACATGTCCACTGGCAAAGGCTGCGTTATCGTCATTTTTTCTTTCAATACGGGACTGTCCCCTTAAGAGTGAGAGAAAGGCAAAGAGAGAGGAGGGAGGGAGAAAGGTTATACAAGTACACCACAACTGATGCTGAGCTACAATGACATCCTTATTGATAAATTGGAGTGGTAGTGCATTAGGGAAGTATTGATGTTCACATAATTACATTTCCACTTATACTTTGAGGTCAAACAGCTCGAAAGCTTATTGTACATAAATCCTGCATTAGCCTTGTACATGTTTGATCTTTAAAATAACACGGAGAAATCATTAGGCCTATTTCATTCATGTCCTTATTTTACCTTATGGGCCTTCTATAGTCGTAATAACATGTCTACTACCACAACTAATACTTTCAAAAGGAAAACCTCTTCTCATGTTTCCTGCCATGTTTTATTAATCTCTGCACCTGTGAGAAGGTTGTCGTCCAGGTGTCTCCATGGTGACGTGGGATTGTCGGGATCAAGAGTCAGCACGAGATCGTTGTCAAACTGCGAAGAGAGCAAGGAAGTGGAGCGCAGAATTAGGCCATCGTCTGGATTAGTCAGTAGGTCGATAGGGGGCACGCAATCGGTTGCCCCTACAGGCAATCAGCCCCATTATCGGCCGGCCCGTCTCAGGCTCACTCAAGTTACCTCATTTCATCTTGGCATCACACACTGAACTCTCACCACTGCTAGCTAGTGTGTAACGCTGCCTGCTTTATTCTGATACTACTCTCATAGAGCAAGAATGAGCAGACTGCTGCACTATTGCACACTGTATTTTATTTCAACTTTATTTTACCAAGCAGGTCAATTAGGAACAAATTCTTATTTACAATGACGGCCTGGCAACTCTGAATTGACTGAGATGCTTGTATCAGATAGGCCTAGTCTTTATGGACCAAATCTTAATTTGAGATACACTCGTAACTGAGACTTCTGCACAAATCAAGTCAATGGAAGATTTGAACATTTTAATTACCTGTGTTGTTGGATCTCAAATTTGGACCATATTGTGAAAGCAGATATGGAAGTAACAGTGGTGGTTACCTCATATATTACTAACAAACAAGACATTTCCAATGGTTGATTGTAGGGATGTAGATTGAAATAGGCCTCATGTTGAGTAGACAGGGAATTTGGTCTAAGTCATTGAAAGAGCGATTAGCATTGGTCATAGCTTTGGATTAACTTCAATGTGGTGATCAAAACATGTGCAGTACAGTGGCCAGATAATAGTCAGGGTCTGTGAGCAGAAACTCTCTTTGTCCGTACCGATGTTTCATATTTCAGTCCTCTCGTGTACTCCCCGTCCTCTCCCTCCTCCATGCTCTCACACTGGTACAGACAGGCATCTGAGACAGACAGACAGACCAATTAGTTAGTACTGTAGGAACATAATTATTAATATGGACAGACTCAAGTCTATTTGCTTGAGTGTCAGTTGCTATGGCGTTTGTAAAGCCTTATCAATGTCCCACTGCGACCTCTTGTCCGCCATGGTTCCCCGTGCCTTATTTGGTTTGACAAGAGTTGAAATGCATGACTCTGACCTTTGAGCTAAAACAAGAAGAGGGATCTACTTGTAAATGATGATGGTGATCATAAACACAATACCCAAAATAAGCTCAAGGTTTGATGCTTTTCTACACCCATTTAACATTAAAAACGGGTTTAATTCACAGGAGTCCAGTTTGGGTTTTCTGGCGTTGCAAAGAGAGGGAAATCTAAGCAGTTGAGGGGAAGCTGGCTTAAAATAAATGAGATGGAGGTTTTCAGCCCTGAGGTGACCCAGCTTCAATAGCAGAGGGATCCGATAACAACCTTCTCTGTGCTGAGAATTGTTCCCCATTACTGTTGAATTTCAATTAGCCAAGGGATAGCAAAAGTCGTAGCTACTCCTGATAATAGCAGACCCCGTTAACTAGAGGCCCAACTTATGGGCTGAAATGAAAAATATAGTTCTAGCCTACATTATCGTGGGGTGTTTTTTTCTTGAAAGAACGCTGAAAGAATACTGAGTAGGCTATCCTTTACAACTATAAAACCTTTTCCACAGTTGGTTTGATTCATACTACAGGCCTGTTTAAATTATGTCTATCATAAAGAGTAAATGTTAGAGTTAATCAGGTTCAGTGATCACAGGAAATTAAAGCCCTCACAGTTTACAGATTGCATGAGATAACCAAAGACTTAAGTCTGCAAACTTGAGCATACAAAAGCAATATTCAGGGAGTCAGTAAAAGGGGAAGTTATCTCAAATACAGTGCCCTACAATGAAAGCAAGAAAGATGCAAATTCTATTGATTTAAGAAAGGGACAGATGCCCAGATATTCCAGACCACCAGATGTCCCATAGCTAACTATGTTTTCAGTCTTTAGGTAGGCTAAGGCCTATGGTTGTTTCATATATTGCATACGTTTGTAATTCAGGTATTTGGGACCGAAGGTATTTCCAGCTAGCCTTTATGTTATGGAAAACGAAAGCTTGCACAGCACAAGCTTTTCTCACATCAATACCAAATATTTTTGATAACTAGCTAACATATCCGGTTTGTTGCCCAGTGTACATATATAGCTAGTCATTGACACACACCCACGAAAGAAACCAAACCACCCCAAACTGCGTATCATTCTACAACTAACTTTCACATTTGGATTTTTTTGCCTGGGTTTAGGAAAGGGAATAGGCATAGTCAATTTCACGGGTTCGTGATCAGCTAAAAGTCGCGTTAGTTAGCTACAGTAGCGGATCATTTTAACTAGTTAGCTACGTAGCTAGCTAACGCATCCATGCTGCCCAGGTGGTAAACATACATTACAGTAGCATTTATGTAGTTCTCTCTCTCACTTACCCCAATCTTCGCTTGTCAGAAGGTTATCAGCGAAGAAACGACTATCCAAATCAGATAGTAAATCCGTAGTCATAGCCACAAAAGCGTTTGTTAGAGGGGGTGTAATCACCTGATAAATTATATCAAACAAAAACGACTTTACAGCTAATTATGCTCAATTTGTGATTGGGTCCATCAATGTACAAAAGAAAACGATAATTTCTTACGCGAAACATTAGATTTTGTATTTATTTTGTTTCATAATATGCATTCGGTCCACAGCACCATCTCGCATATGATGACATCCAGACAAGGAAACGACATTTCCGGCAAAAGCCCGCCCCATTTTCAATGCAGGATCCAATCAAAGCAACGATTTGTTAGATTGATTTTTCAATCGACCTGTCCAATAATAGTTTTACTATTTACACTGCGTAAACCGTTGTGGGTGGTCAGAAAGCAGACGTTTTAAAGGTGATTCGGCCCACTCGCGCATCAGAATTTTGAGAGACGTTAAAAATATCCAATACTAGACATGTAATTAGACATTCCTGTCAAAGGACAGGTTATGAAAACCAATCAACTGTCCAACAATAAGGAATATTTTCTTTGCTCAAATGATGTATGGAAAGGAATGAAAATATAGATACAACATGAGAAAAACGATAGCCTCTTTGAAATACATTGAATTGCTTAATCACTTTAAGCATCAAATCAAAATCTAATTGTATTCGTCACATGCTAGGTGTAGACTAACAGTGAAATGCTTACTTACGGGCCCATCCCAACAATGCAGAGCTTGAGAAAATAGAAAAATAATAATACGTAATAATAGATACACAATAAGTAATGATGACTTGGCTATATACAGGGGTACCAGTACCAAGTCGATGTGCAAGGGTACGAAGTAATTGAGCTAGATATGTAAATGTCGACAATGAATGTAGAACTATGAATAAAGTGACACTTGCAGCAACGTATGTGATGATTTTAAAAAGGTTGTACATAAAGGGTCAATTCAGATAGCTGATTCAAATAATCAAATCTTGACGATGAGTTGGTTATTTCAATCAGCTGTGTAGTGCTAGGACAAAAACCAAAACGTGCACCCGGGGGGGTTGTTGTTCTTTGGCGCCCTCCACTGTATTAAGTAGGCTAAGTAGGTTCCTGTATGTCCAACATCTCTGAACCGTCTGGTATGTCTCGAGACTCGAGAGCATGTCAAATGCACAAAACTAGTACAAAGCATTTATTTCGCTACTACTGTCATCATTCTAATAGCATTGTTTGGAAAGTCACTCTGCCGGGGTCCCACCTGGTTCAAATCTGTACTCACGAGGATGTAATTAAACACTGTCTCAACTTCCAGATATGTGTGAATGGACTCTTATTCACCAATCAATCCAAAAAATAAGGCATTTTTAAATTAGTATGAAATAAATATGTATTGTACATGCAATATGACACACAGTATAACAGGTATATGTGATAAGACGTGTCAATGTCCTCTCATTGAACCATAATGAAACATTTGGGATTTCCACTATCAAATGTTATCCTCATGTTGAGTCAATGGTATAATGCTATTAAAGGAGTATAATGCTGCCCATCAGTCACCATTATGTCACTGTCTCAGTCATGACCACACAGACACACATGGTCTTGGTCTGGTTTAAACAGGGAACAGAGGAAGAGTGAAGGAGGGGTTACTATCACATATACCGATGAACTCTGCAGTGTCAAGAGTTTTGGTGAAAGATGTGGAGCTATTTCAAGCCTTTGTTGTGTTTTCTGATGATTCCCCTCACCTCCAGTGCAACAGCTACAGGTACAGTGAACATTTTGTTCTTTGCATTGATTGAGTACTACACGCACACCACCCATACTTTCTTTCTATTCAAGACAAAATGAACAAAACATAAAAAGAGGGAGTATACACTGGGAAAACCATAGTGTATTAGAAGAATTATGAGCAATTTCTATTTAACTTTATTTCCTAAATTGATTTGAGATGCTACTTCATGAAGATGTACAGTGTCTTCAGAAAGTATTCATACCCCTTGACTTATTCCACATTTTGCTGTGCTACAGCCTGAATAAAAAATTGATTAAATTGTTTTTTCTCTCTCACCCATCTACACACAATACCCCATAATGACAAAGTGAAAACATATTTTTTTTTGTTGCAATGTATAAATATTGACACCCCTGAGTCAATACTTTGGCAGCGATCACAGCTGATAGTCTTTCTGGGTAAGTGTCTAAGAACTTTCCACACCTGGATTGTGCAACATTTGACCATTATTATTTAAAAAATTCTTCAAGCTCTGTCAAATTGGTTGTTGATCATTACAAGTCAACCATTTTCAGGTCTTGCCATACCTATTCAAGTAGATTTAAGTCCCAATTCGGCCACTTTACTGTCTTTTTTGTAAGCAACTCCAGTGTCGATTTAGCTTTGTGTTTTAGGTTATTGTCCTGCTGAAAGGTGAATTAATCTCCCAGTGTCTGGTGGAAAGCAGACTGAACCAGGTTTTCCTGTAGGATTTTGCCTGTGCTTATCTCCATTCCATTTCTTTTTTATCCTGAAAAACTCCCCAGTCCTTAACGATTACAAGCATACCCATAACATGATGTAGCCACCACTCAGTAATGTGTTGTATTGGATTCAGTGGATGCTGCTGAGGGGAGGACGGCTCATAATAATGTATAGAATGGAGCAAATGGAATGGCATCAAACACATTGAAACCATGCGTTAGATGTATTTGATATCATTCCACTGATTCCGCACCAGCCATTACCACAAGCCCGTCCTTCCCAATTAAGGTGCCACCTTAATTGTGATTGGATTTGCCCCAAACATAACACTTTCTATTCATTTTTTGCAGTATTACTTTAGTGCATTGTTGCCAAACAGGATGCATGTTTTGGGATATTTTTATTCTGTACAGCCTTCCTTCTTTTCACTCTGTCAATTAGGTTAGTATTGTGGAGTAACTACAATGTTGTTAATCCATCCTCAGTTTTCTCCTATCACTGCCATTAAACTCTGTAACTGTTTTAAAGTCACCATTGGCTAATGGTGAAATCCCTAAGCGGTTTCCTTCCTCTTCGGCAACTGAGATAGGAAGGGCACCTGTATCTTTGTAGTGGCTGGGTGTATTGATACACCATCCAAAGTGTAATTAATTATGCTCAAAGAGATATTCAATGTCTGCTTAAAAAAAAAGGTTAACTACCAATAGGTCAAATCAAATCAAATGTTATGTGTCGAATACAACAGGTGTTGACCTTACCTTGAAGTCCTTAACCAACAATGCAGTTCAAGAAATAGTTAAGAAAATATTTACTAAATAAACTAAAGTAAAATTTTTTATAAAAAGTTACACAATAAAATAACAATAACGAGGCTATATCCAGGGGGTAACGGTACCGAGTCAATGTGCGGGGGTACAGGTTAGTCGAGGTAATTTGTACATGTACAGTTGAAGTCGGAAGTTTACATACACTTAGGTTGGAGTCATTAAAACTCGTTTTTCAACCACTACACACATTTCTTGTTAACAAACAATAGTACACAAGTATAAACACCATGGGACGATGCAGCAGTCATACCGCTCAGGAAGGAGACGCGTTCTGTCTCCTAGAGATGAATGTAATTTGGTGCGAAAAGTGCAAATCAATCCCAGAACAACAGCAAAGGACCTTGTGAAGATGCTGGAGGAAACAGGTACAAAAGTATCAATATCCACATAAAACGAGTCCTATATCGACATAACCTGAAAGGCCGCTCAGCAAGGAAGAAGCCACTGCTCCAAAACCGCCATAAAAAAGCCAGACTACGGTTTGCAACTGCACATGGGGACAACGATTGTACTTTTTGGAGAAATTTCCGCTGGTCTGATGAAACAAAAATAGAACTGTTTGGCCATAATGACCATCGTTATGTTTGGAGGAAAAAGGGGGACGCTTGCAAGCCGAAGAACACCATCCCAACCGTGAAGCACGGGGGTAGCAGCATCATGCTGTGGGGGTGCTTTGCTGCAGGAGGGACTGGTGCACTTCACAAAATAGATGGCATCATGAGGAAGGAAAATGATGTGGATATATTGAAGCAACATCAGTCAGGAAGTTAAAGCTTGGTCGCAAATGGGACAATGACCCCAAGCATACTTCCAAAGTTGTGGCAAAATGGCTTAAGGACAACAAAGTCAAGGTATTGGAGTGGCCATCACAAAGCCCTGACCTCAATCCTATAGACATTTTGTGGGCAGGACTGAAAAACCGTGTGCGAGCAAGGAGGCCTACAAACCTGACTCAGTTATGCCAGCTCTGTCAGGAGGAATGGGCCAAAATTCACCCAACTTATTGTGGGAAGCTTGTGGAAGGCTACCCGACACGTTTGAACCAAGTTAAACAATTTAAAGGCAATGCTACCAAATACTAATTGAGTGTATGTAAACGTATGACCCACTGGGAATTTGATGAAAGAAATAAAATTGAATTTTCACCTAAAATCTAACTGCCTGTAGCTCAGGACCTGAAGCTATGATATGCATATTCTTGATGCCATTTGAAAGGAAACACTTTGAAGTTTGTGGAAATGTGAAATTAATGTAGGAGAATATAACATATTAGATCTGGTAAAAGATAATACAAACAAAAAAACATATGTTTTCTATTATTATTTTTGGTTCCATCATCTTTGAAATGCAAGAGAAAGCCCACAATAGAATATTGCAGTTTTAGGCGCAATTTAAATTTGTGTGTGCAAAGTTTCAGATTGATCCAGTGAAGCATTTCAATACTGGACTGTTTTGTATCAAGTCTGCCCAAATGTGCCGAATTGGTCAATTGATACATTTTCAAGTACATAACTATAGAGAACATACAAAAATGATATGGTAATACAAAATGTAAGTTTACACACTCCCAGGAATGTCATACATTATGGATCATTAGCTTATACACTAACTCTCACACATCTAGATGGCCGGGCGGGGTGGGTTTGGAGCCAGAGACAGCAAGGGTTCAAACTGTAGAATCCAGTTCCTACATTTGAATATAAAAATGGATTCTATCAAACAAAACTATGCTACATTTTATCTCTGGGACCCTTAGGATGACAAATCAGAGCAAGATTACTGAATGTAAGTACATTATTTACCTTCAGAGGTGAATGTATCAAACCAGTTGCCGTGATAAGTTTTTTGTTGTTGTGCACTCTCCTCAAACAATAGCATGGTATTTTTTTTTACTGTAATAGCTACTGTAAATTGGACAGTGCAGTTAGATTAACAAGAATTTAAGCTTTCTGCCCATATAAGACATGTCTATGTCCTGGAAAGTTTGCTGTTGCTTACAACAGTAATGCTAATCCATTGGCGCACGTTAGCTCAACCGTCCCGTATACGGGACACCGATCCCGTAGAAGTTAAATACTATTATTGCACACAGAGTGAGTCCATGCAACTTATTATGGGACTTGTTAAGCAAATGTTTACTCCTGAACTTATTTAGGCTTGCCATAACAAAGGGGTTGAATACTTATTGACTCAAGATTTTTCAGCTTTTAATTTTTAATTTGTTTGTAACATTTTCAAAAAACATAACTCCAATTTGACATTATGGGGTATTGTGTGTAGGCCAGGGACAGCAATCTCAGTTTAAACCATTTTAAATTCAGGCTGTAACACAACAAAATTTGGAAAAAGTCAAAAGGTGTGAAAACTTTCTGAAGGCACTTTATATTACAATATGTGAACAATCATAGTTGCCAAAATAACAGAGGCCAAAATAACTATATCTTCATTGTGACAGTAACATTTTCCAAACAATACCACCATTAATACCTGTATTTGTTTTAATGGTTTTGTCTCGAAAACCCCCACACACATGTTAGCTTCCTTAAAGTGGGCTAATTTTATTCCCACTCTAAAGATATGACATGTTCCCATTAGATAAAGAGGAATAGTGGATCGCACAGGAAGCAGGACCAAAATGGACTCAGGAAGATATGAGTGACACACAGCCTTGCATGCAGTGATAGACAAAAAGTTATATTCTTCTACATACAGCCACTGTGGAAGTAGACTGCACTCAGATGATTGCAGAGGCTTGGGACAAGTCAGGCTCTCAGAAAACACCCCTGATCCAACACACTACCCCACATTTAGTCTTAGATGAAATTAGCTGTGACACAAAGCAGACATGCTCAGAGGTGTTGCCAAACTTGCCAAAATGATTTCTATATTTCCCAACATATCAGTTAGTCCAGTTTATTCTAATTAGACTAAACTCACTTCACGCTTGTTATGTCTGCCCTCAGTGAGAAGAGTCTCAGTGCCTGAGGATCATCGTCTGTACCTGGCCTGCAGTGGCACTGTTGACTTACAGTGGCGACACCACGTCAACGGGATCATAGTCACTAAACAAGGCCAGTCGGTTGCTTACCGGAACCACCAGAAATATCACCTCCAGCCTGATGGATCTCTGGTTATAGAAGAGCTGGAGCCATCTGACTCAGGGGACTACTATTGCAACGACCAGCTAGTAGCAGACGTGGAGGTACTGAAAGGTATGAGGACAGCTTACAATGTGAAATGTAGCGCATGTCTGACCACCACTCTAGAATTTTTATAAAATATATTGGTTGCTGTCCTTGATGATGAGAGCTGAAAATGGA